>NW_027286797.1:800000-1365000 GCF_022747635.1 Hetaerina americana | reverse complement strand
GGCTGTCATCATCAGAATCTGATACCGTACCGTTGAAACGTTAAAACTACACATCCGAGTGTCCATTCTTAGTGTTTTTGTATTTTGAAAATCTATTTCAGTGTTTTCATAAATTTGTGCGTCACTGAAGAGCGTTCCATTTCGAAAACTTTTCAATTATATCTGAATCCCATCTTACCCAAATTATTGTAAATTATATCTAATTTATAATATATATATATATATTAAAGAAAGAAAACTGCCCTATGGGACTTATAACATACGTGAAGTGCAAACTTTTCAACTTTTATCTACATGGCTCTCTTTTGATTTTTTATGACCTTCCAGAGTTCCTATTCGCTCAAATATAGTTTACACTCTTTAAAATAACCCAGAACAAAATTTTCTCCGAAGGGTAAGCTCCCATTTTTACAGTAATCTTAGATTATTTGCAGACGAAAGGCTTGGAAACGTTTAGAGAGTTCCAGGATCCCCCAGTTCTTTGCGAGGAAGGGAGACTTTTCCCAAATTACACTGGTAATATAATTTGGGATAAAAGAAGAAAGACAGAGACCGTCACGAGAGACCTCGTTCTTCCCTCCCACGGGGCGCATGCAAAACATAACCGTACCCAAGTGGTACCCAAAGTATTTTTACCCTAAGTTAATTCAAAGACACCGATAACTGCCTGATAAGTCGGAGAGTAAGCGTGCATGTAGACGACGAGCAAATGCACTTTCAATTGTGTGTATGAAGTAATATGTCTGGAACCCTAACACCGCCACATACCCTAACGGTAGTTTCCGGAGTGATGATGTAGATCTAGATGCATGCATTCTCAGTCATGAGCCAGACATGAAAAGAGTCTTTTGCGTGACCTCCTGCATATGATGAGAAGCCTTCCCGGAAGATTTAAAATTAAACAATTCTTTACGTGATTAAAATATAATGCGATTCCTTTAATACTGAGGGCCAGAAGTTTCATATTAGTTACGGTAATTTTCCTACCCTAAAAATCTCTTCTTTCTGAGTTACACCACACATTCGGGTTACATTATCAGCACTGTTTGATGTTGATGCCTCAATGTAATCGTTTATGCAGTAGTGTCTGCATCACATATAGGCATTTAAAAATTGCTTTTCGTCTATTTTATAATTGTTAATGCTCTACCTGCTCTTGATAGTAGCAAGAGAGTAATGATACATTGTGCACTTTGTCCCTTGGGATTTTTATTCACAGAGGACAAAGCATTATTCGCCATACCTACGCACTCGGATGGGCACGAATGAACGTAAGTCATCTGATGAAATATTTGAGTGACACCGTCGCACTGGACCTTATGTGGAGACGACACGGGACGGCGTGCATTCGGAGCCTTTTTGAACAAGGTAGAATACGTCAGGCGTGGGGAAAATATGTGGATGACAAAAGTCAAGGCGGCATACCATATCCCTCGACTGAGACCACTCAGCAAATGCGCTGCGGAGTACGGGGTGACGAGCTCAGAGAACTGCGGTTAAATATTTAACGAAATAGAAGGAAAAATCTTCAGTATCGCGAATAACTGCTCCGAAAGAACAAAGGTTGACCCAAAATGAATGGATCCAAATGATGGAGTCCAAAATCTGGATAGTATAAAACGTATTTACGGATGATTCGTAAAGGAACCGTGGAGTTCGCGGGATTTGTATTTTAGAATCGAGTGAATAATCCAAACGCAGCACAGCACAGCATGTGAGGGAGGAGCGACGAAATAAGAAAATACACCAGATCAGACGTCATACGCCAGCCCGAGTCCAGAGATCGTTTCCTCTTGCAATCCGCGACCTCTGAAATACGGATAAGGAGACTCCAGTCAGTCCCCTTCACAGATGGTATTTATTAATTATTTCATTGTTTCTATTAGAGCCAAGCACCAATTGCAATGGACCAAATAGTAGTAAATACAAAAATATACCAAATGGATTATCATGAAATAGTTGACCCTTCCCCACATTGCCCCGACCCAATACATCATCTACACAATACCCCGCAAGCCGCCACAAGAACTCGTGGCGGGTTGTTAAGTCACCAGCCTGGCATGCGCCATCCCAATCATGACACCTCTATGTACACAAATATCAGTTTCACCACGCACTGAAGCGAATTTGAAATCACGAAATCACAACAAGTAAAACACTTGCGGGCAACAATATTCAATAACAGGATACGCATATTCAATTCGTGCAAGAGAACTGTTGAAAAAATAAAAAAGAATTGCCTACATGTTATTCTTTTCCAAGAATAAAATTCTTGGAAAAAGAATAACATGCAGGAAAGAACATTCAGAATATCGGAAAAATATATACAATGCCAATTATAATCTTCTCGTACGCGATTGCTCTCATGCCTATTTTGATCTCTAATACTACGAGGGTAAAACGACATTTTATGTATCTCAGAGTGTACGTTCGACATCTAATCTACAATATTAACTCGGTGCCGGTAATATAGCAATTAATTGTATCTACGGAGACGTTATTTCTTTAGTGGTTAGGACAAAATCCTACGAAATAATAAACAGTAGAGTGGAAACATTATTACTCATAAAAATTCCAGAGGAAATATTTCCAATCACGTTTCCGGCTTGGCTCACTATTGGCCGAGTCACCCTTCCATTTTTCACGGCGAAAGGACCGACCACGGCGTCACGAGGATATTTCCAAGCCCCCGGTCATTTAGGAAATCAACTTCCATATCGACGGCATATTGGGAATGATAATTTAGGTGGTTTCCCGTTGCCTTCCTCAACAGTGTTTTTAACGTGACACCATCACTTACTGTCCGCCCCACTGGGGTCAGACGCCATTGCAGCCGCCTCACTGAGAAACAGACGCTTCGTGGACTACCTTTCGTCTGGCTCCTAACCTTCGACCTATCTGGCATGGGTGAGGCTACCAGGAGAAATTATTATTACTCCCGCCAGCACAGCTCTAGGGGTCATCGGAACGCAAAAGCCCTTCCACCACGTCAAGGTTGTAGTCCGGGGAGGGGTCTGTTTCTGTGCATATATATATTTATATATATATATAAATAAATAAATAAATAAATAAATATATATATATACATATACATATATATATATATATATATATATATATATATATATATATATATATATATATATATTCATTTATATATATATATCCTCCCCGGAATACAACCTTTAGACAACGTAGTGGAGGGGCTTGTGCGTTCCGATTACGCCTAGAAATGTGCTGGCAGGAGTAATAATAATTGGTAGTCCACGAAATATAGCCCACGAAGCGTCTGTTCCTCTGTAAGGCGGCTGCAATGGCGTTTGACCTCAGAGGGGCGGCCAATAAGTGATGGTGTCACGTTAAAAACACTGTTGAGGAAGGCAACGGGAAACCACCTAAATTATCATTCCCAAGATAAATATGATGGTCACTAAAGAGATTTTGAGTCGTGGCAACTACGGGGCTCGGCCCAATCGGCCGTGTGACGTGCCCGGCAGCGGGAGAGACAAGGGAAAACCAGCAAGGGAAAACCAGCATCAGCAGGACAGAAGACGAAGGAGAAGAGGAGGAAATTAGTTAGAATTGGAACGTGGACTGTTAGGACAATGATGAGAACAGGGAAAATGACCAATGTTGAGCGAGAGATAAAAAGGGGAAAAATAGATATTTTAGGTCTATGGGAGGAGATATGGAAGGAAGCGGGGATTACTGGAGTCATAATTATAGAATAATATACAGCGGCAGGGACGAGATCCAACGAGGAGTGCCATAGTATCAAGTGAAGAGGTAAGATGAAGCGTAGTTAACATATAAGAGGTAACGGATAGAATAATACTAGTAGAGATAAAAGCAGAACCGATGAGCTTGGTTATTATTCAGGTATACATGCCATCGAACAACCATGCGGAGGAAGAGGTGGATAGGATATACGAACAATTAGAGGATATAATCGCGTGTGTTCCTGCAGGGAAACATTGGATATTGATGGGGGTTGGAATGCGACGGTAGGCGAAGGAAAAATTAGATGGTGATGAGGTGGGGGACTACGGTTTAGGCACGAGGAATGACCGCGGCGAGAAAGCTGTTGAGTTCTGCAGGAGACAGGGGCTAGTCATCACCAGCACAAAAGACGCAGGTATACATGGAAAATGTCAGGTAACTCAGAAAGTTATCAGATAGATTATTCAGATAGATTGTGAGTCTACAGGTTTAGGAACAGTATGATAAATTCGCACAGCTTCCCGGGAGCCGATGCGGACTGTGGTCACAAATTAGGCGTTATGAAATGTAGCGTCCGTTTTAAAAATATAAGGCGGAGACGGCGGGTTATAAAATGGGACGTACAAGCATTATATAGATTAAGAAGGAAGGAGTACCAACAGGCTGTAGACGAAATTGTAGAGGATAGTAAAGGGGTAATTACTATAGAAGAAAAATGGGAAAGTATCAAGAAAGGGTGTTCTAAAGCTGCAAAAGATACTATTGGAACGTTAACGCGAAAAGGACAAGGAAACCATGGATCACGGATGTGATGATTACAAAGATGGATGAGGGAATAAAATGGATTAATGTAAGTAGAGAGATAGGCATAATAAAGTGCAAAGAGGTAAACAGTAAATTGAGGCGGGCAACAAATAAAACAAAAGAAGCACGGTGGAAAACGCAGTGGGAGGAAATGGAAACTTTGCAGAGGAAGGGTGAAATTGGCTCAATGCACAGCACAGAATATTTACCGAGTAAGAAGAAATGAAGATCTACGAGGGTCATCCGGAAAGTAGTACCCGTTCGTGCCGCATGAAGTGCTGACGACGCGAGTAGCCGCTGGACGAGGTCAGATAGCTTCAGTGGCTTGTCTGCCTTCTCTGAGCCAAGTTGCGTGACGCTAGCATTGCCTGTGTTGTTTCTGTGATTGTTTACAATGTTTAAAAAAATTGAGAACGCCGCCAGTTGTGAAGTGAGGGCAGTGATTAAATTCCTCAATGCAAGAAACGTTCGCCCATGTGATATTCATCGCCAATTAAAGGAGGTGTATGGAGACAATGTAATGGACGAGTCGTCTGTTCGGCGGTGGTGTCGCAACTTCAACATGGGGAGGGGAAACACACACGACGATGAGCGTTCGGGGAGACCGTCTGTCATTACAGACCAACTGGTGAGCTCAGTTGACGAATTCGTGAGGAACGATCGGCGCGTCACAATTGATGACATCTGTGAGCATTTTCCCAATGTTTCTCGAACAATTGTTCATGAAATTGTTAAACACCATCTGCATTATGCAAAAATTTGTGCAAGATTGGTCCCTCGCGTATCTCAATGAGCTGGCGGCGAAGGACTATGCAGCAGGAATACAGAAACTTGTCACACGTTATGACAAATGCCTTAATTTGCTTGGAGATTATGTTGAGAAGTAGTTTAAAGTATCCTCTTTCAAATAAAATTTTTTATGTTTGTTAATATTTACTTTTGTGTCTTTATTTCACGAACGGGTACTACTTTCCGGATGACCCTCGTATGTTAAAGGTTAGAGATAAATCGGATAAGACTATAGCTGAAAAAGGGAAGATCCAAGAGAAATGGCAGGAATACATAGAAGAACTGTATAGAAAAGAGCTTAGACCAACAAAGTTAGACGAAGACAAGGAACATGACGTGGAGGAAAAGCCTCTCCATAGATAACTGAAGTAAAGACGGGAATCTCATTTATCATTCCGGCTCTTCCTGCACCATGAAACGTACTTGTGTGATTCCGGTATCGAATTTTAGATGAGCCAAAATGCAACGATTCGATCCGGCGATTTTAAGGCTTTTGGCTCCCTGAACTCATGATATGCGTCACTATAAAATTGCTGAAAATGCCACCCACGCCATGCAGTTATACAGAACTTGTAATGGAGAATAAGTAATGTATCATTGGAAAAATAATAAATTCACTATTGCTGTAGAATACGAATCATATATTTACTTATTGAGATTAATAGTTAATTCAGGATGGATTTCCACACCAACTTGATCAACCCTCTTTGAGTTTCCTCCTCTTGTGAGGTGCCCATTCAGCATATGCCACAAAGCTATTACAAGCGGTTAAGTGCATGGCCGTTTAGAACCCGGTACGCATCAATGACATGACAATTTGCGACCTATTTGTGAGAGAGATCTTTGATGAGTGAACTGAATGGGAGAAGACAAATATTGGGTTTCATGCTCCATGCTGCGTGCACCAAAGGGCAGGAGCCCATTCCTCAAAGCTAAAATTCGATTTGCAAGTCCTCTGAATACCGTCTCCGGTATTATATAAAATTTTCAAAATGCGCATTTTGTGCGATGTACGCAACATCGCATAAATGCGCAGCTGCACAATTAATTTCCATCAGCAAACTCCGTGAATGAAGTTTTACAAGAATTTATAAATTGACTTGTAGCTTTGATAAAGAAACTACATGTGGCGGTAAAATTAGTTTACAGGGATGGTTTATATGACAGGTTTACAGGTGCACAGGTTTACAGTGAGATGGATGTAGACAGAAATGAAATAAGTGCGGCTGTGGATAAAGTATACGTGAGCGCGTGATTCCTTGTCATATAAGTTTGACAGTACGAACTGTCGTATCCCCGCGTCTTCGAGGGAATATTGGCGACACGAGAAAGTACCCCACGAGTCGAGTGGCTGCCTCGAGGGTAAAACGGGAGCTTTCAGTTTGGTGGGTGATGACGTGGAGAGGAGTTCCTCGATAGAAATGGGGGAAAATAAAAGGAACTAAATAAGAGTACAACGACGGTCCCGATTTAATATAGGAGAACAGAGTTTACAGTAATATATATATATATTCCCTGGGTGCCGCTTGGCGCTTCCAAACAGAGGGGCCCCGGTCCAACCTTCCTCTCGCGTTCCGAGTCCCAGACTGACCTCTTCGGGATCACCCACTGGTTAGTCCACGGCTAGTCAACAGTTATCGCTGTCGGTCCATAGTCCACATCGAGTCACCAGGGGTGATTTGGATGGTCGGACCCACGCCATTACTTAATCACATAAGGGGGGGGGTAGGCATCCAGGCCAGTGAATCACACAGCAGAACACGCGGATGCAACACGTCCCCCCATCACCAGAGAGAAACATGGGAGAACAATGTTTCTCTCGACACCAAATACGTATGGGCGCACTAGCCTCAGGAGGTTTTACCCATGGCAACATCCTGCCTGACATGTCACAAGTATAAAATACAATCATAAATGCAAAACAAAATTTGATGGAAGATTCGCTATGAGTACACATACATGATAGCCTTAGTATTACATTTGGTAGAGTACAGAGACACCTTAGCCAATTATCTTCTACCTCTTACATTGCCAGAAACATTGGGAGGCAGTGGTGGTCGGGTATTTTCCGTTGAATGATTGAGGGCGCATAATTCCATGGCATCGTTATTAGGATCTACCTCAGGCGTACCGACGGTAGACGATAATTGTTCATTTGATACAAGAAATTTGCTTATAATCTTAGGTTTGAAGATGAGGCATATATCTCTGCAATCGTTCCCTTTCCCGTCCGTTTTACGTTTATAGTCCCTTTTACAGCAACATTTACATGAACAAAAATATACAAGAAAACAAATAGCTAGACAAATACACAGGTATCCCATCACAGAGAGATGAGAATGGGTTCCTTTTGTCAATATTTTCCTGTTTTGTCTTTTCAATCATTTTTTCAATAGTGTTTACTTTCACACTTGCAACACGCAAATCCGCCGCGTGGCGGGCCAAAGCTCTCAATGGTAATTGATCCTCTAGCTGCGCCCAGGTAGGCTCTCGTTCCTCCACACAGCAATCAAAATTTAGGGTTAGAGGTTGAATGAAATCCTTATTAGTATAATTAGATTTCGCGATTAATTCTTCTTGCAAAACTGTTCCCAGACCGTACCCCTTGCAAAAAGTGAGAAAGGTCAATTTTCCCGTCCCATGCACGACAATATCGTAGGGATCCTTTTCATTACATAGAAGAGTCACACTTTCGGGCTGGGGCGCAACATACAACCATTTGCTGGAACCGGTAGTTATCCATACCGTTTGGTTCAATTCAACGATTTTACGTTCGCAAAACGAAGGGATTGCATTAATTGGTTGCAACATGCCAGCTTCGCAATCCTTGTGGATCTGCAATAGTTGTAATGGATATAACTGTCTACAGATTCTCCAGTTGTTAGTTATCTCCTTACAATTTTTAAATTCTTCCAGGGATAGCTTCAAAAAATATCTTTTCATCTTATATACTAACAAATACGGTTGATTTGGTTGAATAAAAATGAACTTATTTTTAGTTTTTTCCACAAGAGTAGGTAGAGGCAACACATGGTACACATTAAATCTAATTTCATTACAGAGGGGCAAATATAACACGTACCCCAACAAATCCTTTGATAAAAACACAATTAATTTTAACAATTTTACAATGGCATTGGTGTAAACCACACTCGGGGGAAAAGGAAGGGATAGTCCTTTGGGCAAATTTGGTTGCTCCTTCTTAAGTATATTGATCACATCGTCAGGGCTAATTATCTGTGGCTGCCACACCCCCTTATGTGCACCAACGATTGCATCCAAGATGATCTCGTATTGATGAATCGCATCATCCACAGCATGGATTAATAAGGTGAAATGTTCATTAGCTGTTATCGTCAGTGAAAAGTAGGCACTCTGAACCTTCAATTCCCCGGTTGACTCATTTACATAATTTCTCAATTTCTCCAACCCCTCAGACAGAATACCTTCGTTGGCTTCCACATCCGCTAAAGTACTATTCACTGTGGAAATTTTGGATTTTAGCAGAGTTACATGTTGTTCAACTATAACAAGGAATTGAGAGCGTTCCGTCTCGAGTTGATTTATCTTATTTATATAAAATTTCGCGTCGGCCTCACCTAAAGTCCCGAAAAGCACCTTACTCACTTCACCTATAAAATTGAATAATCCCCTCCTCCTTCTTGCCTTTCCCCCGGCAAGTTGAGTGATCATTCGTCGCATTCCTTCCAATTTAAGAAGTTTAGACTTCACTCCAGGAACTATGGTACTGCAGCCCGTGAGATGAATCCAGCTTGCATTCTTATGCAATTCACAGTATTCACCTGTCAACCTTGCATACTTCTTAACGGTGTTGGCGTTGTCAAATAATTGGGCTAAATTCACATATGTCACTATTTTCCACTCACTATTGAAGAGCTCAACCTCACCTATATTATTGTAGAAAATCCCTGGGGTCTTCTCGTAAGTTTCCTGTAGATAATCTCTTGCCATGGCACAAGTCACCAGCAGTAAACAAAAGGAGACTACGGGACTCATCCTGAGGCTGCCTGTAGAGAGTCAGAGAAACAATTTTAGACGATTGGAGTGAACTTTTACTTCTCCTTTTCTCCTCCCCTTTTTAATGGTGACATTCACCCCATCCCGACCGATTACCTCATAAGGACCCGTCCATTGGGAAGACAGTTTTTTCGATCTCCCTCGACGTACACTTTCGTCATGCAGCAGCACCTTGTCACCCACTTCAAATAGCTGCAGGTTTGCTGACTTGTCATAATGTTCCTTGCTTCTTTCCTTGGCCCTTTGTAGCACTTTTTTAGCCTTAGAGTGAGTTTCATTCATTCTTTGTTTTAGTTCCCTTACGTAATCGTCGCAGGTGTAGATTATGACTGAGGATTCCTTCTGCAACGATGTAGGAAGATTCGCCTTTCTACCGAACATCATCTCAAAAGGAGTGAAACCCGTCGACGAATGAGGTGTCGTGTTGAACACAAAAATGGCGTACGGGATCCAAACATCCCAATTATCCTGTTCGGAGGAAATGAAATGTCGGAGATATTCCGTCAGTGTCCTATGACTTCTTTCTAAAGCGCCGTTTGATTGTGGCCGATAGGCTGTCGTCTGTAGTTTCTTTATTCCTAGCAGGCGACAGGTGCTCTTAAATACTTCGCTGAGGAAGTTGCTCCCTTGGTCGGATAGTAGAAGCTTAGGGACTCCATGCTTCAATATTATCTTTTCCACCAGTGCTCTAGCCACCGTTTATGCCTCTTGGTCTGGTAAAGGAATGGCTTCCGTATACTTAGACAAGTCGTCCTGAAATGTCAGCAGATACTTATTTGCATTAGAGGTCGCAGTTAAAGGTCCCACGATGTCCACATTACATTTCTCGAATACAAACTCCGGGGTCGTGGTGATGACCAACGGCATTTTGGTCTTCCTTTGAGTCACTTTATTTTTCTGACATGACTCACAAGATCGAACATACACCTCCACATCACGCTTCATTCCTGGCCATTCATGATACATTTTTATTCCATCATAAGTCCGGTTCATGCCCTGATGTCCCCCCACGGGTGAATCATGGAATTCGTGCAATAATTCCCTCCTCTTTCCTTCTGGAATTTGGTCACTTTTACTTGTTTCATTCGCAGTCTCCTGGCTGAAATCTACAACACATATCCTGCTGAGGGCATCGCCGTTAGTGTTCATAGAACCCTTCTTATAGACTAACTTAAAATCGTATTCTTCTAATTTAATCCGCCACCGCATCAACCGCGAGCTTGGATCCTTGACATTTATTAGCCATGTCAGTGGTTTGTGGTCGGTAACCACAGTGAAACTTCGGCCATACAGATACGATCGAAAATCCTGTTTCCCCCACACAATTGCTAAGAGTTTTCTTTCAGATGTTGTGTAATTTATCTCAGTTTTATTTAATGCGCGGCTTGCATTAGCGATTGGTAAGTCCTTTCCTGATGCATCTTGAGATAAAACGGCCCCCAGAGCCCTGTTGCTAGCGTCCGAAGTAAGGGTGAAAGGACGCGTGAAATCAGGATATTGGAGAATTGGCTCCTTCACTAAACATTCTTTTAGGCTTCGAAAGGCTTCTTCCTGTGCGTCCTCCCATTTGAAACTAACCGCATTTTTTAGCAATTCATGCAAGGGTGCGGCGACTCGGGAAAATCTAGGAATGAACCTTCTGTAATAGCCACACAGTCCCAAAAAACCTTTTAACTCCTTGGTGCTGGTAGGTCGTGGGAATTCCTCTACCGCCTTAGTCTTCAGAGGATCCGGCTTTACACCTTCGTCTGAAATCACATGCCCTAAGTAATTCACTTCCCTTTGTAAAAATTCACATTTTTCCGGCTGTAGTTTCAGTTGGTACTCACGCAGTCTCTCAAATACCTCCCTCAGTTTTTCATTATGAGACTTAAAATCACTTCCAAAAACAACGATATCATCAAGGTAAACAAAACAACGCAGCCCTTGTAGCCCAGCCAAAACGGTGTTCATTAACCGCTGAAATGTAGCGGGAGCCCCCTTAAGGCCAAACGGCATTCTTAGAAATTCAAAATGGGCGTTACCCGTACTGAAAGCCGTCTTGCCATCTTTCTCCTCCATAGACACCTGGTGGTAACCACTGGCCAAATCTAGAGTACTAAAGTACCTTGCCTTACCAAGTTGATCAAGTATTTCCGTAATATTTGGTAACGGAAACGCATCACCCACCGTGACTTCATTCAGCTTTCGGTAATCAACCACGATTCTCCAATTTTGTTTCCCGGACGCGTCTTTTTTCTTGGGGACGACAAGTATGGGAGAGTTCCATGCACTTCTGCTTGGTACTATTATTTCGTCTCTTAGCATCTCTTGGATCTGTCTCTGCACCTCATCCTTGTGGGCTTCGGGAATTCGGTATGGACGAGTGTTGATGGCGTTGCCTTCTTCTCTGGTAGGAGTTGGAATTTTATGTGAAACGGCAGGAGTGCACGTAAGTTTATCCCCAGGTAAAAAAATACATCGCGGTATGACATGTATAATTCTAGGAACTCTTCATCTTCTGATTTATTTAGAGGGCCAACGCGGAGCTGCTCTTTAAGTAGCTTTCCCCGTGTGACCTCTCGTCTCTCCACATGCGAAATTCCAGCCAGCGGCTCTTCTTCTATCTTTTCCAATAATTTCGGGGATATTTCACAGTCTACTTCCGCCTCGGTGGTGTTAATTATGCTGGCTATACATTCCCCGGATATTCCAACGGTCAAAGCCTCAGCCAGATAAACCCCTTCCCGCAATTTCTCTCTTGCCAATAGTCCTTCCCCTGTGGATGGGGTTGGGATCTTCACTAAACTTTCGCAGCGGGCAGGAATCGTCAGCTTCCTTCTCATTTCCTTTTCTGCTCCCGGTCGTTGATCCATTTCCATCATCAGTCCCCTCATGTATACCTTTTTTTGCTCCACATACACCACAGCGCCTAATTCCCCAAGCATATCTCTTCCCATGATTCCATCAAAACTAAGAGACAAACGGGAGTCATCTATTATGTGAAACTCGACGGTGGATTCCTTACCCTGGCACTTTAACGTTAAATTCACTCTTCCTTTGGTGTGCATGAGACCATCTGTTATTCCTTTTAGAGCTATTCTCTCCTCGGGGAAATATTTGGTGCCTTTCCTTAATATATTCCCCTTAATTAGACTTACATCGGCCCCCGTGTCCAACAGTAAGCACAACTCGCCCTTCTCACATTCATTGCATTCGAAGGTAACGGAATCTCCACTATCATTCTCATTGAACTTGGCCTTATTCACCTGCCTGACGGCTGCTGGTTTAAAACCCCTTTTCCCATTTGTGTCGTTATCTCCTCTCAGTAGTGGCTTCTATCGTTGGGGCCACTCTGCCTTAATGCGACAATCCCTGGCGAAATGTCCAAATTTTCCACACCGGAAACATTTACTCCTTTCGGCCGCCCTGTAACATCCTTTTTCTTCTGGGTGATTTGGTGGTGTCACACGCGTTCTATTTCCCACATGTTCAGGATTATTTGCTCCTTCCACAAAATGTATTCCCTTGGCTTGATCTGACTTAGGTCCCTTTAGAAAACACTGTGACGAGATGTGACCAGATTTCCCACAATTTTCACACCTCAAAGGATACTTTAGAGTTCCCCTTTCCTTCAGCGACAAGATGGCGCTTTCCACGTCCAGTGCTATTTCCACAGCATGGGGCAACATAATCAAATCACCCTTGCTCCTCACAATAGTCTGGATGCGCTCGTTTGCCAACCCTTGGATGAAACATGCCTTAGCCAAGTGGTCAACTAAATTTACGGCCCCCCTAATTTCCTCAGGAGCTGACACCCTCTTAGCGGCCTCACGGAGATCGGATTGCATGGAATCCATTCGGCTCCCCCAGCTAGCAATGCTCTCTCTAGGTCCTTGGTTAGAATTGAACATGGTACACGCGTAGAAGTCCAAAGTACGCCTCGTTGCAAAATTTTCTTCTTGTGCGTTTTAACCCTAGCTGAAATTTTTGAACGCGCATCACCCGTAATCCTCGCCTTCACGAATTTCAACAACCTATCATGCTCAGCAGGGTTAACAATATCAAAAACTACGTCGACATTCTCTAGGAATTCACGCAGTTTACCCTTATTCCCGCTAAAAGGTTCACTGATTATCTTCATCGCTTCCGAAATTCCACAGTAATCACGACTTTCACTCGGTTCCCCGTTTCTGGCCATTTTTACAAGATTAACAATTCACAGTTCGCCCAGTATTTTGAGGAGAGGGTATAAGGAATAAGTGTGGTTTACTTACAAGGTTATCAATTCCCTCGCGTCCGCAGCACACTGTAGTTGAGAAATCGACCGCCCTTCCTTGGCTCGCCTCCTCCGATGCACGATCCGTCAGCGATTTTCCCTCACCAGCGGTGGGTCGGCGTTCCCTACTTCGGCCGTCCGTCTGCGTTTTCCTCGCTGGTGATCCGCACGGTACCCACTGTTTCCCAGAAACACGCTATTCCGATTTTCCGCCCCAAATTTTTCAAAGATGACCCAATCCGCCACTCTTAACCCAAGGAAAAAAAAAACCAAACACAAACCCCACACCTGACACCAGATTTTTATGTCGTATCCCCGCGTCTTCGAGGGAATATTGGCGACACGAGAAAGTACCCCACGAGTCGAGTGGCTGCCTCGAGGGTAAAACGGGAGCTTTCAGTTTGGTGGGTGATGACGTGGAGAGGAGTTCCTCGATAGAAATGGGGGAAAATAAAAGGAACTAAATAAGAGTACAACGACGGTCCCGATTTAATATAGGAGAACAGAGTTTACAGTAATATATATATATATTCCCTGGGTGCCGCTTGGCGCTTCCAAACAGAGGGGCCCCGGTCCAACCTTCCTCTCGCGTTCCGAGTCCCAGACTGACCTCTTCGGGATCACCCACTGGTTAGTCCACGGCTAGTCAAAAGTTATCGCTGTCGGTCCATAGTCCACATCGAGTCACCAGGGGTGATTTGGATGGTCGGACCCACGCCATTACTTAATCACATAAGGGGGGGAGTAGGCATCCTGGCCAGTGAATCACACGGCAGAACACGCGGATGCAACAGAACGAACAAGAAATAAGTTCATAATTTCCATTAAAATTGGCAAAGACTTCCTTCAATTGGGTTTCCCAAATGGTTTTTGCATGAAATCGAAGCACAAAATTTTTGGTGCTACACTTAGAATATTGAAATTAACGTGTTTCACATCATTGAATGTGTTCTTTCGTGCTTATAATATATTTTTATTCTGAAACGTCAATGGAAAAACCCATTTCCACAAATTAGAAGGCTATATAGACTGCTGCCTGAAATTCCGTTAATTATCTTATCTCAATGAGTTATAAACGATAAATATTAAAAAAAAATATTTCACCGCCTCAGGGTACATGAGGTGGAAAAATCCATATTGTTGAATTTAAAATATAACATTTTTCATTAAATAAATATGGAGTAAAAGCAAACGATTGTAGTATTTCTCCAAGAAAAAGAAATAACTATTCTAACGGGATCCTCCTCATTATTTTTGGCCCATTATGTTATGTGGCACACGGGACATGACAAAGACCGTCTCGCTTTCGTAGCTTTTATCTCATGCGAGGGCGCGTAAGATTTGTAGCAACACAGAAATAAATATATGGAATCCCTGAGGACTTCATTCTAAGGGTTTGTATGAACTTAACCAGTTTGTACTTTTATTCTTTTTCATGCAATATTTTATAATTAAAGCATATTATACTGTAATGCTTCCGTTTTTAGTTGAATAATTATTTTTATAATCGATTTGTTTTCTTTTATATCCTGTTTTCTGTTTATCCTTTTTTCTGTATACTACCTTGATCAAAAAGTTCCCGGAATAACCACCGTGTGGCGCTCCCATCGTTCCGATTTGAGTTCTGTTTTTTTTGTTAAATTGGTACATCTGTTGTTGATATTCCCTTTAAATCTTAGTGTCATAACTTGACATTTGCAAAAGTTACGTAGCCAAGAGTACATCTATCTCTGTGTGTGTTGGCGATTTTTTACAATTGCAGAAATGGATTTAAATTTGCAACAACGAACTTGTATTAAATTTTGCGTAAAAAACGGATTTAGTGGCGCACGGAGGTTGGAAATGTTGGAAAAGTGTTTCGGCAACGATTCTCTAAAAAAAACGGTCGTTTACCAGTGGCACGAGCGGTTCAGAAGTGGTCGTGAGTCAATCGAAGATGATGAACGCAGTGGCAGACCATCGACATCGAAAGTCGGTGAAAAAATTGATAAAGTAAAAGAAATGTTGGTCAATAACCGCAAATTAACCATCAGAGAAATAGCGGAGGACTTGAACATTGCCTATGGATCCGCCCAAGACATTGTGGTTAATGATTTGGGTGTCCGTCGTGTAGCAGCAAAGTTGGTGCCAAAAGACCTCAATTTCATGCAAAAAAGAGACCGTGTTGACGTCGCAAAAGACATGATTTGCGAGGCTGAATCCGATCCCACATTCATCAAAAGGATCATTACTGGAGACGAGACGTGGGTTTATGAGTACGACACGCAATCCAGACATCAGGCAAGTGAATGGCGTTCACCAAATGAGCCGAGACCAAAAAAACCACGTCGTTTTCAGTCAAAAAAGAAGGCAATGCTGACGGTTTTCATGGATTACAACGGTGTAGTGCATCATGAATTTTTGCCAGAAGGCCAGACAGTAAACAAAGAGTATTATTTGGGCGTTATGAGACGTTTGCGTGAAGCAATTCGCCGAAAGAGACCAGAAATGTGGGCAGAAAACTCGTGGATTTTGCACCATGATAACGCACCGTCGCACAGTGCTATCATTATTCGTAATTTTTTGACGAAAAATGCAACAAATACCATCCAACAGCCACCGAATTCACCTGATTTGGCTCCCTGTGACTTCTTTCTGTTCAATCGAGTTAAAAAACCATTACGGGGAACGCGTTTTAGCAGCCGAGAGGAAGTAATGGAAAAATCGCAGGAAGCACTGATGGACACACCGAAAACCGAATATAAAAAATGTTTCGAGGATTGGATCAAGCGCTGGCATAAGTGTGTTGCAGTCGATGGGGATTACTTTGAAGGGGACAATATAGATTTAGATGAATAAACTTGTATTTTTAATTTTCTGAATAAATTCCGGGAAATTTTTGATCAAGGTAGTATATCATTTAATATCAATAATTTAAGATCCTCAGGAGTTGTGACCATGTGAAGTACATACACCAAACTGCATGAAAATATGATCAAAAACAGTAGCATACAATTTTTTGTCATTATACAGTTACAAATAATCGAAAAGAAAGAGGGAAAATGATGTAAAAATAAATAGGCCAGAAGATAATTAGGCAATTAATGCTGGGATAAGGAACAATAATGTTGATTAATTTATAATGACTTTATTAAGGGAAAATAACTTTGAAAACCATATATGCGTACATAAATTTAGGTAACATAATTTTCAAATAATATTCAATATTATTTACAGAAGAAACCCATCCTTTAATGCCTTGGCCTAAATATTTCACAAATATAGAGGCTATCTGCAACCGTTATTATTGTGCGGTTTTAGGTAGGTTTCGGGTTGACAAACACTAAAAAGATTACATTCCTTGACCTCTCCTGACAAAACCAGCGCAATATATGACGATTAAGTCAGTTCTTCTTCGATGACTAGTTCTTCCTTCCTCTATTCGGACCAGAAAGCCTCTTGAAATCCAACCCGATCCTTTCTTGCGCTCTCTGCATTATCAGTATCCTATCGCCAAACAAAATATTCAGCTTTAATATTTCCTCCCTCCTTCGAATTACTTCCAACACTCCCCTCTCCTCCCCTACCAATAACTACCTCGTTTGTTTTCCTTTCTGTCAATTTCATCTGTTCTCCATCCTTCTCCACAACCACATTTCCAAAGCCTCCAATCTGCACTTCCCATCCTGCGTCAATGACCATGTTTCCACATCGTACGGACCACGCTCTGTATCAAAGTTCTAACAAGTTTTTTCATGATCTTGTCAAACTGATATCTCTCTGAATGCACGAGTTAACTAACTGTATATTCTCCACGATTTTACTGTTTAAATCAAGTAATCATTATGATTAAACATTTTCTCCTGCAGAACTATTATTTTTCCCCGCGGGCAACCCTTTTCCTAAATCGTGGTCCCCTCATAATCCCATTTCTCCCTTCGAATGCTTTTACGTTTCGTTCCTCCATCCCAATTAAATATTTTCTCTCTGGATCGACCGCAGTGACGTCCTCTCATTATTTGATTAACCTGTCCATTTCTTCCCACTTACGATTGCTCATTAGCACTTAGACCTGCATAATGAACAAGTTCATTTTTCAGCTTTTATTTTATTAATAATATTCTATCACTCGCCTTCTCAATGCTTAATACACCACTTGTTAGCTTTCTTTTCAGCTCTGTCATCTATATTTTCAACACTACCATGGCTTGATGATTTTCGTTCCCTCCGCTGCACGAAGGAAGTTTCAACAGTAAGAGCCGTTTTTTTACATTCAAACATTGGAGGGGTAAAGCAAAGATTTACTGATGCAGTGCCATGCATTGTTTTTGAAGCCAACGTAGGTATTCTTTTGATCCAGTTGTCATGTACTTTCCCGTCAGTGATTGCAGAAAACTATGTTCGCGAAAACCGATGCTCCCGCCAATTGCAAATTGGACGCTTCGAATCGTTTTTGTGTGCCAAAGGATAATTAGCTTCTCCAATTCATCGAAAGCTGTGTCTAATTGGTGGACCTGGAGTGAAGGGAAGCTGAGTCCACGGTGTCGAGACTTCAAAAATTGTGGCTCAAATGTGCAAATGAAGAGCGAAGTGGTAGGCCCAGTATCAGGAGCAATAAAATCATTGAAGAAGTGGACGATGAACTGCGATCTGATCGGCGATTGGTGTTTTGTCTGATCAATTCCCTCTTGCTGGACGCATCACTATTGGCCGCACAATTGTTTCGGAAATGCCCGGTTATCAGAAATTGTACGGAAGGTGTGTACCAAAAATACTCACCGACCAACAGAAAAAGCTATTGATGCTGAAATAACGAGCTTTTTTGGACTGCTATCGACAATATCTTCGGGGCAATCAGCGACCATTTCCTCTTCTTGCCCTTGAAACATGACTTTGTGCACAACAATTTGAAGACGGAGATGGACTCAAGGCCGTCGTTGTCAATTTTTTTGCTTCCCAGTCGGTGAACTTCTACTTTGAGGAATTAAAGAAGCTGATGTGGTGTAATGAAGACTACTTGGAAGTGAACGGAACAGTGAATTAGATTCGTAGGGTACTAATACCACCAAAAAAAACATTTTTAACAAATACATTTTTTGTGACCGAATGGCCCTTACTTACAAGGCGTCATCACGGCTCGGTGGAAGCGTTACAACAGACCGTGACGAGGGAGCTTAGCAGCATTCCGAGCGCCATCTTACAGAAGGCGTATGAGGCGTGGAAAACCCGCTGGCGGCGGTGTTCGGACGCACAAGGGTGTTACTTCGGTGAATTTTTAGTGAATGAATCAATTCTGGCAGTGAGTGTTTTTAATCGACTCAGTCCGACTGCTTTTGAGACAGACCTTTTATACCTAGTATGTTTTTCAATGGCTATTGCTCCAACAGTCCCAGGTATTTTCTATCTAACCTCGTAGAGCCTTTAAATATCTATGCTTTCCCTCTCCATCTTCCTCTCAATGTATCATAATTTCCCTGTTGTCTATATTATCCAAGTCTCCATTCCATGTCTCTTTTCTAACTGGGTCCTCTCTCTGCCTTTATTCAGCGATTTTGCTTTAGGTTTTTATGTGTAAGTACTTCATGTAATGACTCCCAATACCGGTCACGACCGGAATCCTACAGTTGCCAGAACTGATTCTAATAATTTTGTCCCTCATTGTTACGTGGGATTATTAATTGAGCTGGTTTCCCGTTGCCTTGTGCATCAGTGCTTTGAACCACTACTAGCACACATCTAGTCGTCTTCAGAAAGCACATGCCCTTCCACCACGTCAAGGTTGGCCAATTGAGAGGTCGTCACCAATTGAATATTCACGGGGCAGTAAATCACATTAAAACAGCATCCTTGACCTGAGGAACTCTTACTCCATTTTGTTACCTAAAACCCTGTCAAGAAATATTCTCACTATCTTTTTGCAGATAATAACAATTACAATTTTTTATTCAAATGCCAATTGCGTTCTGGAAACTTGGGCATCACCAGGGCGATTAAAATATTCCAGTCGATGTTGAAAAAACAATGCCGAATCGCATCTTTTTTGCAGGTGTAATAGAAATAGAAATGTTATTATAAAACATAAATGTAAGATTTGTTAGGCATGAGGCCACGGTTCTCTGATTCTTTTTTCAATACTTTCTCCAATTTTATATTATCTAATTGCGTTCATTTATAGTTAACTTGAATTTGCTCCAGATAGCTTGAATAATATGAAAGATATCTTTATTTCGAAAGAAGAAAAAGAAAATATTCGCTCCTGAGAACAAGCGGCGAGTTACATTTTATGAACGATTTAGGATTTCATGAGAGCAAATTACAGCAAACGACGGGAATGGTAACGAATCAGAGAATTAGAATCTATGGATTACGGTATTGATATTTAGGATGCGAGATGCTGGAAATACATGGAATAAAGTAATGGGGCGAAGCATATACAGAACGCGAAATAACAAACTTAGGCGAGAGACCAATAGAGCTAAGGAAATATTGGGGGGAGATCAGTGCAATGTTATGGAGGAATTCCAGACAGGTGGAAATAAGAAGCAATAAATAAAATGGCTAGTTGAAAGGTCAGGATGTAGCAAGGGAAAAATAAATATTCCATAAGAGAAGTTCCTAAGAGAACGAGAAGAGATTCAGGGATACTGTAAAGCAATATGTAACATTTTCTCTCTCTTCGTTCTGCCGGGGATCGACATGATGTACTGGCTTCCCACCCAGAGGGCCCGGGTCCAAATCCCGGCGGTGTTGAATATTTTTCAGTGGTATCTCGATCCCTACTTGAGGTCCTTTGTGGAGGGCATTTTGAGTAAGTACGCCGTCCGTCGGATGGGACGTAAAGCTGCGGACCCCTTGGCGCCAGTAGGCTAATGCCGACGCCGGGTTTCTCTCCACCCTTCATCCTTTCCTGTCCATCCTTAATGGCACAAATGACCTCAGCTGTCCGTCGCTCCTCTAAAATGCTACTACTTCGTTCTGCCTGGCGCCTCTCCTGCTGACGCTCGCCAAGCAGATGCACAAGGCCAAAATCCTCCGGCTGCGGTGTCATTCGGCCGTCGATGCGCTGGGGGTCGGTTCCTCTTCAAAGTTCTCGGCCCGTTGCCACGCACGGTCTCTTGTACTTCTACGATGACACTCCTCTCGACCCTCCAGTGCTGCCTAGATGTTCGTTATTTTTGTGCTCCAGTCCTTCGAAGAATTTTTGGGCGTGCTGATGGACGATGTCTTTGATCGGTTCCATTTCCGTCGTGGTATAGATGATTTCGGTAACGCATGTCCATCCGGCCCCAACGATGATGTTCAGGGCTCCTCTCTCCGTGACCTCGAGCGGATGGAATCACTTTTGGTACATTCTCCCACTGCATTCCGGCAAGGCGTACGTCATGAAGGGCCGAATGGCCGCTAGGTAGGCCTTTTGATTGTCAGGTACGGTGACCGCAGCATAGGCGCAGGCTGCAGTCGCCTTCTTTGAGGATGCAAATGCGTGTTTCTCGAAGGAAAATGTGCAGTCTAGGATAATTCCTAAGTAAGTTACTTTATCCTGCCATGACGCCTCCCCCGTGCCCACACTGATTTATCACGGTTTTCGCGATCTCCATGGCGAAAACAAGATTGTTTCTGTCTTTGCAGTGCTCACAGAGATCCGCAACTGCGCGTACCATTCGAGGAGTGCGTCTACGGCTCGCTGAAGGTGATTTGCAGCTTTGTGTGCTCGGATGGATGTGGTGACGATTGCCGCGTCATTATTCATCATGGTGTGTCTCCCGTGATCCACCGGGAGGTCAGACGTGAACAGGTTGAAGATGATCGCGACGATCACGGTCCCTTGTGGCACGCCAGCATTTATTGGGTGTGATTTGGACAACGCACGGACCCAGGATACCCGGAATATTCTCTTCGTTAGATAAGAAGTCAGCAGGCGCCGCTGCCCATGTGGAAACATCTGCATCTTAAGATTCCTCCGAAGCCGGCAGTGCTAGACGCGCTCAAAGGCTTTCTTTTTGCCAAAGAAAGCCGCCGTCGAGCGGCACCCGCGGTTGAATCCGGCCGTCATTTGCTCGAATAACCGGACGAGTCGATGACTGGTGGAGAGCTCATTTCTGAAGCCATACTGGGACGTCGACAGGATGGGCCGCAATGCGCTGCAGGAGATGAGGCAGCACAACTCCCTCAAGAATTCTTCCTAGAGTTTTCAGCAGGGCGATTGGGCGGTAGTTTTCCACATTCCGGGGTGACTTCGGCAGTTATGGCAGCAGGATAATTTTCGCCGACTTCCAGATGGTCGGGGAGTGTCCCATTTAGAAGCAGACCGTGAAGAGGACAATGCGATGAGCGCCTAGTGATATCAGCATCTGCCGAAGGGCCTCATCTGGGATGCCGTCCTCTCCCGGCGCCGTCCTGGGGCGCAACCATCTCAAGGCTGTTCGAAGGTCGCTTTCCTTGACCGATGGCAGCGTATTCTTTCTTTCTTCCTATTCAGGGTAGAGGGCGGTGAATATCGCCACGAGTGAAGTTACCGGAAATTCCGTTTTCTCGTCATCCATGACGAGAGGGCCTTCAGGAGAGTTAATTGGTGTGTCGGTCCGAGTGCTGAGTCGAAGTGAGGCTGCCATTTTCCAGATTCTACCATCTTCGGGTCGAAGAGAGGCCATCTTCTTCTCCCATGTTTTTTGCCTGTGTTCCATAATGAGTAGGTGCACTCCTAGCCGTTTCCGGCAGAACCAATCCTCGTCCGCGGGATTTCTGCTTGTCTGAAACCGTCACCAAAGCCGATTCCGTTGGTTGATGCAATGTATGATGTACGGAGGCAGCATCAGGTGTTAAGATGGTCGGATCTTCTTCAATGAGACGGTGTTCTGGAGAGCCTGATCGACGTCTGCGGTCATGATGGAGGCGAACTCGCCCACCGTGGCCGTTGACGTCAAAGGCGGCGGCTGATCCGGGATAATATCCGTCAGGGTCCTCCTACATTCCGCCCAGTCTGTCCAATCCAGGCAGCGTACTTCACTTAGAGGAAAGAGCGTTGGATGGCATCCCAGATAGTGGCAAAGACTGGATAGTGACCACTATCTAGGGTCAGCTTCGCTGCGAGCGCAAGAGAACAGGGGAGCCCACCGTGCAGCGCGTTGCCAAGGACGTCTTTACTCCTGTCTTGGTGTAGATACTTTGGCTCGTGCCGACCCTGTTTCTTCTGGACTACGATAACAGCGCCTCACTCCCGGGATTTGGTACAACTGAATGCCATGCAGAGGGTTCAGCATACAGATCGCCCATAATAAGTGTCGGCCGCGTCCCGGAAAATATAGTAACCAGGCCCACTGGTGGGATGGACGTTTCGGTGGGAGATAGAGTGGTCCAACTGCGAGAGGGCCGATGGAAGTTCCCACTTCAACCGCAGTCGCCTTCAATGTCGCCGTGCCGCGAGATCCATTTCCATTGCCGGTAAGTCGTTCGAGACGAGAACTGCTGGACCACCGCCTCTTGTCTGCCGATCATTCCGGAAGACGAAATAGTATGGAACGCTGCCAGAATTCCCTGGCCGGAGGTGGGTTGCCGAGCATTGGTTCAGGGATACGATCAAGTTAAAAAAATCCAAAATGGAGATAGTCTACCATATTATTAAGAATATACGAGTATATACGTATAATCCTCGCGGAATAAGTAAACATTTTAGGGAAAAAGGAGGGAATTATTTCAAGTTATCCGCACTATTTATGGGGATGGAATTTGACAAGTCGGTTACCTTAGGTCAAATTTGATACTCGACAAAGGTTTTAAGGAGCTGAATGTGAGGACTATAAGACAACTGAGTTTTTAAGAATGATAAATTTAATATAAAATGCAGGAAATTAGACCTAAGACTCGTCAATAGAATGTTACAAATAGTGCCAATCGTGCTTCCTGGGCGAAGACCAGCTTGGCTTTAGAAAGGGAAGAGGAACGTGTGACGCCATTGCAGCGGCAAGCACATTAAAAGTAAGGGAAACTGAATATAATTAGGATTTCTTCGTGAATTTGGGTATTTTGAAAGGTCTTTCGACTGTATAGACTGGTGGGAAAATTTTATGAAGACATTGCGAATATGTGAGTGGACTGAAGGTGCATGCGAATTATGTGAAATGTATGCTTAGACCAGGGAATATGGTACAAGTGCATGCATGTATTTGGTACCAGTAAAAGTAGCAGAGGCGTTAGCGGGATGTGCAATGAGTGGTTGGAGAGTGTGATAGAGTTGCTCGTTATCGCTAGTACTTTTAATATACAAGGTTTGTATAGACAGCATCGGAAACAATTTTTTCCGGACGTTACTGTACGCCGCAGCACGCAGGTTCGGTCGTGGGAGATCTGACCTTCAACACGCGCCAATCGCCCACTGGCGTTCGTTGAGGCTAGATCATGATTTAAGTGGGCCTTTTGAGTGATTCGATGCGAGCGCAACACGCAGATAACGACTGAATAGCGGTACGCTATGAAATTCATTGTTGGACTGGCAAAATCGGGTACGGAGATTATGATTCACCAAGGGTTCAAGGATTCAAGCATGCCAGAAACTGTAGTTTTTAAGTGGCATAAGCTATTCAAAGGCTGAGTGAGTGCGGAGGACGAGTCCCGCGCTGGACAGCCTTCGACGTTAAGGACCGACAACAATGGGCAACGTGAGCGTGAAATACTGAATTCAGGCTGTAATTAAGTTATTAACACTGAACGTTTGGCAATGCGAAAGATCTGCGCTAAACTCGTCTCGAAGTTACCCAGCCACACCTGTTCCGAGGTAACCAACACCTTACGACAAACGGCATCGCAACGATTCTCCAACTCCCTTGCAGCCCCAAATGGGCAACAGCAGTCTGGTTCTTATTTCCAAAATTGAATTCCTCCCTCAAAGGGCACCATATTTGGACCCTAAGTGTCGTCAAAGAAGCTTGCACGCGTACCCTTAAGGACCTTCCGGAATCCGCCTGCCAGGGAGCCTTCGAGTCGTGGAAAAGCCGCTGGCAAAAGTGTGTCGCTACTCAAGGGATGTACTCTGAAGAATGTTGAGGGATTTTAGTAATATCTGAAATAAATCTATTTTTCCGAAACTTTCCCAGATACTTTTTATATCAACCTTGTATGCTAAGGATATGTTTAATGGTTGCATAAGAAAGGCGTGCTGGGTGCGAGAAAATTGTATAAGTTAGGTTTGCAGATTTAAGCAATAGTGGGTTGGACAGCCAACGGTTGGCTATTGTTTTTAGTGCTTTACAAGTACACTGAAAACGGTAAGAGAAGAATAATCACTAGTCAAAAATTAACAAAATTAATGAGATTCTCGATAACTAGGAAAGTGTAGTCAAAAATGAAGTCGGAGGGAATAAACCCGAGCAGATGAAGCAATTCCCGTGTATGGGCAACGTGTTAGAGAAAAAGGGACATAGTGGTGGGGGCTTTAGAAAGAGAATCCACTATTGAAAGGGGAAAGTTCAAGAAGAAGAAATTTGAAAACGGAATTAAAGTTGCGAAGACAAAATCAGTGATAGCTTTGATATAGAGCGTAGTGCTTTACGACATGGATGTGAGAGTTTAGTCTTCGAGGCAAGACGATGAGCGTAGATTGGGGGCTTTTGAAATTTTGATGCGGCGAAGAATTGAGAAAATAATTTGGAAAGAGTGGAAGTCCAACGCTGAGGTTCCAAATTGGTTTGCTGAAGAGAAGATAAGTACTACTGAGAGAATTCTGAATGGGCATAGAAAGTGGATGGAGAACAAATTGAAAGCTGGTGGTATGCTGAAGGCCGTGATTGTGTGGAAGGGAGAACGCTGGGTGAGCGAAGTTAAGATAGGACGAGGACTAAGCGCTCTAGACGGAATGAAGACTAGCAGAATTTACGAAGAAATTTAGAAAGAAGTAATGTTTGGCAATGAGAAATGAAGTTCATACAACGCCCAGGATTGAATGGTCGTTAATGATCGACCAATGCCTACCTCTAATATTGCACTATTCCAGTTTTGGAGAAATTAAGTCATTTATAACGGAAAATTATTTTTATCACTATAACTAAAGAATCCTCGTTTCATTTACAATTATGAACTTGCAAGGGACTGCGCTACTTTTCAAGTGAGAAAAAATACTTTTACCAGATGATTTTTCATGAAAACCAATTTTAAAGTGTCAACAAAAGAGGAAAAAACGTAGAGAATTAAATAAAATTAAAACTGCCCCTTTCATAATTAATGTCTGCCATCTTGAAGCTATTTGCCCTCTACAATCCTCAACAAAGAAATGCTATTGCCTCTTGAAAGGTAAGACGGGCGTGTTTCGCTATCGACGCAGTTCGGTGTTCCCGGCAGACGAATGACGAGTGAATCAGTCACGCTGGGGAAGTCCTCGGGTGATTTACGCTCTCTATCGTGACCCTATGCCGGTGCTCCAGATTCGCTCGGAATGGCCGAACTGTGGAACCCTTGATCTGCTAAATGGAACCATTCAGATTTCAACTGCATGCTGACCGCTCTACGAACTGCAAATGGTAATAAGTCATCACAAACTTAATTTTCTCCAAATTGCTTCCCTTCCACCTAACCGACCCCCTCAGCGGACGGGACTCCAGTGCAATCCGATCGGATGCCGTGCCAATAGACGGAGGAATTGCGCACGGAGGCCTGCCATTCCCGCGGAGGACGCGCCCAAAGATCTGCCATCGAAAACGCCTGCTCCAACTCCGGTGTCAATTTTCGCACGCCCTCGCTTCGTCGCGGACGCTACTAGCCCCCCCCCCAACTCAATCTCCCCTCCCCACCTCTTGAGGCAGGCATAGTTTTTTAACGAGGCCAGTCGCTTTAATCTGGCTGATGACGTCACGCGGGTGAGGAAATAACTACGGGAGAGGGTTTAAAGGTGAGTGTACGGTGGACTGCGATGCAAGTATATGGACGCCGCCAGCACGGTGATTATCCCAAGGGATATCGGATATGTTTTGTTCTGCTTTCGAGGTTATTCTAATTTTCATAAAACATGGTTTCGGCGCAACCTATAATGAGAGGAGGCGAAGCGATTTTGCGAATCTGGAGATAAACAATGAACTGCGAAAGCGAGAGAAAGCCAAGGAAGGTGTACAGAGGAAGTAGATGGCGGCGGAAGGAGCACTTTGCAAACATATCAAATTTCGGTTTGGGGGAATATCTTGCAAGACCTCCTCCGGGGGTGATAACGAGAATTTCAGAAGTTTTCTGCCGCTGAACCACGAAATCTGTCAGTTCCTTCGTGCGTTGTTTAGTGTTTCTTTCGAAATTTTTCGTAATCTCAATATATCCTATTCTTTTCATTTAAATTGTGCCTGAATGTAAATTTCAAAGTTAAGCAGGAGGGATATTTAAAAGACTATGGACTGAATTACCCACGGCATCCGCTAAATTGTATTGCCTGGTCATGTATGTGACGCAAATTGTGGAAATAAGTAATTATCAACTGCGCTAATATTTTGAACAGTATAGAAAATTCACCGAGTTCAATGAGCGTAAAATATTTTTAAAATCATTAGCGTTTTAAATGGTGTGCTACGTATTAAGTGCAATCAATACGCTGAACAAATGGGAAAGTAAATGCTTATATTTTAATAAAATGTAGTCGTATTAAATGCAAGAACAGCATTAATAGAATGGTTGCATGGTTAATTAATGCGTAGATGAAGATTTCGACTACTTTGAAGTTAGCAGTGTCTAAATTTCTTCGAGTTTCTGTTGTGTGAACTAAGTATTTCAATAACTATGCATCTGCGATTGCCTCATGTTTCCTCTTCCGCTTCATCCAGCACTTTTACTTTGCACAATGCATGGGTATGACTGCATCGTTGCGTTTGTGTTATCCGGTATTGTGAAAGAATGTTGTTTTATTACAAGGGTTAAATATGGATGGCTCGTATTTGAAGTAAAAGAGTGCATGTGAGAAGACTATGATTTGGACTATTCCGCCATGCAGGGAATAAAATAATCATAATCCTTACTTTAAAATACATGTCACAAGTGTATAGGCTTCATCGACGTAAATTGTAGGTATTGCAAGGAACTCTGATAACAACTACCTTAAATCAAAACAAATCCTTACGATAAACGATAGTTTCGTAGCTTGCAGCTTCTGCCACGATAGACTTACGTGAAAATGTATTGATGCAAAAGTTTTGGAGTAACATACGATGGTAATAATATGGTTTCGTGCCAGATCTTCTTCCTGTGCTCTTGCCTTGCCCTGGTGAGCACATATCGTGTACGTAACTATGAAGAAGGAATACGTGAATGACGGAAGTAGTGTCCTGAGAAGCAGATTGGAGATATGTCTCAAGTACATGACCACAGGTAACTCAGTGAGTACTTATCTGAGTAATATCACAAAGTCAACCATTTCACGCACTATGCCATGCAAATGAAATGCTAAGCTATATTTTATACATTTAAGTACATCCTCAAGTTTTCAACATATTCGCGTGAATTATATAAAACATCAATAATGACTACAGTGAATTTTTCACATGATGGAATATGTTTTGTTTTTGCCATTCAAATTTACTGTCCAAGTTCAGAAGAAAAATGGAAAAAGTTAATAAACGCTCCTTATTCCTCCGTAGTCAACAAATATTTGTTGCCTGCTCAAGTTTCAATTGCAAATAATGCTTTAAAAAACATCAAATATGCAGCACAAATACTTTCAAAGGCCTGGAACATCATCTCAGATTATTTTGACTTTTCGTACAAATTACCAATAACTAAAATTATATGAACTCCCTCTGACCAGAAGCAACTTGAACTTCGTCCCGGAAAAGACTTAATAGCAGAAAATGTGACCAGTGAAAATGATTTTCAAAATATATCTATTTATTATTTCCTGGCGTAGTTTTACGTATCATAATTGATCTGGATCAAAAATGTTAGATTCATGATATGGGAGCTGTAAGGGGAAAATATGGGGGATACAGAGAGGGTTATCTAACTCCGCAATGCACATCCCTACATTTTCTTACTCCCCGAGTTCATTGACACTTGACATACTCGAGTAGTGCCTGCCCGTAGATCCAAATGGGGAGCCTGTGTAAGTCCAGAATGTTTTCTCGAGAGAGCTTTTTGATGTCTGTAATAATTAATTCGATAATTAAAAATTTTGAAATGTGAGTTGATCCTTTTCCAAGGATGGCAACGCGGTCGTTTCCCTTGGGTCTTGCACATGGCAGTACTTCGGCCGCTTAAGTAATTTCAGTGAATCACCTAGTAATATTGGTGCAAATATCGATGCAATCATATCGCCTCCCCCATTTACTACTGCAACAAACAATAAACCCAAAATGACGAACAAACGCCGAAATTTAGAGGATCAAACTCCGGTAGCTTAACTGGCCAAAGCACTCAGCGGGACATCGGGCTTCAAATCCCGGTCGAGAAATGTGATTTGCGCACTTTAAAATATTTACAGTGTACTGCGCATTGGTGGATAGCTCCGTAAAAGGTAACGGCCGCAGCTCCTCCCGCAGTTTCTTTGAATATGACGAAAAAATATTGAATTTTATAAACACCATCTGTTGAAGAAATAATTTGTTTTTCAGATTTGTTGCCAGGACATTTGAAAAAATCTTCGCCGTTAATTCCCAAGCATTATTTTACGGATAAGAATGCTGTTTCTCGACCTTATTTGCGAAGTTACCTGCGTGATCGATTTTGCACTCATTTTTCGGAAGAATCCCGTGGGGCACATTTAAAGTACGCACTCAGGGTGGTTGCTCGGTAATCCATCATTGAGCACACCAGAATGTAATCACTTCTCAAAAGATTTAATTGTTTCCGGTATATTGCGACACCCAAGTTCATGAAGGTAATAGTTGCTCTACCATTCGAAGGAGAGGTAAAATTCCATCGCCGTCATGGAGTCCGCCGTAAATATTTGGCAGGATACTCTGGCGTACATATATCCAATTTTCCGCCATGGCAACTACAAGGTCACTGGTTCGAATCGGACACGGATGCTTTTTTGTCCCAGAATTATCTACATAGATAAGCATTTGCGATATCACCTTAAGGCGTTGGGACACCCGTGACCAAAATGTCTCTGACCAAGATTTCGCTAGTTATCCGAAATTGGGGAATTGGGGCGCAAGCGTGAAAGCAAGCCCTTAGTTAGTTCACGGAAGTTTGGGAGTGAATAGTTCTATATTTTGTCTTTGATGCCCTAACTGTCGCTTATCGGGGGGAAGTGACCGGCGTTGAGGGCGTCGGGCGGTGGTCACATTTCGTTGATGGGCGCCGTGCCGGCAATCAGTCGCGTGTCCGGGGGGATCATGTGCCGGCCAAACTAGAAGCGGATGTTCTCTCTCCCCCCCTCTCCTCTCCCTCTCCCCCCACTCAACCCACGAGACGGAAATGAGTCCGTTTCCGTAAATCAAAAGATGAGGACGGGAGGGGAAAAGTAAGTGGGCGGCGAGGAGGGCCGCGTATCGTGTCGGAGGCAGCGGCGCGGTTGAACAACTCCCGTGGCCGAATGGAGCACGAGGGCCACTCCCTCCGCCTAGATGTGGATCATCATGAAGACCCCCGTAACTATTGCCGAAGGCGTGGAGGTAGGGGGAGGCGAGGTGGAACACGGGGCTCGGGTGGGTATAATCTTTATTGAAGCGTGGGTCTCTCCGTTGATGAGTCAGGACGCCGGGAAGTCCGAGTTTTCAGACCTCCAAAACACGGGGGGGACCTAGGATGCTCTCCTCCCCCGTATTTTTTGCCTCTTCACATTTTTTGCTCTCCCCGGTGCCTCGATCCGAGGGTGCGTGAGTGCCGTACGAGGATATTGCCAAGACAGGGATCGTCATGCATCGGCGAGAATGCCGAGAGGGCCCCGCTCCCTTTCCTTTCTTTTCAATTCCTCGCTTCGGTTGCTGTCCACGTGAGCTGGTGGATAAGTTGATCTTTTGTCCGAGTATGAGGCTTCGGTATCAGATCACGTCAACATTGGAACACATCCACCGTTGATACTGGCGCACGCGATTCATTTATTGCGCCCGATGTGCTCTAAGTGTGGTAACTTGGAGTGATGCATGTGATCTGTACAAAAGAGATGAGAGTGTTTGAATGAATACTTGATTTTATGCTACTTATTTAGCAACTTTATTCTCACCAACACAACAATTTGCACAGCAAGCGTGTACAAGCTCAGGTAAGAATCGCTTTTGGGCGGGAACAATCCGAGATAGGTCCACGAGCAAGGTGGTGTTTTACTTAGCACAAACGTCGCTCGAAGAGGAAGTCTCATTGACTGTAATGCGGCGGGCAGTTCGCACGTAGAAGGACCAGTCGCATCTTTTCCCGTGCACACCCTGTACAACTAACAGTAAAATAACTCTTCCAGAAAGTATTTGGAACCGATTCAAAAAACGATCATTCCGCCACAACAGGTTGCACCTGCTTTTAATTGCCACATGTATGTAGGTAATGCCTCATTGAATACGCGTAAATTTTAATTTAAAACTTCATCTTGGAGAACTGGATTGAGTACAGCAGCGAAAGAGCTGAAGAGCCCCGAAATAGTAGAGGAACCACCAAAACAGAAATTACTAGGGATTTGGGAGGTAAATCAAAGGAGATTCCGTTTGTGATACTCCAGGAAAGCCACGCAATGGGCGAATTTTTGAAGGATTTTAAAAAGAGTTTTATGATTGGCATACCGGACAAGATGACGACTACGGGTGTGAGAATAACACAAGTTGGAAGTAGTGTCAAACCCCCCCAAAACACTGGAATGGGTTATCAGTCGAGGAATTGGAGGAGAAACTAGAGGTAACCTTTCGGAAACCGATTTTCATGCGAGAAGAGCTAAGGATGGAGGAAAAATATGACAAAGAATGATGGTTGAAAATTATATACGGAAATAATCAACTGTGCTTGGCATTCCGTGATTTGGAGGTATGACGTTGTCTATCGGAGCAATCGCTGGAATACATCCAAGGATCGCAACAAAAGAAGAATAATCTACCCTTTAATTCCACATACAAAATAATCAAGTCGTGTAAATGCAAATTGTCGTATCCCCTCGTCTTCGCGGGGATATTGGCGAGGCGAGAAAGTAGCCCAAGAGTCGAGTGGCTGCCTCGAGGGTACACGGGGGCTTTTAGTTCGGTGGGTCATGACGTGGAGAGGAGTTCGTTGATAGAAATGGGGGAAAAGAAAGAACTAAAAAGCGTACAACGGCGGTCCCGATTCAAACCCAAATTTAATATAGTCTAGGCAGAAACAGAGTTTACAACAATGTATACTATATCCCTTTGACACTGCTCGGCGCTTCCAACCAAAAGAAGGAGCCCAGCCCAACCTTCCTCTCTGATCTCGAGTCCCAGACTGGCTTCTTTGGGATGACATCAGTCACCCGTCGTCGTTATCAACATCCCTCTCCAGGCAGAAAGGGGGGGGGGTTCGGCATCAACCATTGGTCCGTAGTCCACGGCGAGTCACCAGTTATCAATCACTGTGGGCCTATGTCCACATCGAGTCACCAGCGGTGACTCGGTTCCTCGGACCCACGCCATTCTTGGCCGGGGAATCACACGGCAGAACACGCGGATGCAACACGTCCCCCCATCAACAGAGAGAAACATGGGTGACATTGTTTCTCTCGACACCAAACACGTATTGGCGCACTAGCCTCAGGAGGTTTTACCCATGGCAACATCCTGCCTGACATGTCACAAGTATAAAATACAATCATAAATGCAAAACAAAATTTGATGGAAGATTCGCTATGAGTACACATACATGATAGCCTTAGTATTACATTTGGTAGAGTACAGAGACACCTTAGCCAATTATCTTCTACCTCTTACATTGCCAGAAACATTGGGAGGCAGTGGTGGTCGGGTATTTTCCGTTGAATGATTGAGGGCGCATAATTCCATGGCATCGTTATTAGGATCTACCTCAGGCGTACCGACGGTAGACGATAATTGTTCATTTGATACAAGAAATTTGCTTATAATCTTAGGTTTGAAGATGAGGCATATATCTCTGCAATCGTTCCCTTTCCCGTCCGTTTTACGTTTATAGTCCCTTTTACAGCAACATTTACATGAACAAAAATATACAAGAAAACAAATAGCTAGACAAATACACAGGTATCCCATCACAGAGAGATGAGAATGGGTTCCTTTTGTCAATATTTTCCTGTTTTGTCTTTTCAATCATTTTTTCAATAGTGTTTACTTTCACACTTGCAACACGCAAATCCGCCGCGTGGCGGGCCAAAGCTCTCAATGGTAATTGATCCTCTAGCTGCGCCCAGGTAGGCTCTCGTTCCTCCACACAGCAATCAAAATTTAGGGTTAGAGGTTGAATGAAATCATTATTAGTATAATTAGATTTCGCGATTAATTCTTCTTGCAAAACTGTTCCCAGACCGTAACCCTTGCAAAAAGTGAGAAAGGTCAATTTTCCCGTCCCATGCACGGCAATATCGTAAGGATCCTTTTCATTACATAGAAGGGTTACACTTTCGGGCTGGGGCGCAACATATAACCATTTTCTGGAACCGGTAGGTATCCATACCATTTGGTTTAATTCAACGATTTTACGTTTGCAAAACGAAAGGATTGCATTAATTGGTTGCAACATGTCAGCTTCGCTATTCTTGTGGATCTGCAATAGTTCTAATGGATGTAACTGTCTACAGGTTCTCCAATTATTTGTTATTTCCTTACAATTTTTAAATTATTCCTGGGATAGCTTCACAAAGTACCTTTTCATCTCATCTACTAGTAAGTACGGGTGATTTGGTTGAATAAAAATGAACTTATTTTTAGTTTTTTCCACAAGAGTAGGTAGAGGCAACACTTGGTACACATTAAATCTAATTTCATTACAGAGGGGCAAATGTAACACGTACCCCAACAAATCCTTGAATAAAAACACTAATTTTAACAATTTACAAAATCATTGGTGTAAACCACACTTGGGGGAAAAGGAAGGGATAGTCCTTTGGGCAAATTTGGTTGCTCCTTCTTAAGTATATTGATCACATCGTCAGGGCTAATTATCTGTGGCTGCCCCACCCCCTTGTGTGCACCAACGATTGCGTCCAAGATGGTCTCGTATTGATGAATCGCATCATCCACGGCATGGATTAGTAGGGTCAAATGTTCGTGAGCTGTTTTCGTCAATGAAAGGTAGGCACTCTGAACCTTCAATTCTCCGGTTGACTCATTTACATAATTTCTCAATTTCTCCAACCCCTCAGACAGAAGACCTTCGTTGGCTTCCACATCTGCTAAAGTACTATTCACTGTGGAAATTTTGGATTTTAGCATCGTTACATGTTAATCAACTATAACAAGGAATTGAGAGCGTTCCGTCTCGAGTTGATTTATCTTATTTATATAAAATTTCGCGTCGGCCTCACCTAAAGTCCCAAAAAGCACCTTACTCTCTTCGCTTATAAAATTGAATAATCCCCTCCTCCTTCTCGCCATTCCCCCGGCAAGTTGAGTGATCATTCGTCGCATTCCTTCCAATGTAAGAAGTTTAGACTTCACTCCAGGATTTAGGGTACTGCAGCCCGTGAGATGATTCCAGCTTGCATTCTTATGCAATTCACAGTATTCACCTGTCAACCTTGCATACTTCTTAACGGTGTTGGCGTTGTCAAATAATTGGGCTAAATTCACATATGTCACTATTTTCCACTCACTATTGAAGAGCTCAACCTCACCTATATTATTGTAGAAAATCCCTGGGGTCTTCTCGTAAGTTTCCTGTAGATAATCTCTTGCCATGGCACAAGTCACCAGCAGTAAACAAAAGGAGACTACGGGACTCATCCTGAGGCTGCCTGTAGAGAGTCAGAGAAACAATTTTAGACGATTGGAGTGAACTTTTACTTCTCCTTTTCTCCTCCCCTTTTTAATGGTGACATTCACCCCATCCCGACCGATTACCTCATAAGGACCCGTCCATTGGGAAGACAGTTTTTTCGATCTCCCTCGACGTACACTTTCGTCATGCAGCAGCACCTTGTCACCCACTTCAAATAGCTGCAGGTTTGCTGACTTGTCATAATGTTCCTTGCTTCTTTCCTTGGCCCTTTGTAGCACTTTTTTAGCCTTAGAGTGAGTTTCATTCATTCTTTGTTTTAGTTCCCTTACGTAATCGTCGCAGGTGTAGATTATGACTGAGGATTCCTTCTGCAACGATGTAGGAAGATTCGCCTTTCTACCGAACATCATCTCAAAAGGAGTGAAACCCGTCGACGAATGAGGTGTCGTGTTGAACACAAAAATGGCGTACGGGATCCAAACATCCCAATTATCCTGTTCGGAGGAAATGAAATGTCGGAGATATTCCGTCAGTGTCCTATGACTTCTTTCTAAAGCGCCGTTTGATTGTGGCCGATAGGCTGTCGTCTGTAGTTTCTTTATTCCTAGCAGGCGACAGGTGCTCTTAAATACTTCGCTGAGGAAGTTGCTCCCTTGGTCGGATAGTAGAAGCTTAGGGACTCCATGCTTCAATATTATCTTTTCCACCAGTGCTCTAGCCACCGTTTATGCCTCTTGGTCTGGTAAAGGAATGGCTTCCGTATACTTAGACAAGTCGTCCTGAAATGTCAGCAGATACTTATTTGCATTAGAGGTCGCAGTTAAAGGTCCCACGATGTCCACATTACATTTCTCGAATACAAACTCCGGGGTCGTGGTGATGACCAACGGCATTTTGGTCTTCCTTTGAGTCACTTTATTTTTCTGACATGACTCACAAGATCGAACATACACCTCCACATCACGCTTCATTCCTGGCCATTCATGATACATTTTTATTCCATCATAAGTCCGGTTCATGCCCTGATGTCCCCCCACGGGTGAATCATGGAATTCGTGCAATAATTCCCTCCTCTTTCCTTCTGGAATTTGGTCACTTTTACTTGTTTCATTCGCAGTCTCCTGGCTGAAATCTACAACACATATCCTGCTGAGGGCATCGCCGTTAGTGTTCATAGAACCCTTCTTATAGACTAACTTAAAATCGTATTCTTCTAATTTAATTGGCCACCGCATCAACCGCGAGCTTGGATCCTTGACATTTATTAGCCATGTCAGTGGTTTGTGGTCGGTAACCACAGTGAAACTTCGGCCATACAGATACGATCGAAAATCCTGTTTCCCCCACACAATTGCTAAGAGTTTTCTTTCAGATGTTGTGTAATTTATCTCAGTTTTATTTAATGCGCGGCTTGCATTAGCGATTGGTAAGTCCTTTCCTGATGCATCTTGAGATAAAACGGCCCCCAGAGCCCTGTTGCTAGCGTCCGAAGTAAGGGTGAAAGGACGCGTGAAATCAGAATATTGGAGGATTGGCTCCTCCACCAAACATTCTTTTAGGCTTCAAAAGGCTTCTTCCTCTGCGTCCTCCTATTTGAAATTAACCGCGTTTTTTAGCAATCCATGCAAGGGTGTGGCGACTCGGGAAAATCTAGGAATGAACCTTCTGTAATAGCCACACAGTCCCAAAAAACTCTTCAACTCCTTGGTGTTGGTAGGTCGTGGGAATTCCTCTACCGCCTTGGTCTTCAGAGGATCCGGCTTTACACCTTCGTCTGAAATCACATGCCTTAAGTAGTTTACTTCCCTTTGTAAAAATTCACATTTTTCCGGCTGTAGTTTCAGTTGGTACTCACGCAGTCTCTCAAATACCTCCCTCAGTTTTTCATTATGAGACTTAAAATCACTTCCAAAAACAACGATATCATCAAGGTAAACAAAACAATGCAGCCCTTGTAGCCCAATGAACACGGTGTTCAATAACCGCTGAAATGTAGCGGGGGCCCCCTTAAGGCCAAACGGCACTCTTAGAAATTCAAAATGGGCGTTACCCGTACTGAAAGCCGTCTTACATCTTTCCCTCTCCTCCATAGGCACCTGGTGGTAGCCACTGGCCAAATCTAGAGTACTAAAGTACCTTGCCTTGCCAAGTTGATCAAGTATTTCCGTAATATTTGGCAACGGAAACGCATCACCCACCGTGACTTCATTCAGTTTCCGGTAATCAACCACGATTCTCCACTTTTGTTTCCCGGACGCATCTTTTTTCTTGGAGACAACCAGTTTGGGAGAGTTCCATGTGCTTCTGCTGGGTGCTATTATTTCGTCTCTCAGCATTTCTTGGATCTGTTTCTGCACCTCCTCCTTGTGGGCTTCGGGAATACGGTATGGACGAGTGTTGATGGTGTTGCCTTCTTCTCTGGTAGGAGTTGGAATTGTATGCGAAACGGCAGGAGTGCAAGTAAGTTTATCCCCAGGCAAAAAAAAATACATCATAGCATGACATGCATAATTCTAGAAACTCTTCAGTTTCTGATTTACTTAGAGGGCCAACGCGCAGCTGCTCTTTCAGTAGCCTTGCCTGTGTGACGTCTCGTCTCTTCACATGACAAATTCCAACCGGCGGCTCTTCCTCTATCTTTTCCAATAATTTCTGGGGTATTTCACAGTCTACTTGCACCTCGGTGGTGTTAATTATGCTGGCTATACATTCCCCGGAGATTCCAGCGGTCAAAGCCTCAGCCAGATAAACCCCTTCCCGTAATTTCTCTCTTGCCAATAGTCCTTCCCTGTGGATGGGGTCGGGATCTTCACTAAACGTTCGCAGCGGGCGGGAATCGTCAGCTTCCTTCTCATTTCCTTTTCTGCTCCCGGTCGCTGATCCATCTCCATCATGAGTCCCCACATGTATACCTTCTTTTGCTCCACATACACCACAGCGCCTAATTCCCCAAGCATATCTCTTCCCATGATTCCATCAAAGCTAAGAGACAAACGGGAGTCATCTATTATGTGGAACTCTACGGTGGATTCCATACCCTGGCACTTTAACGTTAAATCCACTCTCCCTTCGGTGTGCATGAGACCATTCGTTATTCCTTTTAGAGCTATTCTCTCCTCGGGAAAATAGTTGGTGCCTTTCCTTAATAAATTCCCCTAATTAGACTTACGTCGGCCCCCGTGTCCAACAGCAAGCACAACTCGCCCTTCTCACATTCATTGCATTCGAAGGTAACGGAATCTCCATTATCTCTCGCATTAAACTTGGCCTTATTTACCTGCCTGAAGGCTGCTGGTTTAAAACCCCTTTTTCCATGTGTTGTTATCTCCTCTCAGTAGTGGTTTCGAACGTTGGGGCCACTCTGCCTTACGGCGACAATCCCTGGCGAAATGTCCAAATTTTCCACACCGGAAACATTTACTCCTTTCGGCCGTTCTGCAACATCCCTTTCCTTCTTCTGAGTGATTTGATGGTCTCACACGCGTTCCATTTCCCACGTGTTCAGGATCATTTGCTCCTCCCACAAAATGTATTTCCTTGGCTTGATCTGACTTAGACCCCTTTAGAAAACACTGTGACGAAATGTGACCAGATTTCCCACAATTTTCACACCTAAAAGGATGCCTTAGAGTTTCCCTTTCCTTCAGCGACAAGATAGCGCTCTCCTCTTCCAGTGCTATTTCCACAGCATAGGGCAACATAATCAATTCACCCTTGCTCCTCACAATAGTCTGGATGCGCTCGTTTGCCAACCCTTTGGATGAAGCATGCCTTAGCCAAGTGGTCAATTAAATTTACGGACCCCCTAATTTCCTAAGGAGCTGACACTCTCTTAGCGGCCTCCCGGAGATCGAATTGCATGGAATCCATTCGGCCCCCCCAACTAGCAATGCTCTCTCTAGAACCTTGCTTAGAATTAAACATGCTACACGCGTAGAAGTCCAAAGCACGCCTCGCCGAAAAGTTTTCCTCCAAAATAGCTCTAACCAACGGCCACGTGTGCGTGCTAACCCTTGCTGAAATTTTCGAACGCGCATCACCCGTAATCCTCGCCTTCACGAGTCTCAAGAGCCCATCATGCTCGGCAGGGTCAACATGATCAAAAACCACGTCGACATTCTCTATGAATTCTCGCAGCTTACCCTTATTCCCGCTAAAAGGTTCACTGATAATTTTCATCGCCTCCGAAATTCCACAGTAATCACGACTTTCTGCCGGTTCCCCGTTTCTGGCCATTTTCCAAGATTGACACTTCAAAGTTCGCCCAATATTTTTAGGAGAGGGTATAGGGAATAAGTGTGGTTTACTCACAAAAAGCAGTTCCCTCGCGTCCGCAGCACACTGTTGTTGAGAAATCGACCGCCCTTCCTTGGCTCGCCTCCTGCGATGCACGATCCGTCAGCGATTTTCCCTCGCCAGCGGTGTGTCGTCGTTCCCTTCGTCGGCTGTCCGTCTGCGTTTTCCTCGCTGGTGATCCACTCGGTCTCCACTCAGAAGCCCAGAAAGCACACTATCCCGATGTTTCCGCCCGAAATTTATCAAGAATGACCCAGCACACCACTCTTAACTAAAGGAAAAGAAAGAAAGAAGCCAAGCAAAAACCCCACACCTGACACCATATTTTTATGCCGTATCCCCGCGTCTTCGAGGGGATATTGGTGAGGCGAGAAAGTACCCCACGAGTCGAGTGGCTGCCTCGAGGGTACACGGGGGCTTTTAGTTTGGTGGGTCATGACGTGGAGAGGAGTTCGTTGATAGAAATAGGGGAAAAGAAAGAACTAAAAAGCGTACAACGGCGGTCCCGATTCAAACCCAAATTTAATATAGTCTAGGCAGAAACAGAGTTTACAACAATGTATACTATAGTATCCCCTTGACACTGCTCGGCGCTTCCAACCAGAAGAAGGGGCCCAGCCCAACCTTCCTCTCTGATCTCGAGTCCCAGACTGGCTTCTTCGGGATCAAATCAGTCACCCGTCGTCGTTATCAACATCCCTCTCCAGGCAGAAAGGGAGGGGGGGGGTTCGGCATCAACCACTAGTCCGTAGTCCACGGCGAGTCACCAGTTATCACTGTGGGCCTATGTCCACATCGAGTCACCAGCGGTGACTCGGATGCTCAGACCCACGCCATTACTTGGCCAGTAAATCATACGGCAGAACACGCGGATGCAACAAAATGAAATGCGAAAAATGCATGTAAAATGAATTTTGTAAAATAGATATAATAGGATAAAACCTCTTAGAAGGATTGCTAAAGTAATACGGTTTTTCTTTGAGAAATGGTAGTAATACGTCCGGGCCTCGGTCCTTTCAGTCCTTCTTCTTGAGAACGTTGCCTTGTGACAGAAAATTTGAAATAGCGTGTGCATTCTTCTTTGTGCTTTCTCATTTGTATCCATTTTTGTGGTCGCCACACTTGTGCCACCAAACCTTTTTGCATAAAAGTAATACATAATCATTCACGCGCACAAATCGTGCTGAAAAAGAACTTGCTGAAATTTAACATTCTCCATCTTAAGAGACTTCAAGGCTGACATTTAAATGTTGGCACGGAAGATCAGTGGAAAGCGGAGCGTGTTTCATATCACCGCTAAAAACAGTTGCGACGTTCTGACTTGGGATTTTATTCCCGCAGGAATTATTCAATCCCGAGATAACGGATGGTAACTCCTTTAGCCCCGGGATCCAGCGATTGAAGTAAGTTAAACTGTTAAAAGGAGGAGTGATTTAATGAAAATTAGGAAAATAAATGAATTTCGAACAAAAATGTTATACCACTCACAGACATGAATATATCATATCAGTTATGACTATTATCAGCGTGTCACAATCTTGAAGTAGCAAAATTGAAAACAAGAAACTTTTTGCTGAGTAACATTGACCTAAATAAAAAAGGAAGTTCAAATAAATAGGTTTTAAATTAAATAAAATTGATCCGTTTACGAAATTTAAGAGCATAGGTGCTCAGCTAAGTGCTGATTAACGACGATTTTAACTTTTTTACATGAGCGTCGCTACCCAGCAGGTAATTCAGCACTGAAACTTTATTTACAAAGTTTCACAAAATACCCTCAAATAAGTTTTTCCAATGTCACGCCACTCTTTCTCAATTTCTATTCGTTGCATAGCATCCATTCCGATGAATATGTCCTTCCAGAATATACGCTAGATATAGCGAGAAACTACAACAAGCTCGAAAAGACCCTGATTATGTTCTGGCCTCCTTCCACTTTCACGTGAATCCGTTAGCTCCGCTTCTATTCGAAAGTCTAGGTCTTTCAAAGTGAAGAAGGAACAATGCTTCTTGAAATTGGATAAACTTTGGGTATTGGCTTGGACGAGTCCTTCACTTATCTGACAATTGGGCCCAAGTCTTCAGAAGCTGCTATTTCCTAAGTACTTCAGCCATCATTCAAAGATCTATTTGTAAATGCTCAAGAGTATCTTTTCTTTTGTAAACACTTGCGAGGTTTTATTCCTTTTAACAATAAAATCTAGTCATGTTGTCACAGGCATACACTTGAATACAAAAAGGGAAAATGAAGAATGGATAATGGAGAGTGTGCCGCGGGGCCGGCCTCATAGTTCGCCAAAATCCTACATTCACATGCTTCAGCCTCCTCGTCAAGAACCCCAAACCTGCCTGACATGTTTGCATCTTCGGAAAATAGTTTCACTAATTAAAAACTAATTTTCACCATATTTATTGTTACATTTGCTCTCACTGAAAGATATTAATTTCATAATTCAAAGAAATACCTATCTTAAGGCACCTTTTAATCGAATGACATATAGTATATGCGTCCAGTCTTTCCAAGTAAAATGGTCCAGTGAGTTTTAATACTGATAAAAACTTTTTCATGCTCCATATTATACGATCGCATTTCTCTGGAGAAGTTTTTCATGTTTAGCGGTGTTTTCTGCAGGATAGAGCAGCATTTCTCATGCCTCACCTAAATACTACTACTAGAACATAGACCAAAAAAGTAAGACATAAAAAATGAACATGACGTAGAGGAAGATGGCTTAGGTCCAGGCATACTCGACGATGAGATAGAAAGGGCATTAAGGGAGATGGAACTAAATAAGGCCGTGGGGGTGGATAAAATTCTATGTACGGTGCGGAAACGTGGTCATTGAAGCAGGAGGATAGACGTAGACTGTAGGCTTTTGATGTGGGTTTGGAGAAGAATGGAGAAGGTGAAATGGACAGATGAGAAAACAAATGAGGAAGTACTTGGTATGGTCGGCGAAGAGAGGGATTTTTTGAGAGAAATCCTGTGGAGGCTGAAAAATTGGATGAGGGTGGTTTTGACCGGCAGTGGGATGTTGAAGACTGTAATTGAGGGGAGAATTTTAGGCAAACAAGGAAAGGGAAAGAACAGGATTGGGATGTTGGACGGAATGAAGGGAGGAAGATAGTGCTCAAAGATGAAGAGGGGTCTGAGGTAGAGTAGGATACTGGATTTCGGATTTTGTTAGGAAGCACAAATTACTTATCTATTAGATGTTTTCATCCAAAACCTACCTTAACCGGTAGATAATCTAATAATAATAATAATATATATGTGTATTTAGTCATCACCAACACTTGGTTTAGACACCACTAAAGACGCAGATATACATGGAAATGCCAGGTGACCAAGGAGGCCAAATGGCATGTATCAGGTCCCTCTTCAGCTCTGAGTACCTTCTTCCTCCCTTCATCCCGTCCAACATCCCTATCCTGTTCCTTCCCTTTCCTGGATTGCCTAACATTCTCCCCTCAATTATAGTCTTCAACATCCCGCTGCTAGTCAAAACCCCCTTTATCCAGTTTTACTGCCTCCATTGGATTTCTCCCAACAAAACCCTCTCTTCGCCCACGGTACCAAGTACTTCCTCATTTGTTTTCTTTTCGGTCCATTTCACCTTCTTCATTCTTTTCAACACCCACATTTCAAAAGCCTCCAGTCTACGCCTATCATCTTGCTCCAATTACCAGGTTTCCGCGCCATACATAGCTACGCTCCATATCAAAGTTTTTACAAGTCTTTTCTTAACATCCTTACTCAACGTCCCCGTCATCAAATCCCTCCTCCTTGTGAAAGCCTCTTGGCCTAGCGCAATTCTTCTCCTTGCGTCCCTACAACTTAGACCGTGTTGGTCCAAAACACTTCCGATATACGTAAACTGATCCACCTGCTCCAGTTTTTGCCCTCCTATTTTAATGTTTAGCTTAGCCTTTTTCTTTCTAGAAAATCGCATAATCTTTTTTCTTTTAATATTGATTTCCATCCCATACCTGTCGCACTGAATTTCCAATTCACTCAGCAATGCTTGCAACCCCTTGGCTGACAGACAAACTAAAGCTTGGTCATCAGCAAACCTTACTGATTTTACGAATTCCCCGCCCACGTTCATTCCTACCTCCAGTTCTTCCCATGCCTCTTTAATCATTTCCTCTGCATACAGGTTGAACAGCAGCGGTGATAATAGGCAACCCTGCCTTACACCTCTTACTAACACTGCCCATCCGGACTTCCCGTTTTCCACCCGCACCCGAGCAGTCTGAGACAAGTACAGGTTGCGGATTAGCCTCCTATCCCTCCAATCTATTCCTATTTTCTTCAATATACTCATTAGTTTTTCCCAATTCACTCTATCAAACCGTTTTTCGAAATTTACGAAACAGGCAAATACCACCTGGTTGTGTTCTATAATCCTCTCGATTAATAATATCATTAATGCAATGGCATCACGCGTATCTCTCCCCTTCCTAAACCCTAACTGATCATCCCCTAAGTAATCTTTTGCCCTACTCTCTAACCTTTTGTTTATGATCCTGAGAACATTTTTAGCTGCGTGGGATATAAAACTTATTGTCCTGTACTCCTCACATGATGTAGCCTTTACCCTTTTCGGAATAGGAACTAAAACTGATCTCACAAAGTCTTCCGTCCAGATTCCTTCCTCATAAATACTACAAATGAGCCCATATAACCTCTTCCTCCCACAATGTCCTGAACATTTCAATAGTTCCGCGGGAATGTTATCCTCTCCCACGGCCTTATTTAGTTTCACCTCCCTTAATGCCCTTTCTATCCAATGGTATAGTATGTGTGGACCTAAGCTATCTTCCTCTACGTCATATTCGTTTTCAATGTCTAACATGCGTCACCAATGATGACCAATGGCGTCACCTCGGCGACAAAGCCCTGGCGATCTGCCGGCCTCTCCCTGGCAACCCCGCCGCCGGACCCGGGGAACGGTCTCTTCCTGCTACTCGTGGTGATCTTCTCAGGTGATGTGAGTGTTGACCCCGGCCCCTCCGGCTCTTCCTTGAGCATGTATTACCAAAATGTCCGGAGCATTAACAACAAAATATCTACGTGCAACTCCCACGACCAAGAGCTATCCAAATTTGATATTATAGCTCTCACCGAGACTTGGCTGGCACCATCTTTCAGTGACAGAGAGTTGTTCTTCTCGCGCTCTCACTCAATTTATAGACGAGATCGCCCCTCTAGAGGAGGCGGAGTGTTACTCGCAATTAAATCGGCGTTTCTTTCGAAACGAAGAAAACACCTAGAGACCAACTGTGAAATTGTATGGAGCGAATTATCATTAACCATGTAAAGGCCTCAAAGGCCAACAAACTATTCGTAGGCTGTTTTTACCGTCCTCCCTTAAGTGACTTGAGTGTACTTGAAAGTTGCCTCGACTCAGTGTTTCGGGCCATAAATCTGGGACCTGTAATTCTTGTGGGTGATTTTAATGTATCTATTTGCTAGGAATCTCCAACGAACGGCCACCCGCTCAATGCCAATGACAAATATTTTATAGAACACTTTGTAAATGCGCTCGAACTCCCACAACACTGTCTCAAGAGCACCCGTGATACGGCAACCCTGGACTACCTGCTCTCGACCGCTGTGCCCGAGGCAATCACCCCCGGCAGAAATATTTTCGACTCAGACCACCAGTCCATTGATGACCATTTCTTCTTCCGAGGCTCCTAGAAATCCCGTGGGGCTCCTTCCACTACATCTAAGCCCTTTCCTGCCTGGTCGAAGGTTACCTGGGAGGACGTCAACCGCTCCCTCGACCTTATTCCCTGGAGCCTCCTTTCCTAATTATCCCCTGAAGAAGGAGTGGACTTCTTTCACGCTGTCCTCGAGGCCGTCATAAAAGACTTTGTTCCTCGAGTTAAGCCAAGACAAAAATTCCCCTCATGGTTTAAACAGGATACCATACATGTCCTGGGTAACAAAAATCGCGCTTGGTATCTCCATAAGGCCGTCCCTAATGTGGAAACGTCATCTAATCATACGTTGATCTCCGCCGATATTCCAGATTCCTCATTCGCCGTGACAATGAAAACTACGCTCAGACTGTTTCCTCCACGCCTTTCCTGCCTCCATAGGATTTCTCCCTACAAACCCCTCTCTTCGCCCACCTTACCAGGTACTTCCTCAATTGTTTTCTTCTTTGTCCATTTCACCTTCTCCATTCTTCTCCACGCCCACATTGTAAAGGCCTCCAATCTACGTCTATCCTCCTGCTTCATAGCTACGCTCCATATCAAAATTTTTACGAGTCTTTTCTTAACATCCTTATCAACGTCCCCGTCATCAACTCCCTCCTCCTTGTGAAAGCCTCTTGGCCTAGCGCAATTCTTCTCCTTACGTCCCTACTACTTTGACCGTGTTGGTCTAAAACACTACCGAAATACGTAAACTGTTCTACGTGTTTTAGCTTAGCGTTTTTCTTTCTAGAAAATCGCATAACCTTTGTTTTATTAGTATTGATTCTCATCCCATACCTGTCGCACTGAAGAGCTTGGTCATCAGCAAACCTTACTGATTTTACGAATTCCCCGCCCACTTTCATTCCTACCTCCAGTTCTTCCCATGCCTCTTTAAGCATTTCCTCTGCATACAGGTTGAACAGCAACGGTGATAATGGGCAACCCTGCCTTACACCTCTTCCTAACACTGCCCATCCGGACTTCCCGTTTTCCACCCGCACCCGAGCAGTCTGAGACAAGTACAGGTTGCGGATTAGCCTCCTATCCCTCCAATCTATTCCTATTATCTGCATTATACTCATTAGTTTTTCCCAATCCACTCTATCAAACGCTCTTTTTCGAAATCTACGAAACAGTCAAATACTTCCTGGATGTATTCTATATTCCTCTCGATTAATAATCTCATTACTGCAATGGCATCACGCGTGCCTCTCCCCTTCCTAGACCCAAACTGATCATCCCCTAAGTAATCACTTGCCCTAGTCTCTAACCTATTGTTTTTAATCTTTAAAATAACTTCAGCTGCTTGGGATATCAAACTTATTTTCCTGTAGTTCTCACACAATGTAGCCTTTACCTTTTTCGGAAAAACTAAAACTGATCTCACAATGTATCCCGGCCAGATTCCTTCCTCATAAATACTACAAATCAGTCCATATAGGCTATTCCTCCTCAATTTTCCTAAACATTTAAGTAGTTCCACAAGAATGTTATCCACCCTCACGGCCTTATATAGCTTCATCTCCCTTAATGCCCTTTCTGTCTCATCGTCAAGTATGACTGGAACTAAGCTATTTTCCTCTACGTCATGTTCCTTTTCTATGTCTAACTTTGTTGGTCTAAATTCTTTACTACACAGTTCTCTATATATTCCTTCCATCTCTTTTAGATCTTTCCCGTGTCAGCTATTATCTTACCCGCCTTATCTCTAACTGTTAGCATAGATGTTCCTTTCTTGCTTCCCGATAAAGATTTTACTCTGCTGTACAGCGCACCAATTTCACCCTTACTCTGCAGACTTTCCATATCCTCACACTGCGTCTTCCTCCAAACTTCTTTTGCTTTATTTGTTGCCCGCCTCAATTTATTGTTCAATTCTTTGTACTTTGTTTTGCCTAACTCTGTATTTACATTTTTCCATTTTCTCCGCTCATCCATCTTTGTAATCATCTCATCCGTGATCCATGGTTTCCTAATGCTTTTAGCGTGAACGGTTCCAATAGTGTCTTTTGCGGCTTTTGATAACCCTTTCTTGATAATTTCCCATATTTCTTCGATAGTACTTAGCTCTTTCCCATCCTCCATGATTTCCTCTATCGCCTGTTTGTGTTCTACATCTACATCTACTTAATACCCCGCAAGCCGCCGCAAGGGCGTGTGGCGGGGGGTGCTAGGACACCACCCGTAATTTAGAAGTCCCCCGCTCAGAGCGTTGTTCTTGGTGAACCTCTTCCCGGGGCTCCTTAAAGGTATTTAATCACTTCAAATTATGTAAATAGGAAAAAAAGAGTCCTCATAAGCCTCACGAATCCTTTTTTTAGTCTCCGAATGAGATTTCCTCAGTTTAGCACAAAACTTAGCAATCGCGTGACGTTGCTCGATCGTCGATTCCAGTTTTTTCGTGACACGGTCAGCGTGCAAAGTTTTACAATAGCTGACGTCCTGTCGCTTTCACAGCTCGGAGAGCACTAAGACCGGTTTTTCGGCAAAGCTTAGCTTCCCCCTACCTACTTTAAGTAGTTTGATTCAACTTCAATCAATAGTAGCGGCGCGGGAAATTTAATTGAATTACATTCAGAACGCACCTTGTATTGTTGATTTTTTACCCTTTACAGATTACCTACGAAGGTTCCATTCCTATTTTATAAAAAATAAGTGTACCCATATATTTTTGGCTACAACAAGTCATTCATCATGAATGCAAACAACGTGGCTATCATTCGTTCCAAAAATTGACGATTGATCTCGATTTAGCCTGTCCTTTACACAGATTACCAATTAAGATACTATTGCCATTTTAGAAAAAAATTCTATGCATCCAAATCTGTATATGAATCAAACTCCATGCATTTTAAGTGTAAAAATCGGGGCTATCCTTCGTTCCAGGGCTTGAGAATTTATGTTTCCTAGTATTATGTCCATGTTTTATTTACATTTTCAATTTTATTTACATAGTTCTGCGGATTGATTTAGGCTCAAACAGAGTTTGAGCCTTAAACATTTGAATTCAAATTGATGGAGTTATCACAGCTCTATTCCCATACCTTAGTTTTTTTGCAAATGCCAATTATCAGTTTTGAAACTATTGTACAGTGTCACTCCAAAACAACAAGTGACACCTCGCAACATACAGGGAGAGGAAAAAATATGATTAAGAAATTTCGATGTCTCCTAATGTGTGTATTGAGCATCAGTCCAGGAGCAAGTCAATTTAAATAACATCAGATATGTGGGGCATTACATGATTTGTCCCAAACGTAGAAGAACTGAGCTAATTAAAAAGACCCTATTTGCGGAATTGATTCATTCACTAAAAATTCTTCGGAGCAGCACCTTTGTGGGTCCACACAACGCTGCCAGTGGGTTTTGCATCCCTTTTAGAAGGCAGCGCCCGCAACTCTGCTTAGCTCTGCTTAACTCTTCAAGTCCTGTGGCAACGCTTCCACCAGCCGTGGTGACGCCCTTTCGCTCGGAGGAAGAGCATCGACATTGTCTAAAACATTTCCAACCTCACTCACGTGGTCGAGAAGCTCTAGGCAGATCCGCGTGCGAGTTTCCTTTCGTTCGTCCGAGAGCACTCGCGGCTCCAACTTTGCACTCCCCTTTCTCATGCCCATGTTTTCGGCCACAAGACAATGCACATCACTTTAAAGTATGCCAAGTTCATCATACCGAGCGAACACTTAATCTGCGATCCCTGCCCAGGAAAGCCTGCACTCTTGAAAGAGTTTCGTCACTTTTTGAGTTCGAATGGCGTCCTGAGCGTTCGGCGTCTTCTACATCTCCTCTACCCTCTTGAACCAACTGGCACCACTCAAAATCACCCATGGAGTTATCCCCATAAGCTGCTTTGAGCATGACATGGGTCTCTTCCCCGGTTTTGTCCAGTTTCGCGCAAAATTTAATCATAGAGCGCTGTTCCAATAACCGGTTCTTGACAGGGCGTAACGAGGTCACGTTGTAGCGGTTTTGCAAACGAACGATCCGCACTTCGGACAGGCTGGGAGTCAAATGCCACCGTCCTCCAACCTTTCCTGAGGCTCCCCTCCCTCGAACCCAGCCAGAGAAACCACCGCCCGACCGTCAATCCGGGAAAAAATATTACTTTTGAGAAAGAGCTTGTACTTAATCTACGCATATACATAATATAGTAAAAAATTCTCGTAATTTCATTTAGGACTATTGTTGTATTGAGAATGCATAGAAATCAGCATTGACATCGATTAATCATTATCATTAATTTGTTAAACTAAATATCGATATCGTTCAATGAATGAAATGGTTTATTTTTTCGTTCGATGTGTTTGTAATACAACAACGAGTAGTTTTAATTCATTTTCGAAAATTTTAATTTTAAAAAACGGGGCCCATGCCCTGGAATTATAAATCATGAGAATATTTAATCGTGCATTGCAATTCTTAAGTAAAACATATATCAACAGAGAATTCAAAAGTCTAAAATAGCCTCAACTTCGTTCATTACTTCCACTTCATGTCCGTTTCAATCTCCAACAAAGTATATTCCTTTTATTCCTATAGAATGACAATTTCACTATATTTCCTTCAGATATTAACATTTTACTATCTCTTTTGGTATTATTGAGTCAAAAGTATGGAGTAGCCTCAGGGAAAGAGCCACATTTACCACTGTCCACGACAATTTCCTTTATGATTCTCCTTGAACCTTAGTACGCCGTAATGTCGGGATTTTATGGCTTGCTTTCACAATTGGCAGCGGAACTGCCGGGTTCGCATTGGGCGCTCCGTGAATTAACGCCTTGTGACTGGTTGGTGGTAGAAGCAGCAGCGTATTGTCACATACAGAGTAGCGAGGACAGGGCAGTAACCAGTGAAAGCTTCGTTCTTTAATTGCCCCATTAGATGATACCTTTTAAGGGATAGTAAATCGTTTAAGCAATTCCTCATTACGTTTCTCAATTGGAGAACGAAGCGAAAGTATTTTATGGCATTTATTTTCTCCGCTACCTAAGTGAAACAAATCAAAATTCGCGACAGTGCCAAATTTTAATTAAAGATAAAAAAGAAACAGAGACCAGTGGTCAATGCAAACTAATTATTTGCATATCGACATTTGGGAATAAAAACAGGCGTATATATTCCAATGGAGTCACGTACTTTTCTCTCATGCCAACATCTGCCCTCAGCCTCCTCCCTTCTATTCCATCAGCGCACATCTCATTCTCTTAAAAAGCTCCCATCTTCACCCACACCCGCTCTTGAGTGTATATGTTCATGGAAAATGGATTGCAATAAGCCATCTGAAAATGTTTGAAGGAGTCGAAATCTAGGGCGTGAAAATTAAATGTTAGTTAACATTACAAGTCCCGTATTCCTTTTCGATATTGATTCAAAATGGAAAATGTCCTCAATGTTGAGCCAGCGACCGTGCGCATTCGGGATATATATATCTTCTAAGTTACGTACAGGTATAATCCCCTCTTCGGTGAACAACCGCCTCTAACGCCCAAGACATGACCGAGAGAAAGAGATGCTCAAATTTTGCATCGACCGACTGGTGATATGTAATCAAAAAGTAAGAATGAATCATTTTTTTCAATTTGCAAGTAGGAGTTATGATTTAGTTTCAACAGAGTAATTTAGATCCCGAAAAATTACAAGAAGAAAATGTTCCGCTGGCTTGAAGTTTTCTGATTTCAGTGGGAACAAATGACATGCTCAGATGAAACAAATTCTATTCCTTGCGCAAAAGAACTACAAGAAGACACGAGTCCCAAAATACTTGATATTGAACTTCCCCTACAAGGTCGTCACCGTTCCCTCTGCGGCCATGAATTTGTTTCATCCAGCGACTGAGTGAGCCCCGACAGCGTAGCCAAGAAAGGTGACTTGAATATATACCTGTATATATGGAACAAAGTCGTAAATCGCGTTATTCACATCATTTATAACGCAAGAAAGGCTATTACAATTTCAATGATATTTAGTTTTATGGATTCTTCTCAGTCCAGAATAGCAGAATAACCATTAAAATATCGAAAATTTCGTGTAATATCGTAGATTTTAATGAAATTTGGTGTTTTGAATTCGTCTCAGCCCAGAATAGCAGAATAACCCTTAAAACATCGTAAATTTATCGTATCGTAATATGGTATCTTAAAATGTCGTATCAGAGTTATTTCAACGTCGGAACCAAAGTGACGCAGTTCCTGGTCATGCTGACGTGCGTTCTACTGATGCTCTTCCCCGTATTCATACAGTTCATCCGGAAAATGATGAATGCTTATATTTGCGATTGTTTCTGGTGAATGTTCGAGGGCGAACATCGTTCGAATCACTTCGAACATTTAATGGTATACTGTACCTAACATTTCGTGCTGCATGTGAAGAGTTCAGTTTACTTGAAAACGATAATCATTGGGACCCTTCCATGGCTGAAGCAAGTATTTCTGCATCTCCAAGTCATTTACGCACACTATTTGCTATCATTCTTCCTTGCTTCCCATCCTATCCACGTGACCGGTGGAACAAATTCAAGGGTAACATGTCAGAAGACATTTTGCATCGAATACATGCCATTTTAAGAGATCTCGATATTGAGGTAAATGAGGAGATTCATGACCAGACTTCAATATTGATTGAAGACATATGCCACCTGATGTGATGCAGTTTATAAGTGAAGTTAGGAATGCCGGCGCGAGATCATGGAATAAACGACGTGTTTAATCAAGAATTGGAACGTATACGTGAATATGATTGACATGAATTAGACCAATCATTCCAAACGAATGTACCCCTGCTGAACCTTAAACATAAGGAAGTATATGATACATAAATAACGGCATTTTATGATGGAAATGATGGATTAGTTTTCCTGGATGCCCCTGGTGGAACTGGAAAGACATTCCTCATATCATTGCTTTTGGCCACTGTTCGTGCGAAATCGGACATTGCGGTGGAAGTTGCTTCTCCTGGCATAGCGGCCACATAGTTGGAAGGATGCCGTGCAGCTCATTGAGCGTTAAAGTTGCCGTTTATCCTTCAAAATTCTGAACAACTGACATGTAGTATTTCCAAACAGATAGTAATATCTAAAATTTTAGTAGCATCTAAGAGCCTATGGGACGAATGCACGATGGCGCAAAAACGCTCATTGGAAACACTTGACCGGGAATTGGAAGAACTGCGCATGACTCGAGATCCTTTGGTGGCCCAATGATTTTAATGTCTGGCGATTTCCGCCAAACACTGCCAGTTATTCCAAGATCATCCGCTGCCGATGAAATTAACGCTTGCCTCAAATCATCAAATCTGTAGCTCTAAGAGAAGAAACTTCAACTGACAACATGCTTGAGAGTTGCATTGCTGACGATTTCTCAGATGAAGATTTCTCCAGATTATGGTTGACTATCGGTAATGGCCGTGTTTCTATCGACGAATCGAGCGGATTGCTTCCATTTCCTCGGAATGTTTGCAATTCCGTTTCATAAAAAGATGAGCTCATCAACAAATTGTTCCCGAACATCATTGATAACATCAAAAATGTCCATGACTTAAACTTCGCAATACAGAATCAAATCGTTGGTACTCTTCATTCATTCAAATCTATAGACTTTGTGGCAAACGATGACGAAGTTACCAACTGCCTTTCTGAATTTTTAAACTCCTAGAGTGTGTTTGGCTTGCCACCTCACAGATAACAGCTGAAGGTTGGCTCGGTAGTCATGATCCATCGAAACTTAAACCAGCAAAATCCATGCAATGGAGCGAGTTTGGTGATAAAAAGAACTGTTGATCAATTTCATTCAAGAAACTATGCTCAACGGAAAGTTCAAAGATGAGGAAGCTGTCATTCTGAGGATTCCCATGATCCCAACCGACATGCCCTTTGAAATTAAACAAAATCATTTTCCACTTGGTGTTGCATTCGCGATGACGATTAACAAATCACAAGGCCAATCGTTGAGTGCTTGTGGTGTGAATCTAGAAAACCCCTGATTTTCTCATGGTCAATTATATGTGGCACGTGTTGGTAAACCATCCGCTTTATTTGTTCTTGCGCCTGATAACAAAAAAATAATGTATATAAAAAGGTGCTTGACTTGAGAGAATGAACCTAAATGTATATCTGTATAGATAGAATTAAGAAAATGTCTTTCTGACAAGTCATTGTGAACCTAATTTTAGTAGTTCTATAGTATTTTTTCCTTAAAGCCCATCTTGATATAAAAATGGTGTATCTAAACTTTTCATTGATTGTTAGGCGGTACGAAGTTCGTCGGATAAGCTAGTATATATATACATATACATATATATATAAATATATATATATATATATATATATATATATATATATATATATGTATATATATATATATATATATATATATATATATATATATATATATATATATATATATATATATATATATAATAAGGTAATCTACCGGTTAAGGTAGGTCTTTGGATGGACAAAGCTACTAAATAAATATTTTGTGATTCCTAAAAAATACAAAATCCAGTATCCTACTTTACATCAGACCCCTCTTCATCTCCGAATACTTTCTTCCTCCCTTCATCCCGTCCAACATCGCTATCCTGTTATTTCCCTTTCCTCATTTGCCTAAAATTCTCTCCTCTATTACAGTCTTCAGCATCACACTGCCGGTCAATAGCCCCATAAAACTGCTGATATATATATATATATATATATATATATATATAAATATATATATATATATATATATATATATATATATATATATATATATATATATATATACTCCCCGGACTACAACCTTGACGTGGTGGAAGGATTTGTGCGTTCCGATGACCCCTAGAGCTGTGCTGGCGGGAGTAATAATTATTGCTCCCGGTAGGGTCACCCTTGCCAGATTGGTCGAAGGTTAGGAGCCAGACGAAAGGTAGTCCACGCAGCGTCTGTTCCTCAGTTAGGCGGCTGCAATGGCGTCTGACCCAAGTGGGGTGGTCATTGAATGATGGTGTCACGTTGGAAACACTACTGAGGGTGGCAACGGGAAACTACATCAATTATAATTCCCAAGATGAAATATGATGGTCACTACAGATGATATGAGTCCTGGTAACTACGGGGCTCGGCCCAATCGGCCGTGTGTCTTACCCGGCAAGGGGGGAGGCAAGGCTTCCGCGGTCGTCATCCCACGAAACCCTTGCAAGGGAAAACCGGAAGCAGCAGGACAGAATATGCAGGGGAAATAGACCAATTTAGTTGGAATAGGACCGCGGAATGCCAAGGCAATGACGAGGACAGGGAAATTGGGCAATATTCATCCAGATATGGAAAGGGGAAATATATATATGGGTATATATATTTTAGGTCTATGCGAGGTGAGATGGAAGGAAAGTGGGGATTACTGGAGTGATAATTATAGAATAAAATACAGCGGCAGGGACGAGAGCCAACGAGGGGTTGCCATATTATTTAAGGATTAGATATGAAGAAGCGTAGTCAAAATTGAACAGGTAACGGATAGAATGTTATTAGTAGAGATTAAAGCGGAACCGACGAACCGGGGTATTTAGTAGATGTAAATGTAGAATTTCACGCTTTCTCTGTAAACATTCCTAATTCTCACACTGCGTCTTCCACCATGTTCCCCTTGTCCTATTTGTTGCCCGTCTCAATTTATTATTTAACTCTTTGTGTTTCATATTGCCTAACTCTGTATTTACAGTCTTCCATTTTCTCCTCTCACCAATTTTTGTAATCATCCCATCCGTGATTCATGGTTTCCTAGTCCTTTTCCTGTCAAGGGTTCCAAAGGGGTCTTTTGCGGATTAAGATCTATATCTACATCTACTTAATACCCCGCAAGCCGCCACAAGGGCGTGTGGCGGGGGGTGTTAGGACGCCACCCGTAATTTGAAAGAGAAAAAAGATCGCATGCTTGAACCACAAATTCATAAATCCACAAAAAAAACATGGCATACATTCATGCATGAACACTTACACCCCACACATGCAAACATTCAAACTACATCTTACATACATATGCACCTGAAAGTATACCTAACAGCTTTGCAGAGTTTAACTTTGCTCCAACTTGTAAATTCAATGTTTTTAATATTTCTAAAGTGACTTTGGTTTCTTACTATTATGATTTCTGATTGTTCGGGGAAAGAATGAGTATTTGTACCTATCTGTCCTGGAATCTATCTCCCTTAGTTTATCTTTGTGGTCTGATCTACCTAAGTAGTGTGGGGCCATTATAATTACTTCAGTGTCATAGTTAAACTCGTTTGTTCTGAACGTTTCTAAAAGTCTAAGCCTCGCTTGTTCTCTCCGCACTTCAAGTGGTTCCCAGCCTAAATCCCCTAAGAGATCTGTCACACTTGTGTTCTTATCATAACAATTTTTAACGAATCTAGCGGATTTTCTATGGACTTATCTAATTCTTTTTGCCAAATTTTCTCCCAAGGATCCCAAATACTTGCGGCATATTCCAAATAAGGTCTAACTAGAGCGAAATAACACCTCTCTTTAACTTTTTCATTACATTTCCCCACCACCCGTTTTATGAAGCCAAGTTTCTTTAAAGCTGATCCGCATATTGTCCTGATATGTGCTCCCCATGAAAGGCGTGGTGTTACAACAACCCCCAAATATTTAACTCGATTGGCCGTAGTCAATACTGAACCCTCTATTTCGTAGTTTATATCCTGTTCGTCGCTTCCTTTGTTCCAAAATTTCAAAACTGCGCTTTTATCTATATTATTGTTTCTCCCCATTTATTGCACCTTTCCGAGATATTGTCTACGTCTCTAGAGAGTAGCTCGCGATCTGGTTGGCACCTAATTTCCCTGTATACCACCGTGTCGTCAGCAATTAACCTCAGATTGCTACCAACGTGTGTGCTTAAGTCATTAATATATATTAAGAACAGAAGAGGCCCTATTACACTTCCCTGGGGGACGCCCGAAGTTACATCTCTATCCGTTGAGCACAAACCATCAATGACTACTATATGTTTGCGATTTGACAAGAAGTCTCTAATCCAATTAATAATTTTCTCATTGATTCCATAGTATTTAACTTTACGTAACAGTTTATTGTTTGGAACTTTGTCGAAGGCTTTTTTGAAATCCAGGAATACTGCATCGACTTGTGTGTTGTTTTCTCCCGATCTAAGTATATCGTGAATGAAGAGACCAAGTTGTGTTTCGCAAGATCGGTTTTTCCTAAATCCGTGCTGGTTGTGGATTAGAATTTTCCTACTATCAAGAAATCTGATAATGTTAGTGACAATGATGTGTTCCAATATGTTACAAGAGATCGATGTTAAAGAAATGGGTCGGTAATTGGTTGGTTTATCCCTATGATGTCACAGACAGCGTAATATTTCCCAAGTCCTTCACAGTTTATAGAAACGACAGAATAGAGCCGGAGGAGGAGTGTTTATCGCGGTTAAAAACTCTAGCGTCAGTAGAGCTGAGTTATTTCCTGATAACTGTATAGAAAGTGTCTGGTGCTCAATAAAAATACCGAGTGCGAAAACAATATATGTATGTGCGTATTATAGACCACCCTATGCTGGCGTTAACTCAATACTAGATCTAGAAAGGCAAATAACAAAGTTTACATCCCACAACAATGAGCATAGACTAATTATCGGTGGCGATTTTAATGTTCCAATGGCAGATTTGGCATTGTACAGTTTTATAAATGGAGGGAAAGACAAGGATTTATGCGAGTCCCTCTTATTGACGTTTACCTCAAATTCCCTACATCAATTAGTCACTTCACCAACAAGGGGAAAGAACATTCTTGATCTATTATCTACTAATACACCCGAAAAGGTCTTAAATGTAGGAGCTATTGATGGAATTAGTGATCACTGGGCTGTGAACGCTAAATTTTCCCTAAGCGTAGAAAAAGTTAACAACCTAAGAGAAAAAATTATTTATTCAATACAGCTGACTGCGATGGCATAAAATGTCAGTTAAACTGTTCCTTTCTTAGATTTGACGAATTAAGCAAAACCAGGAGTGTCGAGGATACCTGGAATAATTTTCTTGCGATAACACGGTCCGCAATACAGAGATTCATACCTAGTAAATATATAAGAGAGAATAAGGAACCCCGTTGGTACAACTCTGAAGTTCGGAAATCACTAAGACGGCAAAGGGCGCTTCATGCCAGAATGAAAAACGCGGTTAAAGATTCCTCCCCTGCTAAAATCAACGAAACCTAACAGAATTACAAAGCATCTAGGTCCACTGCCAAGAAGGCCTTCCGGAAGGCGCTAGCGGAATTCAAAAGGAAAAAATTAGGTGAACATTTAAACGATAACCCAAAGACGTTTTGGTCCTACGTTAGGGAAGTGCAGGGAAAAAGGTCCACCGTAAACTCATTGAACAACGAAAAAGGGGATAAAGTAACAAGTAGTTTAGAGAAAGCCAGTATATTAAACTCATTCTTCCAGTGTTTTCAACAAATGCTCCCAGAATATACCAGAGAACCTTCCGAAAACATTTCTACAGCCAATGCATGCAATCGACTTTTGCACCCACGGAATAGAGTTACTCCTTAATAACATCGACCCCAACAAATCTCCGGGACCTGATGAGATACAGTCTCGCGTGTATAAAGAAGTCGTCTTAAATTTCTCCTTATCTTGATATAATATTTAAGAAATCATTAGCAGAAGAAAGCGTGCCAAGCGGCTGGAAGATAGCTTCTGTGACACCCATATTTAAAAATGGAGACTGGGAGGACCCCAGTAATTATAGGCCAATATCGCTCACCTCCATCTCCGGTAAGATTCTTGAGATCATCATTGTTGGTTCAATAATGAGGTACCTCGATAGCCAAGATTTATTCATTAATAACCAACTCGGGTTTTTGGGGATTTTAGAGGCATTACCTGATCTGAATTGACAAAAAGCGCTGAATTCTACTTTATTTAACCCAATATATGACCTACGCTCTTGCCTGCCAACTATGGTAAATCCTCGAAGCGTGTTCGTGTAACCTACACGCCACAAACTGCGATGCCTCGGCAGTATAATGGACCCCGCAGTGATTAAGGGTAACCGACATGATGAGAGGGCAGACCTCAGATCAACGAATTCCGCTCCGATTTCCCGGCAATACCCCAGCAAACTCTTGTTTAAAACCTCAATTCGGCTCCAAACGAGCCTTCCGCGGTCTATACGCGGCACAATACTACATATACTCAATTAAATTTGGACCTTCAACTCTGCCTCGACTCGTTTCACCTCCGAGTGCATCTCCTTAAAGGAGCGCAGGATCTCTTCAGATCCACGTTCCGAGGCGTCGTTTGTCCCGACATGAGCCACAATGCGTAGCTTGGAGCAGCCCGTATTACTGACGGCCGCCTTCACCGCCAGCGTCGCCTGGGGTATCCCGCCGCCTGGTATACACCAGGACGACAACAATCCAACACCTCCCTCCTGTTGGACTCTGCGACGCAGCGGATTCATTATACGCCAGACATTGGAACTTCCTAATATAACGGTTCCCTCCCTCCCCAACCGCTGATGCCTTACCCTAGGCAGAGCCTTCGTAGTAGCGGTAGGGGCTGCAGGTACGGTGGTACTGTCCTCCGACAGCACCTGGTACCTGTTGGAGACGGGGATGGTATCTGCCTCCGCAGAGTCCAATCCTCGCCGCAGCGTTACCTTCCCCTTGCCCCGAGAGACGACCCTCCAATCGTCCGACCTACGGACGTGAGACACTCCCTCGTTGAGAGATGGGACACGAGGTAGGTCTCTAATCGCCCAGCCACGTGTAGCTTTCGGACGAATCCGTGCATTCCAATGGACGTGGCGGGTTTTCGTATTTCCACCCCTAGCACCATCTCTCCTGAGGGGAGCCCTCCGGCCGGCAATCTCCGATCGAATCTCCCGCACCATCTTCTCCGACATAACGATGCGGGCCCTTAAAGCCGCGCATTCGCCAGTTCTTTCGAGTATGGCAACAGGCTACCTCGATGAAGCCATCCTAATTTAACAATCGAGTTCCCAACAAAAGCTAACCAGTACACGCTACACCAAAATTTCTTAGGAGGGTTAGCTAAATTTAGCTCAATCAATAAGTTACGCTTTGGAAGATACTAGAGAAAGTAAATAAAAAAGATAGTAAAGAAAAGGAAGCACTCACCGATAACCAATTAGATTCGAAGGAGAAAAACCACCGCAAGCCACTAGGAGTACCCACTAGGAATACCACCACACTATTAAAAACTAAAAACAAGCAACAAAAAAACCAAATAAACTTAACTATTTCACAAAATTAAAGCTAACAACAAACTACACTTCACTAGGGAAGAACTAACACAGAAGCACAGAAGTAACAGCAGGCATGCAGGTAATCTCAGGTAGGGTCGAACTGGTTCTAGGGAGCGAGCTTGAGCACGTTTGTTCTCGGCAGAAGCCAGGCAGAGAATGGCAGAAAATTGGTGCGCAGTACAGCAAAGTTAAATCTTTATCGACGAGGAAGAAAGGAAGATCTATGCTAACAGTTAGAGATAAGGCGGGTAGGATAATAGTTGACCCAGGAAAGATCCAAGAGAGATGGAAGGAAGATATATACGAGGGTCATCCGGAAAGTAGTACCCGTTCGTGAATTAAAGACACAAAAGTAAATATTAACAAACATAAAAAATTTTATTTGAAAGAGGATACTTTAAACTACTTCTCAACATAATCTCCAAGCAAATTAAGGCATTTGTCATAACGTGTGACAAGTTTCTGTATTCCTGCTGCATAGTCCTTCGCCGCCAGCTCATTGAGATACGCGAGGGACCCATCTTGCACAAATTTTTGCATAATGCAGATGGTGTTTAACAATTTCATGAACAATTGTTCGAGAAACATTGGGAAAATGCTCACAGATGTCATCAATTGTGACGCGCCGATCGTTCCTCACGAATTCGTCAACTGAGCTCACCAGTTGGTCTGTAATGACAGACGGTCTCTCCGAACGCTCATCGTCGTGTGTGTTCCCCCTCCCCATGTTGAAGTTGCGACACCACCGCCGAACAGACGACTCGTCCATTACATTGTCTCCATACACCTCCTTTAATTGGCGATGAATATCACATGGGCGAACGTTTCTTGCATTGAGGAATTTAATCACTGCCCTCACTTCACAACTGGCGGCGTTCTCAATTTTTTTAAACATTGTAAACAATCACAGAAACAACACAGGCAATGCTAGCGTCACGCAACTTGGCTCAGAGAAGGCAGACAAGCCACTGAAGCTATCTGACCTCGTCCAGCGGCTACTCGCGTCGTCAGCACTTCATGCGGCACGAACGGGTACTACTTTCCGGATGACCCTCGTAAGAACTGTATAATAAAGAACTTAGACCAACAAAGTTAGACATATAAAAGGAACAAGACGTAGAGGAAGACAGCTTAGGTCCAGGTACACTTGAAGATGAGATAGAAAGAGCATTAAGGGAGATGAAACTAAATAAGGCCGTAGGGGTGCATAACATTCCTGCGGAACTACTGAAATGTTTAGGAAAATGTGGGAGGAAGAGGGTAGGAACAGGATAGGGATGTTCGACGGGATGAAGAGAGGAAAAAAGTACTCCCAAGAAGAGGGACCTGATGTAGAGTAGGTTGCTGGATTTTGTGTTTATTCAGGAGTCACAAAATATTTATTTAGTAGCTGTGTCCATCCAAAAATCTACCTTAACCGATAGCTTACCTAATAATAACAATAAATAAATATATATATACACAGGTGTATATCTAAAGTAGAGAGAAAATGTAGATATATGCTTACCCATTCTCAGGAAGATATATCCTTCCCCATTACCACGATTTAACTAAATGAACCACTCTTCTCGACCCTTTCCTAACTCCTCTTTTAATGCAGTATCGCCTGCGGAGATAATATGATGAGGGCGGGCCGGAATTATCTCTCGTCCCGACGGCCCAGGAGGAGAGTATGGTGCAGCAGCGCGAGGCGATGTGACGGTCGACGCCATAGGAAGAGGGCGGTGAGGTGAACGGCGGAGGGGCCGTAAATTTATTTTGTACCGGGGAGGAACACCTCCCCGGACTAAGGCATATAATTATATTTCCTCTCGAGCATATTCGAAAGTCCTGGCGACGAAAGTGTTGCGGCAAGGACTGAAATGATGGAGCGTTGGAGGATCCCCTGATCGAGTGGCCACGCTTTGTTTCTGACTTCCCAGATCGAGGCCCCTAGATCCGATCCCGCAGCTTTGATGCGTGAATAAAAGATTTGTAGCTCGCACGTTTGAGAAATTAGATTTTGGTGCACCGTATGTTGAATGGAAGGTGAGGCTTCCAGGCACTCTGGCTCAAGGCGAAGGCGTCAAAGAGAGGCCATCGGGAGGGACACCGAAGCCCACTCAAGCGGAAGGCTGAGGCCGAGGCTGCTGCTATAATTTCCTCCATGCGGAGAATAAAGGGAGAAAAAAATGGAACGTGATCACTCCTTCGTAAATGAAGAGGCGCAAGGGCGATGGAATAACCAGTTGGTTGGAATCAAGCACGGAATACCTCCAGCTGAGGAGCAAACGGCTTGCGGGTGACTGTAAATCTCGAAATACAAGGGGATTCACGCGAGGGAAGGTGAGTGAGGAAAGGCATTGATGGAGATTTGAATGTTAATCGCAGCTGAAACTATCCAAGCCAAACGCACAGATCTCTCTTTATATTTGATAATTTGGAGGAAGATTTAAAATCTGTAAGATTATATTAAGTTCTGTATCAGACCCTGAAAGCTAAAACGGGTGTATGGATAATATGATATTAAAGTAATTATTGATATAATGAAATGACATGAAAGAATTTGAATAGGTCGCTAGTGAGTTGTCATTCATATTCCGCTGATCTCATAATGCGTCAGAAAAAGTGATGCATTATGTCGATAAGTGTGGGTCGCGGTAGTCCAGGGGGTAGAGCGTTGGACTACCGACCGGAGGGGCCAGGGTTCTATTCACGAACGAGGCCCTCTGACGACGATCTAGGACGGCAGAGTTCTGCACGCTATATTTAGCAAAACAGGGCGGGAGGGAAAGTGAATTCCTACACTATGAATGGAGGGACGTGAAATGATACGAACGTATTTATCCCAGCCCTCGGTGCGCGTGGGAAGGCAGAAGAGGATAGAGGAATCCAGCAAAAACTTCCACGAGAAACGTTAACCTTCTCCAGTCAGGTCCGACGATGGGAAATGATCTTACGTCAGAATATATGAGTGACTACCTACCTTAGAAAAAACCGACAGAAGACGCAGAAGAAGAAGACCAGATTAGTTAGAATAGGAACGTGGAATGCTAGGACAATAATGAGGACAGGGAAATTGGAGAATGTTAAAAGAGAGATGTAAAGGGGAAATATAGATATGGGCATATAAATTTTAGGTCTTTGCGAGGTGAGATGGAAGGATAGCGGGGATTATTGGAGTGATCAGTATAGAATAATATACAGCGGCGGGGACGAGAGCCAACGAGGGGTTGCCATAGTATTAAATGAAGGGGTAGCAAGAAGCGTAGTCAACATAGAGCAGGTAATGGATAGAATACTACTAGTGGAGATAAAAGCAGAACCGACGAACTTGGTCATTATTCAGGTATACATGCCACCGAGAAACCATAAGGAAGAAGAGGTCGATAGGATACACGATCAGTTAGAGGACATAATCGCGTGTGTTCCTGCGGGGAAACATTTGATAGTGATTGGGGATGGGAATACGACAGTAGGCGAAGGAAGAGATGGTGATGAGGTGGGGGACTACGGTTTAGGCACGAGGAATGACCGCGGGGAGAAAGCAGTTGAGTTCCGCAGGAGACAGGGGCTAGTCATCACCAACACTTGGTTTAGACACCACAATAGACGCAGGTATACATGGAAAATGCCAGGTGACTCAGAAAGGTATCAGCTAGGTTATATTCTGGTAAGACACAGGTTTAGGATCAGTGTGATAAATTCGCATAGCTTCCCGGGAAAGGATACGGACTTTGACAACAATTTACTTATTATGAAATGTAGCGTCCGTTTCAAAATCATAAGGCGGGGGCGGCGGGGAAGAAAATGGAATGTAGAAGCATTATATGGTTTGAAAAGGAAGGAGTACAAACAGGCGGCAGAGGAAATCATGGAGGAAGGTAAAGAGCTAACTACTATCGACGAAAAATGGGAAAGGATCAAAAAAGGGTTATCGAAATCCGTAGAAGACACTATTGGAACCGCTAACGCTAAAAGGACTAGAAAACCATGGATCACGGATGAGATGATTACAAAGTTGGATGAGCGGAGAAAATGGAAGAATATAAATACAGAGTTAGGCAAAATGAAGTACAGAGAATTAAACAATAAATTGAGACGTGAAACAAATAAAGCATAAGAAGCATGGTGGAAGACGTAGTGTGAGGATATGGAAAGTCTGCAGAGGAAGGGCGAAATTGGTGCCCTGTACAGCAAAGTTAAATCTTTATCGGGGAGTAAGAAAGGAACATCTATGCTAACAGTTAGAGATAGGGCGGGTAAGATAATAGTTGACCTAAAAGAATATGACGTAGAGGAAGATAGCTTAGGTCCAGGCATACTCGACGATGAGATAGAAAGGGCATTAAGGGAGATGAAGCTAAATAAGGCCGTGGGGGTGGATAACATTCCCGTGGGACTATTGAAATGTTTAGGAAAATGTGGGAGGAAGAAGCTATATGGGCTGATTCAATATCTGTGAGGAAGGGATCCGGCCGGAAGACCTTGTGAGATCAGTTTTAGTTCCTATTCCGAAAAAGGTAAAGGCTAAATCATGTGAGGACTACAGGACGATAACTTTGATATCCCACGCAGCTATAGTTGTTCTCAGGATCATAAACAAAAGGATAGAGAGTAGGGTAAATGATTACTTAGGGGATGATCAGTTTGGGTTTAGGAAGGGGAGAGGTACACGTGATGCCATTGCAGAAATGAGATTATTAATCGAGAGGAATATAGAACACAACCAGGAGGTATTTACCTGTTTCGTAGATTTCGAAAATGTGCTTGATAGAGTGAATTGGGAAAAACTAATGAGTATATTGCAGAAAATAGGAATAGATTGGAGGGAAAGGAGAATGATCCGCAACCTGTACATGTCTCAGACTGCTCAGGTGCGGGTGGGAAACGGGGAGTCAGGATGGGCAGTAAGGGAGGGTTGTAAGGGAGAGTCAGGAAGGGGTGTAAGGGAGGGTTGCCCATTATCACCGTTGCTGTTCAACCTATATGCAGAGGAAATGATTAAAGAGGCATTGGAAGAAGTGGATGTAGGAATGAAAGTGGGCCGGGAATTCGAAAAATCAGTTAGGTTTACTGATGACCAAGCTTTAGTTTGTCAGTCAGGGTCGCAAACATTGCTGAGTAAATTGGAAATTCAGTGCGACAGGTATGGGATGATAATCAATATTAATAAAACAAAGGTTATATGATTTTCTAGAAAGAAAAAGGCTAAGCTAAACATTGAAATAGGAGGGCAAATACTAGAGCAGGTAGAACAGTTTACGTATCTCGGAAGTGTGTTGGACCAACACGGTTAAAGTAGTAGGGACGTAAGGAGAAGAATTCCGCTAGGCAAAGAGGCTTTCACAAGGAGGAGGGAGTTGATGACAGGGACGTTGAGTAAGGATATTAAGAAAATACCCGTAAAAACTTTGATATGTAGCATAGCTATGTACGGTGCGGAAACGTGGTCATTGAAGCAGGAGGATAGACGTAGACTGGAGGCTTTTGAAATGTGGGAGTGGAGGAGAATGGAGAAGGTGAAATGGACAGAGAAGAAAGCAAACGAGGAAGTACTTGGTATGGTGGGCGAAGAGAGGGGTTTGTTGGGAGAAATCCTGTGGAGGCAGGAAAAGTGGATGAAGGGTGTATTGACCGGCAGTGGGATGTTGAAGACTGTAATTGAGGGGAGAATGTTTGGCAAACGAGGAAAGGGAAGGAACAGGATAGGGATGTCGGACGGGATGAAGGTAGGAAGAAAGTACTCAGAGATGAAGAGGGACCTATTATTAGGTAATCTACCTGCACCGGTAGATTACCTAATAATAAATAATAATAATATACGTATGTTTGTGTGTGTGTGTGTAGGTAGTTATACATGAGTATGTAAGAATGTTTGCAAATATTTGGTATATGATAATTCACTTTTTCATGTGTGTGCATGTCTCTCTGTATGTGTATACGTAATGCATGCGTACATATACTTCAAGCGTTCGATGCTACGATATATTTATCAAAACATTAATCACACTGGCAGCTACTAGAAGTGGCAATGGTACCATTTGTATACCTCTTGTGGCCGATAAGTGGATACTAGTTCATTACGAGCCGAAATTATTTTCCAGTGGCTTTGTCTCGTAAATGGTGCGTGGCTGTGCATACTTGACATTGATACACTCCCTGCCACTCGCCTTCCCGCTGGCTTTCAGGGTATTCACATCTACATCTACATAATACCCCGCAAGCCGCCGAAAGGGCGTGTGGCGGGGGGTGTTAGGTCACCAACCGTAAAAAGGAAAAATGCCACATGCAAAAAAAAACAACACGGAAAATTACACCCACATCAGCGCACACACTCATGCAAAAATCCCTTCATCCAATACTCATGCAAACACATATACCGCAAAACAACTAAAAAACTGCACCCCATGATGCAGCACGAAAGCCATCCTACAACACGGAAGCCAGGACACAACAAGCAAGAAATTGAAACATCACTACCACATGAAAATGCACCACGAAACACTCTACCCCCAAAGAGTCTGTAAAAGGCAGGGAATGCGACCCAACGTTGCAGGTAGCAGAAATTCCCCCCCGCGGTATTACGTAAATGTAGACATAAAAGAACCATCACGGGATCTCAATTCAACGATACTCCCGCACAAAATTATCAGATACATCTAATTTCTAAGTAAGAAAAGTTGATTCTAGAATCAGCATGGAAAAAATGGTTAAAAATAAACATTGGAATGTAGCAAAACTCCTATTCATCCCGAAAGGCGCTGGAAGAAAATCTAGTTTTTTCTTTCACATCGAAATACTACAGGGCAGTTTTGAAAATTCGATATTTTCCATAAAATAATATTTTCTAGCGGTCGCTATATTATCCTCGGATCTTCCAGGTCTAATAGCGGTGCCTGCGTCCTCTCCCCCCTCCGTCCGAACCTAAAGCATCCTGACCAACTGCTAATTACACACTCCTCGAGGTGAAAATGACCTCAGCCGCCGCTTGCCGCCTCCCCTAATAACTAGCTAACGACCGAACTTCTCCGGGGAGTCCAGCTGTTCTGTTTCCGCATCGCCCGGCATCTTGTTTCACCCATGAGGCCGTGTGCCACAACGAGATGCACCAGAGCGCTGGTCGCTGAGGAGTTCGCCCAGCCCGAGGCCATGGTTGCGGAACGAGTCCGCAGACGAATCAGACATAGATGGTACAAGGAATCTGTCGCAACGTCTTTTTGGATATGACGCACCTCTCTCAGCCGCAGGAAGTCCAGTAACGAACTGATTTCCTTCCTCGCCGGTGAGGGATTAATTTTTCGTGGAAAAGGGCAACGTGATCGGCGAATGCTGCGTGAGTCACGGATCACCTGATTGATCGAGGTGATCAAGCCAGCAAGAGGAAAGTGATTCGGTAAAGGGAGGAAGGGAGGGGCTTCCTCTCGCCACTCTCGCGTTCACTGAATTTGTTGAGGGTTATTTCTGCCAAACTTCTTGGCATAGAGGGGTGCGCTATATCATCATTAGAAAGGCGAGACATATGACTACTGGCTTAAAAGGAATCATCTAAAAGTATTTCAAACATTTAAAATGACGACATGCGTCTAAATCACCTGCAATTTGGACCATTCACATTTTGACATTAATAATATCTCGAGAGCCACTCAATGAGCACCAAAGAGTGCATATTTTTTTAGAAAGCCCAAGTATTAATAAAAAAATTTAAGAAATAAAACTTGCTTAAAAATAAAAGAGTCTTATCTAAAAACAATTCGCTTAAATTTATCTAACAAGGGCAATTTCTGGGCCTATTGGCGCACGAAAGAAGGCAAACTGCCCGAGTAGAGACCAAAGAAAATTCAACAAAAGTGAACGGGATTCAGCTAGAGAGGCGAATATACAAGCTGCCACTGTGATGAATTACTTAAATATTTCGGCGCAGTCGCTGCTTACGCCGCTTTAATGTTTTTTAAAGTCCCACGACATTCAGGAGCGCAGCAGTGGTACCAGGGGTACAAATTTGCGAAGATGGCTGCGTAAGGCGTCCAGACAATGACGCGTTAAAAGGCTGACCGTTGGAATCTTGCATATTCTGAAGACAAGACGTCAAAATAAGAGAGCAATCCACAAAATTGTAAATCGTGCTACTTTCTTCCAAAGGGGAGGGAACGAATGATCGGGCCATGGTCGCCAATTACGAAAGAACATACGTTAAGTCTCCGCGTAAACTCCGCCAAGAGGGCTGCCACTAGACCACGTGGACGAGGCCGATTTCATTGTTCCAATGTAGACATTTTTCAATCTATAATTTGTTACTTCAGGATATGACGTAATAAATTCAAAAGATTCCTGTATCAAATCTGCAAGCATGTTTAACTGCGATATGGTCGCTATCACGCATCGTAGGAGAGCGATAAGTAAGAATGTATCGGAACGAATTTGATATTCGTTTTCGCTGCTATCCTCGAGACTGAAGGCAGAAATTTTCAATTTTTAAATATCTTTTAAACAGTAATTTTAATGTCAAGACGAATGCGAATGCGACGCAATCAGGGAATTCCATGAAATGCGTCGTTTCCGGGCATGTGACGAAAAATCATACGGTCGCATCATGCTTTGCCCTTTTCGAACACGAGTGAGTCGTCCACGCTGCATTCGTTTTCTTAGACTCACTCGCCCACAGGGCTGTGCTGGCGGTAATAATAATTATTGCTCCTGGTAGGGTAGTCCATGCCAGATAGGTCGAAGGTTAGGAGCCAGACGAAAGGTAGTCCACACAGCGTCTGTTCCTTAGTGAGGCGGCTGCAAAGGCGTCTGACCCCAGTGGGGCGGCCAATAAGTGATGGTGTCACGTTAAAAACACTATTGACGAAGGCAACTGGAAATCACCTCAATTATCATTCCCAAGATTAACATGATGGACTATTTCGAGATTTTGAGTCCTGGCCATTACGGGGCTCGGCCCAATCGGCCGTGTGTCGTGCCCGGCAGCGGGGGAGGTAAGGCTTCCGCGGTCGTCATCCCACGAAACCCTTGCAAGGGAAAACCAGCAGCAGCAGGACAGAAGACGCAGGAGAAGAAGACCAAATTAGTTAGAATAGGAACGTGGAATGTTAGGACAATGATGAGGACAGGGAAATTGGAGAATGTTAAGCGGGAGATGGAAAGGGGAAATATCGATATTTTAGGTCAATGCGAGGTGAGATGGAAAGATACGGGAGTGATAAGTATAGAATAATATACAGCGGCTGGGACGAGAGCCAACGAGGGGTTGCCATAGTATTAAATCAAGAGGTAGGGAGAAGCGTAGTCAACATAGAGCAGTGAAGGATCTCAGGTTTTCCCGGCGTATGGTATTCAAGAAGTTCTCTCGGGTTTCCCACCGGGTCAGGTTGCAGTACACCGACGTTTCGAAGGCTGACTCTGCCATAGTCTTCAGGGTGAAGTTCAGAGCATAGTTCAGTTTCAGTTTCAGTTGTATAGGTTTTTATTTCCGTATCAGAACAGTATACAAGAGATATATAAAAGATATGGAAACATAACAAAAACAATACGGAAACCCCGTTCTAGGATAGACTCCTCTTCGGGGTGGAAAAAATAAATATGGACAGGCTACAAAGAGGGTAACGTTTGCGGAAAAACCTTTCTTTTCTTTTCAGCGGGAGCGGTATTGGCCCGGCATTCACCCAAGGGCGGAGGGAAACCCGTAAAACCTCCGCCAGACCACCGGAGAAGAGAGATGTAAAATTTAGATGGTAGAAGGATAACAGGAACACCAACAGTTGAATAGAATATATAGACAATAAAATTAACATTAAAGTAACAGTAATGATTTTTCACTGCACTTCACTTTCACTTTCGTTGCGTTTCTTCTTTGTTCTTCGGCGAGGGGGACGGAAGAGCGGCAGGTCGGGGTCCGGGAGCAGACACGAGGGCGTGGGCAGCTCTGTCCGGACGCGGTATGCGGGTAGGGTGATTTCAGGGTAATATCTTGGGAAGGTGGTGTGGATGATTCAGAGCATAAGAAAGGCCTGGTATTTATACACTCCGCCAAGGCTCATGTGTGCCCTGATTGGTGGAAGCGTTAGTGTGCTCCGCTACGGCCAATCGGGTGCGTTCCAGTGCATTCTTTATTTTCTTTAGCACTGGCTTCCAAGTGTTACTGATTTGGAAGCCGTTGTCTCTGTTGAAATTATTGGTGTCTAGTCGGATGTCAATAGCCGTTGGCGTGGCATAGCCTCTTCGTGCCGGTAAAGTTGATTCTGTGGTTGTTATTGAGGCAATGTTCGGCGACCGTAGATTTCACTGGATAGATTAACCTGATGCACCTCTCGTGTTCCTTTAGGCATGTTTCTATGGTGCGGCCCGGTCTCCCCAATGTATGCTTGGCCGCACTCCCAAGGAATCCGGTACACTCCTGAGGTCTTCAATCCCCGTTTGTCTTTAGCCGTGTCGAGGACTGATTGCAGCTTCCTTATCGGTTTGTGGATAGTTCCCACCTTGTATTTCCTTGATATCCTAGAGATTTTATCGGAAATCGTATAGACAAACGGGATGCAGGCTCTTGCAACAGGTTTTTCTGCCTCTTATCCCCTACCTCCAGGATTTGTGAAGGCCCTTTTAAGGGCCATGTTGATTTCCTGGGTCCCATAATCATTCTGCTGGAACGTCTTCCTTAGGTGATGTATTTCCGCCTCCAGGTGCTCTTGGTCCGAAACTGAAGTAGCTCAGTGCACAAGTGCGGAAATCACTCCTCTCTTTTGTGCGGGATGATGATGACTTCTCCCGTTCAGGTATAGGTCAGTGTGGGTCGGTTTCGGATAGACTTGATGGCCTAAGCTGCCGTCTCTTTTCCTCTCGATCAGAATATCGAGGAAGGGCAGGCTTTTATTCGTTTCAGTCTCCATGGTGAACTGGATGTTCGGGTAGACTCTGTTCATATGGCCAAGGAATTCGGTGAGTGCTTCCGGTCCGTGTGGCCACACGATGAAGGTGTCATCCACATATCTGAAGAAGTATTTTGGCCTTAAGGGGGCTGTTCTAAGTGCTCTCTCTTCAAAGTCCTCCATGTAGAAGTTCGCAATGGCCGGTGACAGTGGAGAACCCATGGGGACTCCCTCCACCTGCTCGCAGAATTTGCCATTGTAGAGAAAATATGTCCAAGTGAGGACGTGGCGGAAGAGATCGACGGTCTTCTCATCGAACCGTGCTTGGAGAAGGAGCAATGTGTCCTTGATCGGCACCTTCGTGAATAGCGATATGACGTCAAAAGCTTGCTAAAATGTCTTGGTTGTCAAGGACTGAAAGGATACTTACGATTTAATGTCACAAAAAATTGCGGATATTTTTTAAATTAATCATCTTCTGCGTTTAGTTTGTCTGTTTTCTACTTCATCGAGTGTTAGTTAGGAATGGCATGAGTAATGGTATGGTATCAGTATAATTTCCATTACTGACAGTATAATTTTATTAATTGGGAATTACCACCAATGGTACAGTGAAGCCATTCGAGATAAGTCACTAAATTCATGTTAAGCACATTTCGTGCACATGCAATACATCGAAAGACAGTTCTCTTTACGTATCATCCATAAGAATCGATGAACTTTAAATGTATCGATGAGTCTTTAAAGAGTATCATTGAAAACTTTAAATATATCGTTGCTCTCCCTCCCCACGATAATCATCCAGTAAGTGTACACTTTTGGAAGCGGCGAGTAACCCAGGGAAAATATTTTCCACAACCGCCATGAAGTCAACGTTATTTTTCTCAGCCTTTCTCTCTCCCTTGCTTAGAACGCCTACCATCCTTTGGCCCGTACTTTCGCGGCGCAGCAGTCCACCGTCATGCCCAATGGGCGGTTTAATCAAAACATCGGGCGAGGGTAGGGTCGCTGCACTTGGTAAGGGACGGGTCGGGGGAGGGTGGGACCTGCGGGAGACCGGCGACTGAAATTAATGAGCCCGGTGGAGACCCCTCACGCGCCTCCCCGCCTGACCACGCCTATGCCATAAACTACCCCTCCCTCCCCCCAACACTCACAAACACCCCTCGGGGAGAGCATTAAATCACCCGCGAAAGGTAACAAAGGCCGACCGATGATTTTCTTCAAAAATGACCAATTCAGGCCCTCCCGACATCACAACGCCACCCCCCCCCCCGCCGGAACTGGTAATAAATGGCGTTAGGACTAATTTATGATTGGCCCCAACGCGAACTTCAAATTATTTACTCAATATAAACAACGGGCATATGATGGAGTTTTGCGATCGTGAAATGGCGCGATGTGTGGGGTTCGGCGGTCAACTTCAGAGTGTTAACAGGACCAATCTTCCGAGCTCCCGAGTTCACCTCGGTCGTCGAAGGGAATTCGCACCGCGTGTTAACATTATCGTTTGTCACTTGTCCACCTCGCTTATTGCCATCCTGGTGGGTGGCTTTACGTTCGTGGCTTCACGTAATTTGGTTCTAGCCAGGCGGATTTCTTTTGGCACTAAGACCACAGAGATGGACGAGGGAATTATTCAGCATCCATGATTCGGCACACGGCTGTCCAATTGATAAGGAATGACTTCTTATGTACCTGCTACGATTATTAGCGACGCATTTCCCGGGGCGTCGGCCAATCGGATATGAGAATCGAGAAAACTGTATTTTTGGGTCTAAATGAGCCCGAAGAAATTTAGATGAACGCTACATAAATAATGCCACGCAGTTCCTTGGGACAGAAGGCCCACTGCGTTCGACGCTTCGTGGAGATGGGGACCTGTGCAGGCTTCCCGGGTTCACGCCCCACCGTTGCCGGCAATTTCAACGCCGGTGGTGGCGTCGCAACATGCAAAGAAGCGATGGGATTGGAAGCGGGTCCACGTAGCACTCACTGCCCACCTTCCTCCCGCGGAAGAATACGAAATGAACTCAGATTGTCCTTCTCGGCACTGTTGGACAGTGTGCCGTGATCCGGCGATTATGGATGGCCCTTTCAGCTAACCTGAAGGTCCAATGTGACTGAGTTTGCTATCGGTGATTGGTCGCTATTTGAGCAGTCTCGGGAGAAATTATGTGACGCATATTGGAGGCTTTTGAAATGTGTTTTTAGAGAATAATGGAGAAAGTGAAATGGACAGAGAAGAAAACAAATGAAGAAGTACTTGGTATGGTGGGCGAAGAGAGGGGTTTGCTGGGAGAAATCCTATTGAGGCAGAAAAGTGATGAAGGGGGTATTGACCGGCAGTGGGGATGTTGAAGACTGTAATAGAGGGGAGATTGTTAGGCAAACGAGGAAAGGGAAGGAGCAGGATAGGGATGTTGGACGGGATGAAGGGAGGAAGAAAGTACTCAGAGATGAAGAGGGACCTGATGTAGAGTAGAATGCTGGATTTTTGTGTTTTGTTAGGAGTCACAAAATATTTATTTAGTAGCTGTGTCCATCCAAAAACCTACCTATATATATATATATATATATATATATATATATATATATATATATATATATATATATATATATATTATATATATATATATATATATATATATATATACATATATATATATATATATATATATTTTACATATATATATACATATATATATATACATATATATATATATATATATATATATATATATATATATATATATATATATATATATATATATATATATATATTATATAGTATCGTGACTAGTTCGCTGTAGCCTCAACGGAGCGGTGGATGGGTCCGACCGATCGGCTCGGTGGAGGGGTCCCCCACCACTTTACGCGCACGCGCACAGACAGGAGGGATTTTTGTGACGCGTGATTGTTCGTCGTGTCGTCGCGCTAGGTTGGAGCAACCGTCGAGCAACGTTACGCTGTGAAGTTTTGCGTTAACTCGGGAAATCCGCGTCGGAGACCCTTGAGCTCATTTAACAGGCTTATGGGGATGATGCCTTAGGCCGCACGAGAGTTTTTGAAAGGCACAAAATATTTATGGAAGGCCGGGAGCTCGTCGAAGACAAGCACCGCGTCGGACGCCCGACGACCGCTCGAGCCGATGGCCAAACGTGGCCAAAATGAAAAAAGGTTTTGGATTCTGACAGGCGTTTAACCATCGCCCTTATCAGTGAGGAAACCGTCCTTTCAGTCGGAACCGTCCACACCATTGTAACAGAGGATCTTGCGATGAAGTGTGCGCGAAGCTGGTAAACGCAATATTTTGATCATTTTTATCCAAAACACTGCTAATACAAGTAAATGCTTCACCTGTTCTAGATTTTGCATTCCTATTTTAACATTTATCTTGGGAATATATTCGATTGTTTCAGGCTTCACTTCGTGGAAGTATTTCATATCCATACTAAAAAGAAACACTCGTACTTTTCCACAGATTTTATTATACGGTACAACGCGTTTCACCGACTTGCGGCATCATCAGGTACAAATTTGCAATACAGACAGAGCAAGCATATATACCCTCCGGACAGAGTGGAGGCGGGGAGGGTTGGAAGGACCTGAGAGGGGTGGGGGCTCGTAGGTGCGTTGATGGGTTGTTTTGACCATTTCCAGGCTATTTTCTCGGAGAGGAGTGGGGAGGGGTATGGGAACAATTGCTCATTACAAAGTGTCGTGTTGGGGTTTACCAAGTGCCTTCTTATCTCTAATTGCTCGAGAGCGTCCATTTTTAATCCTTTTGGGAGTGTGTGTAATATCTCTGGGACAAAGTCACTGCTGTGGTCGAATTCTAGTATATGCTTGGCGAAGAGAGAGTTGTTATTCTGATTTTTGTGACACCTTGCGTGTTCCTTGACTCGTAACTTGATATTCCTGCCGGTCTGACCGACATAAGCGCTGTTGCAATCCTCGCATTTCAGTTTATAAATGCCTGATTTGAGAAGGCTATCCTGGGTGTCTTTTCCATTGGCTAGAAGTTTGGAGAGGGTTACGGGTGGGTAGAAGGCTGCTTTGAGTGAGGTGGGTAGTCAGTTGGAAATCCTATATGAAAGATCTCCCAGAAATGGGATCGAGCACCACTTAAAATCTTTAGATACTGCGGGCTGTGATACGAAAATGCTTTTTATGGCCATTGCTTTTTGTTTTTCCGTAGTAATGTGTCAACTAGTTTGGGGTTGAAACCATTGTTGGGAGCAATATTAGTGATATTCACGAGTTCAATGTTGAAGGTTATGGGGGAAAGGGGGATGTGTAGGAGGCGGTGGATAATGGAGTGGAGGGCTGCGTGTTTGTGAGAAAAGTGGTGTGGGGAATCATTAGAAATTATGTGGTCTGTATAAGTGGGTTTCCTATAAATTGCAAATTCGTGTCTATTATCCCTAATTGTGATTGTCAAGTCGAGGAAGTTGATGGTGCCGTTGACGTCTTTTTCCATGGAGAAGGAGATATTCCGATGAAGAGTGTTTAGGAAATTATTTGTGGATGGTGTAAAAGAACTAGTGAGTAAAATCTCTTCTCGCAAATATGTAACCCAGGGGAAAAAACTGAGTAACCTTATTAATAGTCCACCTCAAAATTACCAGTGCACTACTAAAGAAAACAGTCCCCGCACAGTATCGAAATTTGTTCCGGCCGCAAGAGTTGTCAACCTTAGTCACCATACGTTCACTGAGGAGGAGAGTAATATCTTAAAGAAAGGGTTGAAGTTTGCTCCCTCTAAGAAAGTTTCCGAAGCCGAATCTAGAATCTAAAAATCTAGCCGCAGATTGCGAGGTTGCCCTTCGGAACCAATCTTTGGCTACCAAACACCAAGTTGCTGAAATCATCATGTCCTCATTGAAGGAAGCAGTGCCAACAACGACCCGCTCTTCCAGCCTTCAGCAACATACGTCCACCGATTAAACCAGTCTCGCGTTCTCGCCACGTTCGTCGGGGTATAAAGAAGACGTACGTATACACGGTGCGGCAGTAAACATGGCCGCCTTTGCATGCATGTCGTTTTAATGAAGCATGACCCGAGATCTGGATGAAAATTTGTGTCACGCAGAATGTCCTGAGGACAAATCATGAATAGAACGTATGCCCCCATCCCTATTTGGAAATAAATACCGCCCTAAAGCTATATTTTGTTTTTCGAGGTACTATGACGCCTGTTTTGGAAAGTTCACGGATGGAAATGGCCATTGTTTTAGAATGTCTAGTTACTAATTTAAAAGTCGGACTTTTTTTTAGTTTAGGGAAGGCTGACCTAAGTACGGAAAATTTTCTCCTTAATCAATTTGTGATATGGAGATGGACTATTGAATCAACTAGATAATGGAAGTACATTGCAGGGAGCCAGTGTCAATGTAGTGACCAAAATACTGCTTTGGCAACGCGCAAACCTCTCCCCTTCCCGAATCCAAACTTATCATCATCCCACAAGCAACCAATAACCTTATTCTCCGTCCTTTCATCATTTTCCTTTAGTACCGATTTTGCTGCGTATGTAATGAACATTTCTATTTCTTAAAGCCCCCGTAAAAGGATTCCTTTTACTCTTTCTAAATAGGAGCATTACAGATCTGACAAAATCTTCCGACCAAATTCAGTCCTCATGGAATCGAATTAGCCCACAGTAACTCCTCCTTCCATGTTTTTCTATATCCTTAAGATGTTCTAAATTGTCTAAAAACATATGTGAACTCCTAATAGTGAAAATTTTATGATGCGAAATTTCATGTGGGCTCTATCTTTTTTAACCAATTCAATGTACACTCATGTGGAATTGACGAAGTTTTTCAGTTAATTTAAATTAGGAATCCATTTCTTTATTTATTAATAGCCCTATTCCTATTCTATGCCCAAACATTTTATATCTGATATTCTTCTGATTCCCCGATCAAATTCAATGTGTACCTACACCAGTTGTGGTTTTTAAACCCAAGGTATCATTACGACTAAACCATTCCTCCAGGCGCCCTATTGCCTTCTCTCCTCGGCTACCCATGGCTCCTAAACAATAGAGCGCCCTGCCCTTTGCTTTGCAACCTCCCCTAACTATTGGAATATTTCCTGCCATGGGACACCCTGGATCATTTCCTCTCACTTGATCTGTGTATTTCCTCCTCCCTATGGTTACTTGTTTACATGCAGACACGAGCAAGTTCCTTTGATCAGCTTTTATTTCAACTATTTGCATTCTATAATCGACAGCCGTAGCAGAGTACAGGTGACACAGAAGAGAACCAATGCAGTTGAATTATGAATTCGGAACTTTGGTACGATATTGAGGACACCAGCAAATATGAAAAGAGGGCTCCCACACCCTTAAAATATTTATATTCCCTATCTCCATCCCCCGCTTTATATTTTTTAATGTCCCTGCCCTCAGCATGGTCCTGACATCCTGACTCTCTCTTCTGATTGCTTCGGTTCTTTTCCGTTATATTCTGCTGCTCTTTATATTTTTAACCAAGCGTCGAATAGTTTACATTACTAAGTAAATGTCCTTTTAACATGTTTTCTGTGTATCAATAGTTGTCTTCTGGACGCATGCAGCTTGAGGTCATGGTTTAGGCACATACCGATACATCTGATCCCTAACGGTTGACTCCCAGAGACGCCGCCGATCCTTCTCCCCAGCCTTCTTGACACCTCCCTTGCCTCGACCCGGCCGCCATCCGTGCCTCGATCGAGCACATTGCTTTCGCCCAGCGAAAAACCCTTACCTCCCTCCATTATTCAACTCTTGGCCACGCCTGTGGTTTATCATTCCACCTCGACGTTACGCGGAGCGGGTGGGGGTGGGGAGCGAGGGTCGGGAAGGGAAGTCAGCGCCTTTCCGTCGAAGGAGAATTTTCCCGCATTATTGGGATGACATGAAAACACGAGGGTAAGGGAGGCGGCGCGCTCGGGTTGCGTGTGGCCCATCCCCCGTTCGTATCTCCCCGGGTGGGGGGGGGAGGCGGGGTCGGGGGATGAAGGGGGTGCGTACTCGTCGAAGACGAAGTCGCAAACTTGGCGCCTCGCACAGCGCCCACCCGTGCGTGGTAGCATGCGGGCGCATTTTGTGAACGAGATCGTGCCGCGCTAGTCTTCCATGCGGGTTACTACGGAATGCAGGGGGGGGGGGCGCTCACCGTACTCACCCACACAGAACGCCTCTCTTTTTTTTATCCGACCTTGAACGATATAAAGATTATGGCGCTCCAATAATCGGAGTTCTCGTGATACGAGTATAATAAAAGATGCGAGTCTTGAAATGAAATGCAATCGTTCCAATGATCATTTTTCCTCCACCATTTTCAATTATTTTAGTCGATCGCGTACTCTTTGAGGTTCGTTGAGGCCATGTGGTGAGTGGTGGCAGGTGGGGACCATTTATTCATGTAACTGCGGTGAAATTTTAATCAGATGTCATGGTGGTAACATTAATTTCCTTGGACTACAACTGTTTGCGCGTTCCACTTAAGTTGTGCGGAATCCATCTGATTCCTTTATTTGAAACCGTCCACACACTCCCCCTCTCCCCTCGGTTGCTCCCGAACAATTGAGCAGCGCCCGCACTCGAGCGAGTTCCTTGGGTCAGCTTTTATTTCTTCTCATAGTAAAATGCCATAATCGACGGCCGGGAGTACAGAAGAGGACCGATACGGTCAGATTGGGAACTTCGACATTCTTGTAGTCTCGTGTGTCCCAGTTCTTACTCTTCTCGTTATTTCCCAATTTTTTTTGTTTATTCTACAAATGTGATCTTCAGCATTCCCCGCCAGTCTCAGATTTCGTAGGTATTAATTACTCTCCAGTGTACATTTACAATCCTCTGTTCTATAGAGATTCGCCCTTCAAGATAACGATTCCACGTAATGCTTCCTTTCTATGTGCAGTTATTGTCTTTCCGTATGGCAATACCATCTACGCGGCAAGCACCTTTTTATCCAGACTCAATAACTTTAATGATGGAAAAAAGCATCGAGTGATTGCAACGCTGGCAGAATGAGGTCTATTCCCGCATTCTAATAAGCAGATGAGTTTAAATAACGAGAGGTCAAAGGAAACTGAGAGGGTCAAACATAACCATTTCAAGTTCACCTTTTCCATAAAAAAATGCATAGCCACGACAATAAAATTATCTCGTACCAAATTCAAACTACTGGGAAAAGAATAATTCTGAAAACCAATAATTACTCAGCAGACGAATTTTCCATTATCTAAAAACCTTGGCTATTTGCCACCATGACAGCAGGCAAGAAAAAATCCTGATGGAGAAACACTGTTTCTCCAGGTGGGACAAATAATCCCGAAGGACTTGTGCTTCTGAAAGACATTTAGTCATGCCTGAGATCTTTGAATGTGGATACGACTAATTCGAGGCCCACTATAAACTCTGTCAAGCTTCTTCACTCTAGTTACAAATTATCGCTAGTGTAGCCTGTCGTCGAACTTTGTAAAATCCTCAATTACCTTTCTATGCTGGGTGAAAAATAATTGCTGAATGCCTCTCATCTACACCTACATAATACCCCGCAAGCCGCCGCAAGGGCGTGGGGCGGGGGGTGTTAGGTCACCACCCATAACAAGGAACAATACCACAAGCAAAATCAACACTAATATGCAAAAGTACGCCCACAGCGGCGTATGCATTCAGGCAAAAATCCCTTCATTCAACACTCATGCAAATACATCTACCAGAAACCAACAAACAATGGCACCCCAGGATGGAGCATATAATCCATCCAACAACGCGCAAGCCAGAATATGAAAAGTAAGAAGGCGAAATTCCACCGCCACATGAACATGCAACATAAATTGCTCTCCTCCCCAAGGATGGAAAGTAGGGTATGTGACCTAAATGCTGCAGGTTGTGAGGAGGGTCCTCCCGCGGAGAAGGAAGAGGGTTGGAAGAAAACAAATATGGACAGAGCAGATCAAGCAATACTGTTGCGAGCACTACACTATTTAATGGCAGTCTAATGGGGTCATGCGGGAGGATTTTTGACAACACAAAACAGGTAAGTGAAAGTGCATGCAATTGAGTAGGTCTAATTATTCCCTAAACGCTGAGGGTAAGATGCCTCATGTAACGATTTGCAATAACCCTTTTTATTATTTTAACCAGTCAATTATACTATATCACGCTTAACAAATTCATCTTTCTAATGGCGTATTCGGATAATCTATTATGTGATTTGACTAATTTGCAGCTATATATGTTTCGAAATAGGAGTGACAGCTGACAACATTTTGTTTCAAGTTCAGCAAAATGTTTTAAAATGATAAAGGGGACCTCTGATTTTGGTCGAATTGAAACATTTTTGGAGGAGTTTCAATGGCCAATGAGAGTGAAGTGGGGGGAAGAGTGGCGGGCTTAGGGATGGGAGAGTGTCCCTCTTTCATCCTACCCCTCCCTCCTCTACTCCCTCACCTTCACTCTCATTGGCCATTGAACTCCCCACAAAAAAGGTTTTACTTTGGAAGAAAGATATTTGTTGTGAAAAGCTAAACTTTATTTTTAAAGTTCCATTCAATAAACCAATCTGAACACTTTATAGATCTAAAAAGGAAATTCTAGCATATAGGAAAAACTACGCAGTTATACACATTTCACGATGTAAATATGTCTTGTGAATCGAAGCAGACGTAACTGTCTTCCTGAGGCACGGACCAAATACACGCACTCCGAGGCATAGAGAATATAGCAAGTTATTTTCCCTTTGCTCTTGAAAATACACTACACGGAATTACATGATATGGGGCTCTTTTCTTGGAGAAGATCTTACTCGTTCTATCCTGCAAACGCTTTTTGGAAAAATAGAATACACAGCTAATGCAATTCTTTTCAAGTGGCCGTTAGAGTAAAGTATACTTCCTTCCAATTAGACATGCATGGTCTCAGGCAGGGACACCGTCTCCAGGAAGGCGGAGTAAGACGGTCCGTTGTCGGGGTGCAGCCTCCAATTCTGTTGGCATTCATCTGCTTCCTGACGCTTTATACTCTTTTCCGCAGACTTTGCGGTTCTTCCGCGGATTTTATTCAATAGGATCGGGATTAGTGCGGTGGCTAACGTGCTGGCTTTCCATCCAGAGGGCTCGGGTTCAAATCCCGTCGGTGTTGAATATTTTTCAGAGGCATCTCGATCCCTACTTGAGTTGCTTTGTGGAGGGCATTTTGAGTAAGTACGCCGGCCGTCGGGTGGGACGCAAAGCTGCGGACCCCTTGGTGCCTTTAGGCTAATGCCGACGCCGGGTTTCTCTCCACCCTTCATCCCTTCCTATACATCCCTAATGGCGCAAATGACCTCAGCAGTCGGTCTCCTCCCCTGAACACTACTACTATTTTGTTCACTCTGTGTCCCCTTGGCAGACACTCATTAAGGGCAACGCCTTTTGACTCGAAAACTACGGTTATATGTATGTGTGTGTGTGTAAATAGATATATATTAATTAATAGGTAATCCACCGGTAAAGGTAGGTTTTTGGATGGACATCGCTAATAATTAAATAACTTGTGACTCCTAGGAAAAAAAAACATCCTACTCTACATCAGGTCCCTCTTCACCTCTGAGTACTTTCCTCCCCCCTTCATCCCGTCCAACATTCCTACCCTGTTCCTTCCCATTCCTCGTTTTCCCACCATTTTCCCCTCAATTACAGTCTTCAACATCCCACTGCCGGTCAATACCCCCTTCATCCACATTTCCTGCCTCCATAGGATTTCTCCCAACAAACCCCTCTCTTCGCCCACCATACCAAGTACTTCCTCATTTGTTTTCTTCGGGGTCGATTTCACCCTCTCCATTATTCTCCACACCCATATATCAAAAGCCTCCAATCTACGTCTATCCTCCTGCGTCAATGACCACGTTTCCGCCCCGTACAATGCTACCCTTCAAATCAGAGATTTCATATTTATTTTTTTAATACCCTTATTTACCGTCACTGTCATAGTCCCTCCTCCTTGTGAAAGCCTTTTTGCCCAGCGCAATTCTTCTCCTTACGTCCCTACTACTTTGACCGTGTTGGTCCAAAACACTTCCGAGACTGCTCTAGTTTTTGCCCTCCTATATTAATGTTTAGCAGAGCCAATTTCTTTCTAGAAAATCGCATTATCTTTGTTTTATTAATATTGATTCTCATCCCATACCTGTCGCACGGAATTTAATATTCACTCAGCAATGTTTGTAACCCATTGGCTGACTGACAAACTAAAGCTTGGTCATCAGCAAACCTAACTGATTTTACGAATTCCCCGCCCACTTTCATTCCTACCTCTAGTTCTTCCCATGCCTCTTTAATCATTTCCTCTAAATACAGGTCCAACAGCAACGGTGATAATGGGCAATCCTGCCTTACACCTCTTCCTAACACCGCCCATCCCGAACTCCCCGTTCCCCATACGCACTTGAGCAGTCCGAGACATGTACATGTTGCGGATTAGCCTCCTTTCCCTCCAATCTATTCCTATTTCCTGCAAAATACTGATTAGTTTTTCCCAATTCACACTATTTAACGCTTTTTCGAAGCGTTTGATAGAGTGAATTGGGAATACTTGTAGTCCGGGGAGGCATATACACCTATGATATTGTTGTGTTTGAATATACGGAGGGGAACCAAAAATAACAGGAATTTTGTTATAGATTATTTAGTTCTCAATTTATTTATATTAAATTTTGTTCACCTTCAAAGTATTCCCCATTGTCCACAATTCACATCTCCTAACGATGCTTCCATTGTTCGAAACATTTCAGAAATTCATTTATCGGGATGTCCTGTTGACCTAGCGATTTTTGTTTTACCTTCTCCACAGGGTCAGAACGCTTTCCTTTTGTATCCCTTTTGAGTCTAGGGAACAAAAAGAAGTCACGGGGAGCTAAATCCAGTGAATAAGGGGGGTTGGACAATCGATGTCATGCCGTGTCTTGTCAAACACTGCATCACGGAGAGGGCGGTATGAGCCGGCACGTTGTAATTTTGGAAGAAGCAGTCGCCTCTGTACAAAATATCTGCTCTACAATCATCTGAATTGAACTTCATGACAATCCAGACATCTCACAGAGTTGATCAATGGTCTTCACGAATGAGGGCAATGATTTTATTGACGATTTCGTCAGTTGTTCATGTTGAAGGGCGGCCTGGACGGGGTTTGTCTTCAATTGACATTTCAACAATTTTAAAACGTGTAAATCACTCGTAGACTCTGGTTTTGCTTAGGGCAGCTTCCCCATTAGCAGTCTTGAGCATTACAATAGTTTCCGCGGCCGATTTCCCAGACGGGAAACAAAATTTCACTGCAGCGCGTTGCTATTGATAATCTGCCATCACGTTTTTCGCCGAAAACTGCTCTCATGGACGGACCGATGCAGTCACAGCGACGGCGCTGCGCAAACTGGCGAAGGTGGCGTGAGCCTGACGTACGACCGGCAGATTAAAGGCTTCCCCCACTCTCGCCCTCCACCGCAGCCCAATTTCCGTTACTTTTGGGTCCCCCCTCGTATGTATATAATTTCTAACACGAAATCCCATGTCAACGAGTATATGACTAAGCTTTAGTTTGTCATTTAGCCAAAGGGTTGCTAGCTTTGCAGAGTGAATTTGAAATTCAGTGCGACGGGTATGGGATGAGAGTCAATATTAATAAATCAAAGGTTACGCGATTTTCTAGAAAGAAAAAAGCTAAGCTAAAAATTAAAATAGGAGGGCAAAAACTAGAGCAGGTAGAAAAGTTTATGTATTTCGGAAGTGTTATGGACCAACGCCTTTAAAGTAGTAGGGACGTAAGGAGAAGAATTGCGCTAGGCAAAGAGGCCTTCACAAGGAGGAGGGAGTTGATGAGAGGGACGTTGAGTAAGGATATTAAGAAAAGACTCGTAAAAACTACGATATGGAGCGTAGCTCCATATCAAAGCTTTCACGAGTTTTTTCTTAACATCTCAATCTCCGCATTCCTTGACCAACACCTACAACCACTTGTACTCTCCTTGCCCTCCTTCAGGAAAGACACATTCCAGTTCCTCAACCGTCTAAATTCTGTCTCTATTCCCTCCACACCAAACCTACTTATGGCAGCCATCGACTTTACCGCGCTTTAAACTTCTATTCTCCATGCGGAAGGTTTATCCTCCCTCCGGCATTATCTTTCTCTACGCCCCCTACCCCAGCGCCCCTCGACTCAATTTCATCTCAATCTTCCCACTTTCGTTCTGACTAAAAAGGAATTTTCTCTTTCCATAATTGTTTTTCCAACAGACCAAAGGCGCAGCGAAGGGAACGAGGATGCCACCATCATACGCCAATCTCTTCATGGGCCATCTCGAAGAGACTTTCCTGTCACAGCAACCCTTCCAACCTCTTTTCTGGGTCCGCTAAATAGACGACATTTTTATTCTCTGGACTCTGGCTCTGAGTCTCTCAATAATTTCTTCTCCGCCTTAAATTCATCTTTCACTGTTAAATTCACCTCTTCCATTTCAGACTCCACCATCACCTTTCTTGACACAGACATCTCACTTCAAAACAACAAATTCACTACTTCAGTACACATCAAAGCCAATAATCATCTGCAATATCTACAACACACAAGCTGTCATCCTCAACATACCAAACGCTCAATTCCTAACCCTCTCTCTATCCACGGACACCGAATTTGCAACACTACAGCCACTCTCAACAAATACCTTGACAATCTACATCTTGCACTCAAACGCGGAAAAGCTACTACAAAATAAAATCCACCGCTCCACCCGATCACACACACCACATAAAAACAAGCCCACTTCTGACGCAGGACCCTACCATTCTACCAACTATTTCCCTGGATCAAACAGACTAAAAACCTTTCTTAAAGAATTGTTTCCGATTTGACACGACAATGACGCGACCTCATCTTTACTACCCCAATGCCCATTTATCACATACAGATGACCCGCCAATCTCAAAAATCTTCTAAGATCCAACAACCCTTTGGCGCCCCCACGTGAAAAATTTCCTAATATTTCCCATATTTGCAACCGCCGCCGATGTAAAACCTGTCTACTTATTAGATCTACTCCCCTCTCCCTGCAACCCCTCATTGCCCCCTCACCTCGTTCCCACGCTAATTGCCTCTCAAAAAACATTATTTATCTTTTGTCATGCAAACATTGCACTGCATTTTACATAGCTGAATGCATTACCCCCTTATACATTGAAATGAAAAATCACCGGTACTCCTACAATTCTGCCTCACTCTCTTCTCTTCCTATCCTTCACATACAAATTCCAACAAACTCTAATTCAACCAGTGTTTTGCCCTTACCATCTAAGAATCCCTAACCGATCTATTCACCCATATAGAGGTGATAGCTCGAGAATTCGCGTATATACTAGGTTTCCAATCTTTCAACATTCCCACCCTTAACAGCCACCTTTAATTTCACTCCCCGCCCAGACCCCTTACCCCTCTTCTGCATATTCTCAGTCTAACTTGAAGAAGACCTCGGAGAAGGCCGAAAGCTCAAACATTTTACCGTGTGAGTGTCATTTTAAATATTACTGTTTTATTTGTGTTCTATTGTGCCGTCCCATTATTATACTGCTAGGGTGAGTAGTATATATATATATATATATATTATATATATAGGGTAGTATATATATAAATATATATATATATATATATAATATATATATATGTGTATATATATATATCTATATATATATATATATATATATATATATATATATATATATGTATATATATATATATATATATATATATAAATATATATATACATATATTTTTTTAAAGGTAATCTACCGGTTAAGGTAGGTTTTTGGATGGACAAAACTACAAAACAAACATTTTATTACTCCCGACAAAACACAAATTCCATCATCCTACTCTATATCAGGTCCCTCTTCATCTCTGAGTACTTTCTTCCTCCCTTCATCCCGTCCAACATCCCTATCCTGTTCCTTCCCTTTCCTCGTTTGCCTAACATTCTCCCCTCTATTAAAGTCTTCAACATCCCACTGCCGGTCAATACCCCCTTGATCCACTTTTCCTGCCTCCATAGGATTTCTCCCAACAAACCCCTCTCTTCGCCCGCCATACCAATTACTTCCTCATTTGTTTTCTTCTCTGTCCATTTTACCTGCTCCATTCTTCTCCACACCCACATTTCAACAGCCTCCAGTCTACGTCTATCCTCCAGCTTCAAGGACCACGTTTCCGCTCCGTACATAGCTACGCTCCATATCAAAGTTTTTACGAGTCTTTTCTTAACATCCTTACTCAGCGTCCCCGTCATCAACTCCCTCCTCCTTATGAAAGCCTCTTTGCCTAGCGCAATTCTTCTCCTTATGTCCCTACTACTTTGACCCTGTTGGTCCGAAACACTTCCGGGATACGTAAACTGTTCTACCTGATCTAGTTTTTGCCCTCCTATTTTAATGTTAAGCTTAGCCTTTTTCTTTCGAGAAAATCGCATAACCTTTGTTTTATTAATATTGATTCTCATCCCATACCTGTCGCACTGAATTTCCAATTCACTAAGCAATGGTTGCAGCCCCTTGGCTGACTGACAAACTAAAGCTTGGTCATCAGCAAACCTAACTGATTTTACGAATTCTCCGCCCACTTTCATTCCTACCTCCAGTTCTTCCCATGCCTCTTTAATCATTTCCTCTGCATACAGGTTGAACAGCAGCGGTGATAATGGGCAACCCTGCCTCACACCTCTTCCTAACACTGCCCAACCGGACTCCCCGTTCCCCACTCGCACCTGAGCAGTCTGGGACATGTACAGGTTGCGGATTAGCCTCCTTTCCCTCCAATCTATTCCTATTTTCTTCAATATACTCATTTGTTTATCCCAATTCACTCTATCAAACGCTTTTTCGAAATCTACGAAACAGGCAAATACCTCCTGGTTGTGTTCTATATTCCTCTCGATTAATAATCTCATTACTGTAATGGCATCACGCGTACCTCTCCTCTTCCTAAACCCAAACTGATCATCGATTAAGTAATCATTTGCCCTACTCTCTATCCTTTTGTTTATGATCCTAAGAACACATTTAGCTGCGTTGGATATCAAGCTAATTGTCCTGTAGTCCTCACATGACGTGGCCTTTACCTTTTTCGGAATAGGAACTAAAACTGATCTCACGAAGTCTTCCGGCCAGATTCCCTCCTCATAAATACTACGGATCAGCCCATATAGCCTCTTCCTCCCACATTTTCCTAAGCATTTTAAAAGTTCCACGGGAATGTTATCCACCCCAACAGCCTTATTTAGTTTCATCTCCCTAAATGCCCTTTCTATCTCATTGTCTAGTATGCCTGGACCTAAGCTATCTTCCTCTACGTCATGTTCCTTTTCAATGTCTAACTTTGTTGGTGTAAGCTCTTTACTATATAGTTCTTCTATATATTCCTTCCATCTCTCTTGGATCTTTTCTGCGTCAACTATTACCTTAACTGCCTTATCTCTAACTGCTATCGTTGATCTCCCTTTCTTACTTCCCGATAAAGATTTAACTTTCTGTGCAGCGCACCGATTTCACCCTTCCTCTGCAGACTTTCCATATCCTCGCACTGCGTCTTCCACTATGCTTCCTTTGCTTTATTTGTTCCCCGCCTCAATTTATTGTTCAATTCCTTGTACTTCATTTTGCCTAATTCTGTATTGATATTCTTCCATTTTCTCCGCTCATCCATCTTTGTAATCATCTCATCCGTGATCTATTGTTTCCTAGTCCTTTTAGCGTTAACGGTTCCAATAGTGTCTTTCGCGGCTTTAGACAACCCTTTCTCAATACTTTCCCATTTTTCTTCGATAGTACTTAGCTCTTTACCATCCTCCATGATTTCCTCTACCGCCTCTTTGTATTCCTTCCTTTTCAAACCATATAATGCTTCTACATTCCATTTTCTAACTCGCCGCCCCTGCCTTATCTTCTTGAAACGGACGCTAGATTTCATAACAACTAAATTATGAGTCCGCATCCGCTCCCGGGAAGCTGTGTGAATTTATCACACTGTTCCTAAACCTGTGTCTAACCAGGATATAATCTAGCTGATACCTTCCTGAGTCACCTGGCATTGTCCATGCATATTTGCATCTTTTGTGGTGTCTAAACCAAGTGTTGGTGATGACTATCCCTGTCTCCTCCAGAACTCTACTGCTTTCTCCCCGCGGTCATTCCTCATGCCTAATCCTGTAGTCCCCGACCTCGTCACCATCTCTTCCTTCGCCTACCGTCGCATTCCAATCCCCCATCACTATCAAACGTTTCCCTGCAGGAACACACGCGATTATGTCCTCTAACTGATCGTATATCCTATCGACCTCTTCTTCTGTATGGTTGCTCGGTGGCATGTATACCTGAATAATAACCAAGTTCGTCGATTCGCCTTTTATCTGTACTAGTAATAATCTATCCGTTACCTGCTCCTTGTTGGCTACGCTTCTTCCTACCTCTTCCTTTAATGCTATGGCAACCCCTCGTTGGCTCTTGTCCCCGCCGCTGTATATTATTCTATACTTATCGCTCCAGTAATCCCTGCTATCTTTCAATCTCACCTCGCATAGCCCTAAAATATCTATATTTCCCCTGCCCATCTCTCGCTTAACATTCTCCAATTTCCCTGTCCTCATCATTGTCCTAACATTCCACGTTCCTATTCTAACTAATGTGGTCTTTTTCTCCTGCGTCTTCTGTCCTGCTGCTGCTGGTTTTCCCTTGCAAGGGTTTCGTGGGATGACGACCGCGGAAGCCTTGCCTCCCCCGTATCCGGGCACGATAGACGGCCGATTGGGCCGAGCCCCGTGGTTGCCAGGACTCAAAATATCTCTATAGTCCATCATTTTAATCTTGGGAATGATAATTGAGGTGGTTTCCCGTTGCCTCCCTCAATAGTGTTTTTAACGTGACACCATCACTTACTGGCCGCCCCTCTGGGGTCAGACGCCATTGCAGCCGCCTCACTGAGGAACAGACGCTGCGTAGACTACCTTTCGTCTGACTCCTAACCTTTGACCTATCTCGCATGGGTGACCCTACCGGGAGCAATAATTATTACTCCCGCCAGCACAGCTCTAGGGGTCGTCGGAACGCACAAGCCCTTCCACCACGTCAAGGTTGTTGTCCGGGGAGGGATATATATATATATATATATATATATATATATATATATATATATATATATATATATATATATATATATATATATATATATATATATATATATATATATATATATATATATATATATATATATATATATATATATGTAATGTCAACTGGAGGAATCAATGTTTCGGCATGTTTGACCTGTTTACTCCTTTTTTCTTCGATTGTAATGTGAGATAAAGCGTGAGTCAAGGAACAACGGGTTACGCTAAGGGTTGCATTCGTTGACTTCTCATGTAATGATTTTAATGACGCCACGAGCTGTGGTGTACACGTACCAATCGCTTCTGGGTACTTTGGTGAAACAAATGGGTCCGCCAGAGAGCGGAGAGGAAGGGACTTTGGAGCGCCCATGACATTCCTGCCTATGATTTTGGTGATAACTGAAACTGGAAAATCATGCAGTGGACTCTTAAGTCGAATCCTTCTTATTCAAGCACTGCGGAAATCCGTTTTCGTAACTATAAAAATTTCACGGGTCGGTAAAATAAATAGGAAAACAGCTCCAGGGACGGTGAGCGGTAAAAGATATCTATGACAAAACGTGCGAATTGGGATGATCGGACGCATTTCATCCTGAGGTATCCTTTTTGCTGAATTTTGAAGCAAAACGAACATGAGGAAAAAGATGCCTCTCCGGAAGCACGTGCAATGCATTCAACAGGCGAGCGAATCGTAAGAGCGGGGTCTGCGACATGAATAGACTGGTGCATGGTGTGTCAAAGCGGAGAGTGTCATTTGATGATATTCGCTGAAACTCTTCGGCAACCTTCGAATGCTCCACGGTGGATGACCGCATCGCTCTCGACCGCCCTCTTATTCCTCGCCTCGCCAGCTTCGCTCTAAAGCCGCCTGTCATCGCGATCCTTTTTGTCACGTGACCGAATCAATTTACCCGCACCGCTTTGGACTTGGGTTCAACAAAAACTATTTTCGGTTAGCATGTAAGCGGAGCCCTCATCCTTGTCGCCCCGGGGGCTCGAGCATTCCCCGGCGACCCTTTCCAACCGCCCCCGAGCACGACGCCTCTCGCAAGGCGGAATGGAAAAGTCTTCCCGACCACGATTCTCTTCCGAAAGAAATGCGTCTCCTCCCCCCCCCTCCCCTAAAATGCCACGTCTATCCTCCCTCCGATTACATCCCATCACTTCCCCCTCTCGACCCGGGCCCGCCGCCCCACCGACGTTCCTCCCGGCCCCGGGACGTCTCCCCTCTACCGCACAACAGGTTCTGGGTGTCGGGGCATGCAATGGGCGCGTGGCGGGATGAGGGTTGGGGGGCGGGAGGCGGGAGGGCGCAGGAGGGACCTGGCTGCAAGGTCGACTTGTTTTCGGCCCCCTTAGCCCTCCTCCCATCCAATCCCCCTTTTTTCTTTGTTTCCCTTTTTTCCTTCGCTAGGTAGATTGAAAATCTCTCCCCCGAATGGCTCGCGGAGGCAGGAGCCGCCGAATCCCTAATAGCGCTCTAAGTGCCTTACGAGGATGGGGGTTGGGAGGGGGTGGATGGGGCGGGGGGGGGGGGGGCTGGCAGGCCAGGCGAATGCAGCGCTTGCGTGCGTGTTCGCTGCGGCGGCAGTGGTGTCTGGAGGGGAGGGAGCAAAGGAAGCCCCAGCGCTGTGTGGAGTGTCAATGGACCGCCATTTAAAAGATGGGAGGGCTAACCTTTTGCCGTCCCTTATCGAGAATATGGGCTTGGGTGAGACTGGGGGGGTGAGGGAAACGGGCGAGGGGAGTGATGGTGTTACGCGCCGTCTCTTTTATTTGTTCTTTTTTTATCATTGTCATTTCGGCCGCGTCGAAAATTGGTCCGTGATTTTAAAAGTTTCAGCCTTAGAGGTGGGCACGAGTGTCACGATAATTCGTAAGTGCGTGAGGCTCTTCTCATCGTCTCCAGTAGTTTAACTTGTTAAATATTTTAGAGAGAATGGAGGTTTGGGGTGGGAGGCGAAGGAGGGAGGGGAGGGATTCGCTCTCTTGAGTGTGCCTGCGTAATATGTCCCGAGTGCTGACTTGCGTGCGAATACCATATGATGTGAAACACGTAATCATATTGCCAGGAAAAACTGTTGCGCTCCACGCGCCAAAGTAAACCTTTCCGCGGGCCGAGGAATCCCGCTTCTGCTGGAATCGACGAAATTACCGAATTTTGGCGAGGGACTCCATCTATTGTTTTCCCTCGCATTTAGAGAAATTAACGTCTACTCGCATGATTCCTTGCTCATCGGAATGGGAACCTCCTTCCGATGAGTGAGGAGAAATGAAATTCATCAAATTCCGAGGACGTGTTCTGTTTTTACAACATTGGAAATTTGGCTGCAGGCATTTGTCTGAAGCGTCAGATGCGAATAAAAGGAAGTGGAATTTCGTGATCCCAGCGGGCGTCTGCGAGCTGGCAGAAGCCTTTTTTCGGTGTTAAATCAATGCAAGCTTGTTTTTATGAATATTTCGTCTGCTCGGGGCTTCTTCGTTGGGTAATTGAAGACCTACATTAAAAAGCATCCTGAAAGTAGTCCTCGAATATAGCCATTGTGGCTTGTGCACATAAGAAGCTCTTTAGCTTGAGTGACTCTGAGCTTAAATCCCCAAAAACGGGGGAAGCCTCCTTGAAACTGGTTGTCACGTTATCACGGTTTACATCTCGAAATTTTGACGGCATGCTACTCAGAAGCAGGATAACAAAGAACCCGACGGAGACAGAATGTGTTATGTGGCTTTCTAAAACCACGCTTTCGTTTCCACAAGGGTTTTTACTCAATGCTTACGCATTTTAACATGGTAGTATAAAAGGGCCGACCTACTCTCATGGTCTACGTCTGGGAAGCATCAAAGAACAACATTTCAAAAACTGCTCATCGAAAAGTTGAAGGATCCAAGAAAGAAGTGGACTGTCTCAGCGATGCCCTTCGCTCGTGTTTAACGCACTGCGTTGGAGTGCGTAACGTCAAGCTGTTGGGTAATTATATGAATATAGTACGCATGCCGTTTAAATTGAGTAGAACTAATTACGCAGTATTATTTTCAGTGGAATCTTCCATGAAATTTGTACAAGATGCGTTCGTTCACTGATCCCATTTCTCCTGCTACGGGTACTGACTGCTTTAAGCAATTGGCTAGTATCCTCGTATCTACATGACTGACGATGCTCGGAGAATTGTGTCAATGCTTTGTGACAAAAATGGCTAGGAAAGTAGACTCTTGTTTTCCTTCTACGTTCGATTTTTTATGATTGATTTGAGTTTGCTGTTTAAGTTTCAACTGAGCCATACGAAGTCATGCAGGTATAATCGAGGTGCCTTTTAGCTTGAGCAAGATATAACAAACATTTCGCCTTGAGGTAAGTTAAGCTAAAGTGAGGGGTAATTTGCTTGAGGATTATCATATCCCGTGCGTGTGTACGAAAAGTATTAGACTAAAATGGAGTCGGGCGCTTAGTACCAAGTCTTTGACGAATTTCTTGTAACTGTTGTAGACATTGATTGAAATGACAGCAATTTCATTCACTTTGAACTCCAAATCAAGGGCAGGAAAATAGCTCCGTGAGCAACGGCCACCGGAAACCTTGCAGGGTCATCGGAGAAGGATTACCTCGACAGAATCCCCCTGGACTGTGAAGTGACCAAATCGTGTTATCACAGAGAAGCGTGTAGTGTACTGAATATGTCTCCAGCACCAAAGATAGCATTCATCATTAAGTTTTGAAAATCAATTGGATACTGTAAGACCGCACATTTGAGATAAATACAAGTGAACACATTCAGAGAAACTGCGCCCGATGCCGCGACAGTAAATTTTAATAGAGTTATCCGCAAACCATAAAAAATGACTGGGGTCGCGGTAGTCCAGGGAATGGAGCGTTGGACTACTGACCGTTGGGTCCCGGGTTTCATTCTTGGGCATGACTCTGGGCACCTGCAGCTCCACCCAAGCTATGTGATTTTTCGGGTACCAGATCTTCCTGGGAACCCTTAACCGGCACTGGGAAAGGAACTGGCCCCTGTTGTGTGAATTCCACACGCCGCTAACTCTACCATCACCTACCAAACCAACCTTCAGGTTAATAACTATGTGTGTGTATATGTATGTATGTATCTGCAAATACATATGTATGTATGTATCTGCATTCAACTTTGTCTGTCGATATCCTTCCGAGTGCTTTAAAAGCTTGCCCAAAACTTGGCTTTATCCTCGTGAATTGTGGTGCAACGCGCACGACTGCGAACACCTCTCATGTTATGATAGTAACAGAGGGAAACACTTGCAATTTTCCTTCTTATAGATTCTTCTATACCGACTACTTTTCGGTGTACTATACCATTTTCAACTTTCAAGGGCACATGTTCTACCGATTAGTTTCGGTGTACTACACCGAAACTAATCGGTAAAATAGAATCTATGAGGTGAAAAATTGCAAGTGTTTCCCTCCGTTTCTGTCATTATGGAACGATTTCACTTCATCATACCTGAGTATATATTGTGTGCCTGTGACATTGTTTATATTCGGTATTTTATCGTAACACTTTGCTCCCATCGAGAGATCCGGGTTTGAATCCCGGTCAAGGTGAATGGCATTTACAGTTTAAAATAATTTCATTGCAAGTAGACCATTGTAAGTAGATCCACTGATGGATTTCAACCTCTCCGATGGAGTTCACTGCTTATTTATCCCTGCTATGGCACAAACATTTCTCAGGATTGCCCAGCTAGGTACTTAAACACTCCTGCCAAATCCCGCGTTGCACCCGAGGATAAGCGAAACATTTTGCATGATTTACACTGAAATTCATGCGCAACTTATAAAGTTTGACGTAACTCAAAGCCAAGATAGTATATTATGGTCATGAACATATGTATCTATTTCATACTAGTATATTCTGCTCTGCATTTCAACCCTCATGATCAATACACCCTTGCAGATGTAACCGCGGTGTAATTGGAAATCATGGTTGAAGGGCTGTGAACACTGATTTCAATCAGACCTCAAAGTGGTTGACAAAGATTCCTTTTATGTGTGCAAAGTGCCTTGAGGGCATGTGGCAGGGGGTGTTAGATCAACACCGCAAGGGTAATAGGTGATTATTAGCGCTAATCATCATTTTATTTTAGGGTATCTCGATATGCCACACGCGAGATCTTCTGCTTCACCCATCTCATCATCTGCTATCCATCACATGATTCGAGTGATTTCTTCTCTATTGATTACAATGTTGCTCCATTTTGCCTTTATGTACTCTATGCACCAAAATACGCGCTGCCCCTGCGGCTTGAGTCAGGGTGAATAGGACTCGACAACGGTGTTTAGTCCATGTACTATCAGTCGATTGAAGTGAAAGAAATAACTTTTTTATTCCTCGCAAACATTATAAACACTCGACCTAGTTGTCGACAACGGACGTCATCATCAGGTAGTTTCTGTAGCAGACAAAATAGTACATATGCAATATTGTTTTGCTCTGCTTTGTCTATTTTAAATTCCCCTTCAATCCCTCGTCTTTCTCCGTGGAGGGACCCCTCCGCTACTTGCAGCCTTGGGTCACATTCCCTACCTAATTCCTTGGGGAGCAGACTTTTATGTTTCACGTCCATGTGGTAGTGGAAATTCGCCTACTTGCTTTTCAAATTCTAGCTTGCACGTTTTGGATAGACTCCTAACTCCATCCTAAGGTGAAATTGTTCGTTGTTTGATAGCACATCATGCTTGTTAGTTGAAAGGATTTTTGACTGGATGTATACGCCACTGTGGGTGTAGGTTTACATGGATGTGTTGATTTTGCAAGTGGTTTTGTTCTCTTTCACGGGTGGTGACCTAACGCACCCGCCACACGCCCTTGTGGTGGCTTGCGGGTTATTATGTAGGCGTACAATGCATTCAAGGATGTCTTCCGTGGAAAATACTTGATGATGGCTGCTAACGTCGAAACCTAGGTCGTGCTTTAATAAATTTTGTGTGGAATTGTAAAGTTACTTTTTCATCTCAATATGTTGCGATAATTCCATAAAGTTACGCCCGAGACCACAAACCACCAGTCGAGTTCAGGTGGTTTTCCCCTGGCGTGCCGTGCTTGCCTCTTAAGAACACCCCTTTCCACCGTCTTCAAGCCTCTACCTCGCTAAATAGATGAGGGCGGAGCGGTAGAAGCACGCAATGCGAGAGGCGAGACCCTCTCTCCCCCCAACCACGGGCAAATAGATAAGAGGCATTCGCATCTCGGCATTTATTCCCGCTTAAAAATTCATATGATTTTCTTCCTGTTTCGCCCAAGAGTTACAATTGATTTCCATCAAAATCCACGCCGTCCCCTTCCCGGTAGCCTCGGAAATAAATCACGCTGACGGGCAGACGCCACGCTTACTTCTACAAATTACCCCGCGATCCATCGTAGGGATGTGCTGCTGCGAGAGATGGCGGGAGGGACACGCCGTCGACAGACATTTGGGGAGAGAGGCCTCGAGATGCAGGAGCGGATAATTGATGTAACTTATACCCGTCCTGGGAGTGATTTTTTTTAAAGTACAGAGTTTATCCTTCTCTCTCTCTTCTCGAGTCCCGTTTCCAGGGCCAAATTAGTCAGTACACCATCACGTCCCTCCTTCGGTAATGTTTCAGTATCCTTGGAAGCGTGGCGAGGCTGATTCCATTTCCCGGGGATAAGTATTCCCCGAGGCCCGAGGGCTGGGTCCAGCGGTCGCCGATGTGCACGCGTGCCGCTCCGGGCCGACTTGCACTCTTCATGGAGAAAATATTCAATGTGTGTTCAAATATGCAGTGGCTGAATCCTCGGGCACCTACTCCGGTTTGATCGCAAGTGGGGGACGAGCGACGGAAGCACGTTTCGTGGCGTCAGGGGACGGATCCAAGAACGTGTCGCTTCGAATAAATTTGCGGAATTCGAGGAATGTTTGAGGAATTCCGAAAAGCGTCCGAGCTGGGTGAGTGGGGGGCATTTATAAACTAAGCGTCCATTTGGACAGTTTTACTACCTTGATCAAAAATTTCCCGGAATTTATTCAGAAAATTAAAAATACAAGTTTATTCATCTAAATCTATATTGTCCCCTTCAAAGTAATCCCCATCGACTGCAACACACTTATGCCAGCGCTTGATCCAATCCTCGAAACATTTTTTATATTCGGTTTTCGGTATGTCCATCAGTGCTTCCTGCGATTTTTCCATTACTTCCTCTCGGCTGCTAAAACGCGTTCCCCGTAATGGTTTTTTAACTCGATTGAACAGAAAGAAGTCACAGGGAGCCAAATCAGGTGAATTCGGTGGCTGTTGGATGGTATTTGTTGCATTTTTCGTCAAAAAATTACGAATAATGATAGCACTGTGCGACGGTGCGTTATCATGGTGCAAAATCCACGAGTTTTCTGCCCACATTTCTGGTCTCTTTCGGCGAATTGCTTCACGCAAACGTCTCATAACGCCCAAATAATACTCTTTGTTTACTGTCTGGCCTTCTGGCAAAAATTCATGATGCACTACACCGTTGTAATCCATGAAAACCGTCAGCATTGCCTTCTTTTTTGACTGAAAACGACGTGGTTTTTTTGGTCTCGGCTCATTTGGTGAACGCCATTCACTTGCCTGATGTCTGGATTGCGTGTCGTACTCATAAACCCACGTCTCGTCTCCAGTAATGATCCTTTTGATGAATGTGGGATCGGATTCAGCCTCGCAAATCATGTCTTTTGCGACGTCAACACGGTCTCTTTTTTGCATGAAATTGAGGTCTTTTGGCATGCTACACGACGGAAACCCAAATCATTAACCACAATGTCTTGGGCGGATCCATAGGCAATGTTCAAGTCCTCCGCTATTTCTCTGATGGTTAATTTGCGGTTATTGACCAACATTTCTTTTACTTTATCAATTTTTTCACCGACTTTCGATGTCGATGGTCTGCCACTGCGTTCATCATCTTCGATTGACTCACGACCACTTCTGAACCGCTCGTGCCACTGGTAAACGACCGTTTTTTTAGAGAATCGTTGCCGAAACACTTTTCCAACATTTCCAACGTCCGTGCGCCACTAAATCCGTTTTTTACGCAAAATTTAATACAAGTTCGTTGTTGCAGATTTAAATCCATTTCTGAAATTGTAAAAAATCGCCAACACACACAGAGATAGATGTACTCTTGGCTACGTAACTTTTGCAAATGTCAAGTTATGACACTAAGATTTAAAGGGAATATCAACAACAGATGTACCAATTTAACAAAAAAAACAGAACTCAAATCGGAACGATGGGAGCGCCACACGGTGGTTATTCCGGGAACTTTTTGATCAAGGTGGTATTTCCGATTTCCGGCCATTTCCAAACATGTGTTCGACCCGTGACTCCGCGCGCATTTTCTGGAAGGATGACTCGAGTCAGCAGCTGCCTGGCAGGCGAAGAGAACGATCGAGAATCACCGGAAAGATTCAATTAATAAAATACGGTGGTGACAGAACGGGAAAAAATGCGATGGCATTCCCTATTCTCTTCACAAAACCATCTAAGGATAATGAAGTAGGGATTCAACGTTACGAATCATTTTCCGCCTGGAAACACATCTGGCACGGAAACAAATCAATGATGGAGGCGACGAAGGGAGTGAAAGGTTGTCGATCGACAGAGAGGAGGGCGAAGTTGATTTCGCGTAAGACATGATAAGGCTAAAGTATTGTGAAATTCACGGATCCCAAAAAGGGAAGAATGAGACTAGCTAACTAACTCGTATTAGCTCTGCTAAGATTTTGCTTATAACATATCAAACATATATAATGTGGGTTTTAGATCCCATGATCTGCACAGAAAGCAAATATATTCTTGAATCCTGTAAGAGTAATTAATTATTGGATTGTCCCGTTTGATGGGATTAAAGTATTTGTTATATTTGAGTTAAGTAATTATTTGTCATAAAAACGCTCGCCTATCGTAATCCCTGTCTCTGATTTCGATTATCCAAAGTAACTTAGCTGCTAAAAAATTCAGGAAGCTCCAATCTTAGTATGTCTATGAATTTTTGCCGGTCAATAGATTGCCCCTGATAGTGAAGAAGCAATTACACGAGTAAGTCTTACGTACACATTACAAATTCTTTCTTTCAATGCCTATGCTTCTTAAGGTAAATGGAAGAAGGGACCATTAGGTCTCAATTTCGCACAAATAAAGAACTCTATCTATATTTATCAAAATAGCCAAATAAATACTTTTTTGCATTTGTAGTTTCCATTACTCAAGTACTATGGTCATGTTTATTTACTTGTATAGAGTTTCCTTTCACTTGGACATTTTTCCCCGCTTGTATTCCTAAATCATACTGTAAAACTTGCAGTAAGAGTTATCTCTAAGTGATCAGTGCCAGCACCATCTGCTCGCCATGATGAGTACACCACACATTGGCCCTCCTAATTTCAAATTCTCATCACCTCGATGCGTACATTCATGAAAAAAGGCCTTTTTATTTTAATGAAATAAGGACAATTTGCACTTTTCCACAGTTTATTTAACGTACGACGCGTTTCAACTCACAGAGTCATCATCAGGTACAAGACAAACTAAATAGTAAGGAGACCTTATTTATATGTACAGAAGATGTGGTTGGGGAGGGAGAGTCGTGTAGGGGAGAGGAGGAGGGGGGGAGGAGAGGCGGAGAGGTTATAAAGAGCGAAAAATGGGGGGTTAATGACAGGAAAAACCGCAAAGTGGGGGACAAGGGGCTGGAGTATCGGGAGCGGGTTGTTGTATAGCAGGGGGTTAAAGGCTTAAGGAGATAGGGAAGGAATTATCAGTAGGAGATAGTGGGGGGGGGGGAAGATGGGTTAAACAGGTAACTTTCTGGGAAGCAGAGCCCACTGCTGGTTTTAGTGGAAGGGATGAGCCACGTGCTGCGAGGGGGGGAAGGGGGGGGGGAATGCACTAGTTAATTCTTGGAAAATATGATGACCGGTGGTAGTGGGCAGTGAGAGACCCTGACAGGGGGGGGAAGAGAGGAGAAGGTAGGAGGGTGAAGTCATGAAAGAGGAGGGGCAGTAGGATTTTGATTCTTGAGTTTATTAATCGTGAAAGGGATCTTGAGGAGGGGTGAATGGTTCACAAAAATTTGTTCATTTAGGAGAACATTGTGGTCCTCCTGCAGTATTTCCAATTGTTCCAATGTGTCCAGTTTCATCCCCTTATTCTCCAGGTGGAGGATTTCCGGAACAAACTTGCACTCATGTGATGTCCTTATTAGATGTTTGGCTAGGAGAGACGTTTCATCCCCTGATGTCCAGCATCTCTTATGTTCTTTCACTCTCGTGATGAAACCTCTCCCAGTCTGGCCTATGTAGCACTTTTCACAGGAATCACATTTCACTTTGTACACACCGGATTGAAGGAGGGGGTCCAACTTGTCTTTATTTCTGCATAATATCCTCCCTAGTGTGGAGGGGTTGCCATTTTTCGCTCTTTATAACCTCTCCGCCTCTCCTCCCCCCCCTCCTCCTCTCCCCTACACGACTCTCCCTCCCCAACCACATCTTCTGTACATATAAATAAGGTCTCCTTACTATTTAGTTTGTCTTGTACCTGATGATGACTCTGTGAGTTGAAACGCGTCGTACGTTAAATAAACTGTGGAAAAGTGCAAATTGTCCTTATTTCATTATGATGAACTTCCACGACCTCAAGCCTGAATCTGTTGAACTTAGCCTTTTTATTTGTTCACACCTCGGCATTCCATTGCAATGAAGAGTAATCATGGAGAAAAAATATGTGTGGGGATCGAGATGGTGCGGGGCTAACTACAGGCTTCCCACCCAGAGGGCCCGGGTTTAAATCCCGGCGGTGTTGAATATTTTTCAGAGGCATGTCGATCCCTACTTGAGGTGCTTTGTGGAGGGCACTTTGAGTGAGTACGCCGTCCGTCGGATGGAACGCTAAGCTGCGGACCCCTGGGCGCCTTTCGTAAAGAGTAGACTAATACCGACGCCGGGTTTCTCTCCACCCTTCATCCTTTCCTGTGCATCCCCTATGGCGCAAATGACCTCAGCTGTCGGTCGCCTCTCCTAAATGCTACTACTCAAAAATATGTGGCGTTCAAATAGTAATACTAGTTGAACACCAAACTTTAGGTAAATGGCCTTACTTTATTTCCGCGTACCATCCTCGCCTCGCGGGTTTCGGAAGTAACGTAAAAAGGGAGTTTTCCACTGCTCGGAATGGAAACCTTTTCACTAAGTAAAAAAATACGTCCAAAACATCTCTCTTTGATTGAATTAACCTGCCCATTTGATCCGCGGCCGTGTGGACTTCTGCATATTCCTGGTAGGGCTGCGGCAATTTTAGGCGATAAGCACCTCGTCAAAATGGCGTCACTCCATTCACAGCTATGGATACTATTCAAAGATATTTTGCCCAATACGCCCAATCAATGCCCCATGGGGCATTTGGGATGTGCTTGGGATGATTTTCATTGGATACCTCGATAAAGGAAAAATGATCAACGGCAAGTATTATGCAAGGGCAGTTATTACAACGTTTGAGCAAAGAAATCAAGCAAAACCGGCCGCATCTGGCTTAGAAGAAAGTGTTCTTTCATCAAAACAATGCACCAGCTCATAAATCCGTTATTGGAATGGCCAAAATTCATGAATTCAAGTTTGACTTACTACCTCATGCACCCTCTTCGCCAGATTTAACCCCCTCGGATTATATTCTGTTCTCAGACTTAAACAAATGACTCGCTGGTCAAAGATTATCCAACCTAGTAGAAGTGATGTCGGCAGTCGATGTCTATTTTGATTATCAAGACGGTTCTTACTATGAAAAGGGTATCGAACTTATTGAAAATCGCTGGGAAAAATGTATAGAACTGAAAGGAGGTAATGTAAAAAAAATAAATGCATTTTTTTCCAAAATTTTGGTGTTATTTTGTTGGGCTGGGTACTTCTGGGATTACCCTCGTAGATTTCCGTTACATAATACGCGCAAGTCGTTGAGGTGTAGTCCGGTTTTTTTAAATATGTGTGATTGTTGCAAAGGCTGGATACAGCCTCTATATTTGTCCAAGGTTCGCAATGCGCATTCATATTAAATTCTAATGTAGAGTTGCCTGCGGAAAAATATCGAAACTGAGTGAAAGGAAAGTAAATAATGAAAATCGATTGGGATCGTTGCACAAAAATTGGTTGAAGTCTTTCAACTTAACGACCATTTTTTATCCCTTGATGAAGTCGCAAACAGGATATGATGAGGGATGATAGAGGTCGTTAAATTGCAGAAAAAAACGAACCAGAAAGTCCGTTGTTGTAGGGCAATGGGTGAGGTAATGAGCATGGCGAGTCTCTAATGTTCTGTAATATAGGAAAATTGCACGTTAAAGTTGTTTGAGATAAACCTTTTCAATGAATAAAATATGATGGGTGTATTGCTTGGTTGGGTGAACAGAAGTATTAGTGAGCATTATGGCAAGCATTTCCCTCTTGCTCTGCCGGATTGGAAGATATGATAAAGTCATAAAAATGGAAATATAGGATAAATATCACGGCTCAACCTTGAATCATAGACTTGAATTAATATCGACAAATTAATTCCCATTCTCTACGAATGCAAAGCCAACATGTGTGGTCTCGGCCTACGAATATGTTTAATTTGTCGGTTTATCAATCATTCATGGAGCTTCAAAATGTAAATGTTCACTTCTTGTAGAACCATGGAAGTAAGTTCTAAATTGATTAAATTTCATTGGAAGAAATTCGTGTGATAGTTTGTTGGAAGGAAAACGGATGGCAATGACTGCAAGAGAGACTCCGACAGAAATAATGAAACATGAACTGACGAATGTGGGGTTTCGGAGGGATGGCGATGGGTAAGGAAATTAAGTGCTAAGATTGAACTCGAAAGAGAGGTAACAAATCAATCTGAGAGTCACATCAAAGCGATGGTAGAAATGACGATTTACACTAGAGGAGTCCGTCTCCTTTTGCTCTCAGAGTTAGCTTTCATTTAGATCAAGAATTCAAACTGAAAGTGGTCTTTATTTTAAAATATTGCTTGAGAGCACATTGACATAAGTCTTCTCACACAAAAATGAAATGAAACTTCCTCCCACCCATGCACCCCGAGAAAAAACCCCACTGCAACTGTTCAGTATTGCAATCGCAGTCAGTTTTCTCCTTCAGTCTCAAGAAATAACAAAGCGAATTTACAGTCGGATTTTTATTTTCACAAAATCTTGTTACACATCAGGTATACGTCATAAATTACTAGAAATTAACTTTAACAGAAGTTTGTAAGCTAGAGAGAGAAAAGTTTGTGTTACTCTAAGTTTTGCCTCTTTCAGCAAACAAATCGTAGGGTTTTTTTAATTTGATTTTTGTGTTAAAATCAATTTTGTATATTTATTATGTAGGATGAGCGGTCGGCATTGCTCATACTATGCTATTATAAAATTAATTTGGTTGTTATTTATTCAATTGCATTTTATTTAGCTCCAATGTCTCATTAGAAAGTAAAATATCATGATTAAAGGCATCGTAATTAAATACATCTCTTCATCTTAGATTACCGATAGCCAGTGCTATACTTATGAGTGCAACTAATACTACTTATATGAAATATTTTTTCTAATCTTGAAGAAAGAAATTTTTATTTTTTCCTTTGATAAAGACGACACAATAGGTGGGAATTCTTGGTAAATATACCAGGTTTTATTTTATTATTATAGGTACGTTATCAGTATACGAGTATATATATATATATATATATGTATATATATATACATATATATATATACATACATATATGTATATATATATATATATATATATATATATATATATATATATATATATATATATATATATATATATACATACACATTCAAACACGAAATCCCGCCAAACGGCGAATAAATACTCATATATACAGAAACAGATATAAGGAAAAGGGATAGGAACACACATAAAGGACGAACACAATAGAGGTGGGGTAGGCGGAATCGAACGGATCACAAGAGTAAAAATATTTCCTTGACCGGGACTCGAACCTCGGATCTTTCCACTTACCGGGCGGATGCTCTTAACCTTATATCTGTTCTTATATATGAGTATATATATATATATATATATATATATATATATATATATATATATATATATATATATATATATATATATATTCAGGGTTCGTCCGGAAAATAAGTGTACTGATTTTTTCCTGCCGCTCCAGGCGCGCCCAGCACCGCACTGACGGGCTGCGATTGGAGGGGGGTATGTTGAAAAAGGCAGTCGGCTCTGAGCCGTGGTGTAGTGAGGAGCTCTGTTAACGCGAACCTCCACGCTCGACCAACGTCACGGAACGCGATGCCGAAGCAGCGTTATTCCATCAAATTTGCGGTAAAGCTTGGGGAATCGTCTACCGAAACAGTCGGTATGATTAACCAGGCTTACGGGGAGTCAGCCATGTCCAGAAACATGATCTTTCGGTGGTACAAGATGTTCGTGGAGGGCAGAGAAGAGGTCGACGACGAACCACGGCCTGGATGCCCATCAACGACACTCACCGACGAAAATGTGCGAAAAGTTCGCGATGTACTGAACTCTGATCGTCGTCTTAGTGTTCGGATGATAGCAGAGCAGTGTAATGTGCCAAAAACAATAGTGCACGAGATTATTAGGCACCAATTACAGATGCGAAAAATTTGTGCAAAGTTGGTGCCGAGAGTGCTCAGTGATGATCAAAGACTCAATCGTTTGGAAATCGCGACACAACTTGCGGATCACTGCAACAATGATCCACATTTTTTAGAGAACGTTGTTTCGGGTGACGAGACGTGGATCTTTGAGTACGACCCGGAGTCGAAGAGACAAAGTGCGGAGTGGCACACCCCATCATCACCCCGTCAAAAGAAAGCTCGCATGAGCAAATCTCGGATCAAGGCGATGCTCATTGTCTTTTTTGACAAAAGGGGAGTCGTCCACTACGAATTTGTACCTGAACGACAAACTGTAAATGCTGCATTTTACGTCCAAGTGCTCGACAGGCTTCGAAAACGAGTCGCCCGCGTCCGGCCTTCGATCAAAAACATCTGGCGGCTGCATCACGACAATGCGCCGTCTCACACCGCGCTTGTCGTGTCGGACTTCTTGGCCAAGCACGGCGTGGCAACTCTGCCGCACCCGCCCTACAGCCCGGACTTGGCACCACCGGACTTCTTTCTGTTCCCGAAGATAAAGAGGAGTTTGAAATGAACGCGATACGGGACTTTGGACGCCGTCAAAGAGGCCGTGACGACGTGTCTTCGAGAGGTTCCCGATAATGCCTTCGCGGGGGGCGTTCCAGGAATGGGAACGCCGCTGGCACAAGTGTATCGACTCACAAGGGTCCTATTTTGAGGAATATTAGCTTAAGATATGTTAAAGTGTAAAAAGTCTCACGGAAAGTCTCACGGACGTGAATAATAATGTATAACACTTAGCACAAGTGGACAAAAACAGAAACACAAAGAGGGTCAGACAAGGAAGAGAGGGACAGAGTTCTGTCCCTCTCTTCCTTGATAAAGGTGGAAACGACCACCGAAAATTTGAAAAATAGTGAGTCTCTTTTTTGTGTGTTTCTGTGTTTTTGTCTGTGTCCACTAGTACTAAGTGTTATACCTTATATACATACATATATATATATATATATATATATGTATATCCCTCCCCGGACTACAACCTTGACTTGGTGGAACGGCTTGTGCGTTCCGATGACCCCTGGAGCTATGCTGACGGGAGTAATACTTATTGCTCCCGGTAGGGTCACCCATGGTAACTCGGTGGTATACCTAAATAATAACCAAGTTCGTCGGTTCTGCCTTTATCTCTACTGGTAATAATCTATCTGTTAACTGCTCTATGTTGACTACGCTTCTTCCAACCTCTTCATTTAATACTATTGCAACCCCTCGTTGGCTCTCGTCCCCGCCGCTCTATATTATTCTATACTGATCACTCCAGTAATCCCCGCTATCCTTCCATCTCACCTCGCATAGACCTGAAATATCTATTTTTCCCCTTTCCATCTCTCGATTAACATTCTCCAATTTTCCTGTCCTCATCATTGTCCTAACATTCCACCTTCCTATTCTAACTTATTTGGTCTTCTTCTCCTGCGTCTTCTGTCCTGCTGCTGCTGGTTTTCCCCTGCAAGGGTTTCGTAGGATGACGACCGCGATAGCCTTGCCTACCCCGCTGCCGGGTACGATACACGGCCGACTGGGCCAAGCCCCGTAGTTGCCAGGACTCAAAATCTCTGTATTGCCCATCATTTAACTATTGGGAATGATAATTGGGGTGGTTTCCCCGTTGCCTTCCTCAATAGTGTTTTAACGTGACACCATCCCTTATTTGCCGCCCCACTGGGGTCAGACGCCATTGCAGCCACCTCACTGAGGAACAGACGGTGCGTGGACTTCATTTTGTCTTGCTCTTAACATTCGATCAATCTGCCATGGGTGTCCCTACAAGGAGCAATTATTATTACTCCCGCAAGCACAGCTCTAGGGGTCATTTGAACGCACAAGCCCTTCCACCACGTCATGGTTGTAGTCCAGGGGAGGGATATATATATAAATATATATATACATATATATATACATATATATATACATGTATATTTATATGCATATATATATATATATATATATATATATATATATATATGTATATCTATATGTATATATATATATATATATATATATATATATATATATGTATAGATAAACCATAAACACAGTAATAAACCCAAAGGTCGGTTTAGTAGGTGATAGTAGTTCCCCCAGTACTAAGTGGCATGTGAATTTTACACATCTGGGTAGGGCGGCCAGTTCTTCTCCCTGTGCCGGTTATGGTTTCCCAGGATAATCTGGTACCCGAAAAATCACTTAGCTGCATGTGCCCAGGGTGCCTCGCTCGGAAATCGAACCCGGGACCCTCCGGACAATAGTCCATCGCTCCACCCCCTGGACTACCGCGACCGGCATATATATATATATATATATATATATATATATATATATATATATATATATATATATATATATACACACATATATATACACATATATATATACACACATATATATATTATATTTATATATTTATGTGTATCTTTTTTTGCAGGTTCCCCCACTTTTCTACATCCATTTCAAAAACCCTAACCCCCTCATCCCTTACCGATTCTTCCTGGTGTTGAAACCCCTGCCACCCACCTTTTTGGTGGCTCGCATGGTATTGATGTAAATGTAGACGTAGATGTAATCCGACTATATCAAGCAAGCTAGTGTTGACGGGTTGGTGTAGATTCAAGATGTCTGTTTAACGTTTGGGTATGTTTTCCTTGTCGTTCTCCAATTGCCTTGCTCGGCGTACATGAAGAAAGACTAGCTTTGCGATTTCCACTTGAATTTCAATTTTTTTAGAACATGGCTTTGTCGCAAGGAAACATCATTATGTTTATAGTCCAAGCGTCTGATCCTCCCGTTCAACATCCTTCTCCAAATGTGGTAGTCCGGGCAATTGCGGGCACCTTCAAAGCATTCGCGTGAGAGTGGAAAGAACGGGAGTGGCGAGTGGTCGCGCCTTTTAGCGCCCCATGAGACAGATTCGTTCCTGGAGATCTTTCTGCCCAGGTGGGAGCCTCAACCCACGATGGAATCGAACTCAAGCCCCCCGCGTGGGATTCGCAAGGGCCTCTCGCGGGAAGTGACGTTTTTTCTCCGAAGGAGCACTACAGAGTCGTGCCCCCCCAGTGTGTCGAGCGCGCCCGTAGTGCAAAGGCTTCTCGGCCGAATGCCACTTCACCCCTCTCTCGTCCTTCACGTGGCGACATCGAGAACGCGCGCTTCTCCCCTACTACTTCAGCCGCGGCCCAAAACCTCCAACCCCCATTCCCCCTTCCTCCTTCTCGCTGCCTCCAGACAGGATCAGGTCGGAAGTGGCGGCTGGTGCGCCGTGAAAGAGTAGCAACGACGCCGTTGCGTTGTGGGGGAAACAAGTGGAGGCCTTGTCTCTCTAGAGCGCTCAGTGGTCATGGGACCCCTCCCCAGTTGGGACCCCACGGCAGGGAGGCCAACTTCACGGCCCGGAAGCTCTTGTGATTTATATATTTGTGGATCGTTTCATCGTCAACAGCTGCAGCCAGCCAGCCAGCCAGCCTCGGCAGCCAACTCCCCCACCTCACTTCCGTACTCTCGACCCCTGCAAACCCTCCCGCTCCCGTCCCGAATCCCACGGGCTTCCCTTTCGCTGCACCTTCGATCATAGCCCCTTCCGCCAACATCCCAGCACCCGCACCCGAGCCTCCTCTCCTGCCCTGGATCCTCCCGCTGCGACCGTAAAAGGAGGACTAAGAATGATTTAACAAGAGATGATCATCAGTCTCCACTGCTTAACCCCTGTGTTTCGCCATTGCGAGCAATATATCTCCCTGTGCCGCCCCTGCTCCCACCTCCCACCGCCACCCCCCGCGCCTCCTCAGCCCAGGGCCGCCGAGGTCCCGTCAAGAAGGAACGGCGGCGGCCATGAATCCGACATCCGGATTCCGCGGGCCTCACACCGAGAGTGTTTGGAGAGGGGGGGGCGTTTTTCGGCGGCACCGCCCACCGATGCGGAGCACCCCTCTCTCCGCCCCCGCGGACACCGCCTTCTGCAGGGCCTCGCAGCGGAGAGTGAGGGCCTGGGGGATGAGGGGTTATCGGGATCCGGAGGAATCCATGCCCCCGAGGGAGAGAGAGAGAGGGCGACCTGGGGGGTGAGAGGGCATCGGGAGGGCCACGGAGGCAAGAAGGCGAGGGGGCGGGAGAGGTTTGGTGACGAGGGCGGAGCGTTTATTGGGGAGTGGGGGCGGGGGTGGGAGGCAGGAACTCGGGGTAAGCCTTAAAATAATTACGGCTCCGTATAACAAACCACCTGCGATTCCCTTTCCTTTCATTACCCTCTAAAAAACTCCAAATTCGGATCGTCCATTTTGTTCTATTTTGGAAGTGGTCTCATGAATAATTCATCGGGATTTACAAGCCGAGGTGTAGGGAGGAGCGGGTGATCTCTGGGGTGCTTGATGACGGGGGAGAGGGGGGGTTCTGTTATGAAGGATGGGGGCAGTGGTCTTAATTGGCGGGGATCGGGGGTGGAAGTGCGTTGGGGTGGAGGGTGTTAGGTTTTGGAACGAGCTGGTGGGGGCGAGGATGCAGTCGTGAACGTACAATCTGAATTGATTGCATTAAAAGCTGTGAATTCCCTCGAAGCGATCTGTGATTTCACTCAAAGGAGCTTGGCATGAAGCGGGGGGTTGGTGATGCGAGGAGGCCGGAGAAGCCTCGAAGATGGACAGCGGTTGGCATAATACGAGGTTCGTCCATTCTGAGGCCTACCCCACGCCTCATGGCGAAGAGTGACACAAAGAAGTCGTGGGACGAGGGGTCAGCTTGAAAACGATTAACATTCGTGAGTGGGTCGGGGAAAAGTAAATAAATATTTACGCCCACCCACTTCAGAAGCGAAAACCTTCCCTTTTGAGTTGGATTCGCATGTATTGTCGGAATGAGTAGAGGTTGTAATAATTGAGTCGCCTCAACAGAACTCGTCTCGGCTATTGTAGTGTTGAAATAGCATTTTTAATTTGTCCTGACGGGCCGTAAAAGTTGGCAGACTATGATAAATCGGTTGATTCTGCGGGAAATACAGGACAGTTATGCCCGTGAAATACTCACAAATGATTCCGCGTATTGTGTGTGAAAAGTAACAGTTTATAGGAAGCCCAGTTGGGACTTTGTTCATCAATTAAGAACGGCGGTGCTTGTAAAGCGTAGAAAATGAAAATCAACATTCAGAAGAGTATGAATAGAGTATGAAAATTGACTTCATGCTGTGTATACTCTTTCGTAATTCCGAGCTTGAGTTCCATTCAGGTTTCTTCGATGCCAACCTTTTATTTAAAATCGCGCAAAATTTTAGGATATTACGTTTATTGTTCATGTAAATTTAGTGAGTACACAAAAAATTACTCCACAAATCCTGCAGGAGTTATTTAAAATAACAGGGCGAGGAAAGAGAACGGCATCAGGCTGTCGTAAAATTTGATTTGATAAAATTAAAAAATAGCTCTTTTTTATTAATCCAGTCATAGTTTTTGCTTCCAAGCTTGAAGAAATGATGAATATTGAGATTAGTACAAACAAATGCGTTTTCAACAGACCAGACTCAAAATTACTTATAACTACTCATTTTATTATCCTGGCCAGATAAAAATGTTTTAATTTTCTCTTTGCAATGCACGCTCTAATCAGCGGGAGAGGTAAAAAATGGCTTTAAAATTAAGTCAGTTTACGTATGAGAATTATTAAAAAACATGCATGACACAAATCTATTTGCATCTTATTAAAAGAGACAATCTGTTTTAGATAAATGGTAAAAAACATCAAATTTATTCACAACTATTAGTACATCGTAGGAAAAGCTGAGCACTTAGCTATTTTCCTACATAGCCACCTTGACGATCCATCTCTTTTTGCATCCTTTTAAGCAGGTTTTTATTACCGGCGTCGTAACTTTCTCCCGCCGCGTCACGAAGCCAACTGACAGGCTGGGTCATCAAACTAAGTAATTGATTTTACGAACTCCCCTCCTACTTTCATTCCTACGAGGGTCATCCGGAAAGTAGTACCCGTTCGTGCCGCATGAAGTGCTGACGACGCGAGTAGCCGCTGGACGAGGTCAGATAGCTTCAGTGGCTTGTCTGCCTTCTCTGAGCCAAGTTGCGTGACGCTAGCATTGCCTGTGTTGTTTCTGTGATTGTTTACAATGTTTAAAAAAATTGAGAACGCCGCCAGTTGTGAAGTGAGGGCAGTGATTAAATTCCTCAATGCAAGAAACGTTCGCCCATGTGATATTCATCGCCAATTAAAGGAGGTGTATGGAGACAATGTAATGGACGAGTCGTCTGTTCGGCGGTGGTGTCGCAACTTCAACATGGGGAGGGGGAACACACACGACGATGAGCGTTCGGAGAGACCGTCTGTCATTACAGACCAACTGGTGAGCTCAGTTGACGAATTCGTGAGGAACGATCGGCGCGTCACAATTGATGGCATCTGTGAGCATTTTCCCAATGTTTCTCGAACAATTGTTCATGAAATTGTTAAACACCATCTGCATTATGCAAAAATTTGTGCAAGATGGGTCCCTCGCGTATCTCAATGAGCTGGCGGCGAAGGACTATGCAGCAGGAATACAGAAACTTGTCACACGTTATGACAAATGCCTTAATTTGCTTGGAGATTATGTTGAGAAGTAGTTTAAAGTATCCTCTTTCAAATAAAATTTTTTATGTTTGTTAATATTTACTTTTGTCTTTATTTCACGAACGGGTACTACTTTCCGGATGACCCTCGTATGTATGTAATTTGTTTACTTTTTGCTGCCATAGAAACAGCATTTTTCCAACTATGCCAGCAGGATACTTTTGCAAGAACACTATTGTATTCAGAATTGCCAAGATATTATACGTGGAATACATCAAGGAAAGTCTTTTGTAGAAGAAAAATGGGCAACTTTGATCCTGAGAATAATATTTATTCATGTGACGCATTGGGCCGAGTCTACACAGTCCATCCTAACAACGCCGAATGTTATTTTTTAAGAATGCTTCTACTTACCATTAGAGGACCTCGCTCATTTGCCAAATTAAGAACGGTAAACGGAGAAATATGTGAGACATTCAGAGAAGCTTGCCAGAATTTAGGGTTGCTAGAAGGAGATCAACACTGGGATGACTCACTGCGAGAGGCCAGTTTGATTTCTCTTCCAGGACAAATCCGAATTTTGTTTGCCATCATAATAACCTCCTGTAATCCATCTAACCCAAAAACAATATGGGAAAAATATAAAGAATCAATGAGTGAGGATATACTGGCTAAAGTTCGAAGTGAAAATCCTACATTGGATATTACGTTTAACTCCGACATTTTTAATAAAACTTTGATTATTTTGGAGGAAAAGTGTATCACCATGGTTAACAAGACTTTATAATAAATAATGTGGATGAGACTTGGGACCTAATTTTTGCCGAAATTTTTAAGGAAAAATTTGAAAGTCACTGGCCCGGCTGGGCCCTTAAAGAAATTTTAGGATTGGAACTCAGAGTCAATCGCTATTGGCAACTTAGAGGATCTTCTCACATGAAACTACCACCTAAAATCTCACGAACGCAAAGCGTGATAAATGTACGAAATAATGATGATTTCTCTTTTAAATACGCCATTTGGACGAAAAAAATCGAGATTTATCCCCACCGAGTTTCTTATTACGATACTCGAACGTTTCATGCCGGTAACGATTGGGGTTGCATCAGTTACCCAGCGGAAAGTTCCCGAATTGAATATTTCAGCGCAAAAACAATATCTTCATCAATGTTTTTGGTTTAGATAAAAAGAATATCGTTTACCCCATCAAAAATACCAATAAAGTCCTCGAGGATCACCGCAACCTTCTTTACCTTGTGGAGGGAATAAAGTCGCATTACTGTTATAAAAAAAACTTTAATAAATTGGTAAATAGTCAGATGAGTAAACAAATCTAAATTATATTTTTTACAAATTGTTTAAAGCACTGCAATACAGTGGAATCTCTTGATGCGCATAAGGACTGTGCTTAAAATTCTACCACCAACATTTTTCTTCCCAAAGGTGATGACGCTTATTTGTAATTCAAACGTCTTTCACACACAGCCCGACTTCCATATGTTTGAGTGAATCCTACCGAAAATCGCAGGTTTTTCTCCGACTAAGGACGAACATAAGTATGCTGAATTTCGTCAGGATCATGAAGTAATGTCGGTCTGTCTTCTCTTGCTGGCAAGCACAGGAGAGTTTTTTGATCTAATTTTATACAGGGGTAAAATGCAGTACAAGTTATCCTCGAAAAACATAATAAGTGTCACTTTTTGCGCAAGGTCTGTAGAAAAACACTATACTGATGCATGCATTGACTGATGAGGAAATTTTCGTATTTGATAAAGCCTCTCCATGTCAAATCTGTAGCTTTGAGTTTGGTAACGATCCTGTGAGGGATCACCATCACCTTTCGGGTGGATTTAGGGGTGCTAATCACACGCTATGATCTCTTAATTACAATATCCCCTACTTTCTTCAAGTCTTCCTTCAATATCTATCAAACTATAACGCAAATATCATTGTCCCAGACTTAGGATCTGATGACATGAGGATCACTTGCATCCATAAAACCGAGGAAAAGTATTTTTCCCTCCCAAAATATGTAGATTCCTACTTTTCTACCACTTCGTCGACAGCTTATGATTTTTATCAACTTCTCTTTCGAAATTGGTAGACAGTTTCCCTACGGACACATTCAAACAAACATCCCGCATTTTTGGAAATAAACTTCATCTTGTCATGCGTAAGGGTGTTTTTCCATATGAATACGTAACCTCTTTAGAGAAATTAAATGATTTTATTCTTCCTTCCATTTAAAAATTCTTCAGTACGCTGAAGAGAGATACCACTGAGAGTGAGGATTATGAATTTGCTAACAAGATATGGGTCGAATTCGATGCAAAACTATGGTGAATATTCGGAGTTCATGCATGCTTACTTATGCTTCAGACCCGTCTTGGTACTTAACCATACTAGGAATTTCCTTCGACGCTATGCTTAAACATACGACAATTACGCTTGAACTTTTGACCAACTACGGTATGATCCTCATGTTTGAAAATTGCATTCGCGAAGGATTCAGTCAGTGTGTGAAGCGATATGCGGAGGCTAACAACAAGTAAACGGAAGGTTATGACTGGAAAAAGGAGTCAGGAATCAAATTTATCATCAGGAGCATATTAATCGTACGTAGAACAAAATAATTTGTATGGTTCTACGTTGTCACAATGTCTCCCGACGGGAGGATTCAAATGCATAGGACATGTGATGACCTTCCCTGACGATTCTCCTAAGGGTTACATATTGGAAGTGGATTTAGAATACCCAATGCAGCTGCACGACTTACACTCAGACTTACCTTTCTGCATTGAAACAAAGGTGCTTCCAGGGGGAAAACATTCTTAATTATTGATCACTCGTCAACAATAACGAGCGTTACGTGAGATAGAGATTCATTACAGAGCAGCAAAACAAGCAAAAGCAGCAGGTCTCAAATTGAAAAGGATCCATAATATAATAGTTTGATCAGTCTCCATGGATGAAGTCATGCATCGACCTCAATTCGGAAAAATGGAAGTTAGCAGAGTTCGATTTTGATGAGGAAATGTACAAGCTAATAAATAATCCAGTCTTTGGTAAGACTATGGAAAATATACGTAATCGAATCAATATCGAACTAGTCGATTGTGAAAAAAATAGAAAAAATCGGTAGTTCCTTATTTCTCGATCGAACTATTTTTGCAGGGAATCTCTCTGCTGTTCACAGCAGACGTAGTTCTATCAAAATGAACAAGTGTTTGTACATTGGTCAAGCGGTTTTCGACATTTTAAAAAATTTCATGTATGACTTCTCCTATGGACATGAAAAAAAGAATGTATCATTGCCTTATTACAATTCTGACAGCTTCATCCTGGAAATGCGTGAAGATTTCTATGAGGATGTAAAAAAGCTCCTTATATGATACCTCTAACTATCCGACTAACCACCCTTGCCATTCGAAAACTAATGCTAAAGTGATAGGTAAGATGAAAGACGAATGTGGAGGAAAGATCATGACCCATTTTATCGGATTGTGATGCAAGCTTGACTCCTACTGCGTGCAAGGTGAAGGTGTAAGTGAACGCGAAAAACGTGTAACAAAGGTCGCAATTGATAAAACGATAAAATTCGATGACTATGTCACCCGTTTGCGTGAAATAACTCTCACCTTTAGAAAGATGACTGATTCAATCACAGAGGTATCAGTTGCACGCAGTGAAGATGAATAAAATTTCTTTGAGCTTAAACGATAGCAAACTCTACATCTGTGAAAATGAAATAAACACCCAAGCATTGGTCATTATAAATTGCGGGAAAGAACGCATGATGAATCGTTTCCTCCATGATAAAGATAACTTACTAGAAATCCTAGAATTTTAGCCGTTTTGAAATTTGTTTTTGCACGAACGAGAGGCATGTTGTCTTTACTCTTAGCTTTTTTTTCTTTCAGGCCGATCTATGGTGATGTAGTCTTATTTATGGCTAACTATTAGATACAATATGACTGCCTTATCGCAAGAGGAAATGATATCAGCAATATATATGATGATAGGTCTAGGAAATCACTATGGCAATTCCAGGAATATTATATATTGAAAACGGATGAAAACTTGAATAAGAAAACATTGAATTAGACGAAAATTCTAAGATGTGGTGTGCAGGATGATACCAGTTGCCGTTTATCATTACAAGTGCCATAAACAGGAAATTACCTGGCACTATCCAATGGAGAGTGATGTACATGTGCAGTTGGCCGAAGCAGCCTTAAATGCGTGGAGTGAGAACGCTAATTTAGTATTCAGACAAGATTTCAATAATCCGATTATGGTAATCATTAATACTCGAGACTATCATAGGAATTATAATAAATATCCGCTGGATGGACCGGGAAAGGTCCTAGTTAAGCATTTCCCAGCTCCTGAAAATCATCCCCCAGAGATTCACATCGATTTACAGGAAGATTTGTATATGAACAAAGTTGGGAATCACTCCAAATAATTATCGAATGTATACAAGGTTCTGTTTCACGAAATAGAATACTCTCGGTATATCACATTCCAGGGATAGTCAAGCTATCATGTTTTCACTTTACTTACATGATGGTCCATTTGCGTTGCAAGAAGATCATATACTCGCCTTATAAAGCTCATATGGTAAATCTGAAAAATCTTCATAGAAAAATGGAGGGGAAGAGGAAGAGGAAAGACCCGCAGAAATAGCACACCATTTCTCCGTGCGACGTTGAATATTTTCATAATTTTCCCATTGCTGAGCATGTTTTTTTTTATTTAGCGGGAAATTATTTGGGATGATTTTAAAATAGCAAAACGTCATCATTAGAAACACAAATCATCACGGATTGGATCCCTTTCTTCCCATTGAACATGAAAACAATTGTCGCGATTTATCGTGGACTGGGAAAATCGCAATTTTATTGGGAATCGAATATATATGATCGGTTATCCATGTTTGGCACCCATCCATGGATATCTTAAGAGTATCGAGGCCGCAACATCTTTTCAGACGCTCAACTGGCCTCAGTTCACCTTTTAACACCAGGTGGCGACACTTATTTCGTTATTCAACTGTCAAAATGGCAAAATCCATGATGGTGGACTTTTCCAAGATGGCGACTGACGCAGGACCCGCATTCTTTATCTAATTCTGGGGTTCAATAGAACACCTGACCCGGTGAAAGACCCTGTTGGTATTATATTCTTTAAGGTAGGTTTTGAATGGACACATAATACACAACGGTACAGCAATGCAGCTGTACTGCTCCTCAGAGAACACAACTTGACATCCCACACTACAACAAACCTTTCTTCAATTTTCAACCTGTGTTTTCAATGGTTAATATTTTTATGTTTCCTGTATTTCGTTAACATGTACTTTTCTGTCCCAAGGAAACACAATATTACTTTCGGCACTGCATTAAGGTCGTCTTCAATTTTGTTTACTTCCGTCCTCTCCTCATTCCATCCAACGTGCCAATCATATGCCTACGGTTTTCTTACTTGCATAAGGTTCTCCTATATCATAGCCCCCAATATACCATCACCATTCAGAAAACCCTGCATCTATCTCTTCTGCCTCCTTTGAATACCTTCCAACAAACTCCTCTCCTCTCCCATTATGTACATACTAAGTGCTTCGACCTTAGTGTTTCTTTTTGCAAATTCCACCTTTTCCATTCTCCTCCAAAGCTATATTCCAAAAATCTTAATCCTGCGCCTGTTTTCTTGCTTCAACGACGTTTCCTCGCCGCATAAATCCAAGTTCTATACTAAAGTGTTGCAAGGCCATTCCTTAACATCCTTATTCCACCTTCCTGTCGCCCATTCCTTCCTTATTTTAAATTATCTAACGCAATTGCCCTCGTATTTCCCAAACACTTTTACCATTTCGGTCCAATACACTTCCGGGATAGGTTGACTTTTCCTCCTGCTCTAGTTTATGAACTCCAATTTTCATATTTAAATTCGCTTTTCTCTTCATTGAAAACCGCATAAACTTTATTTTGTTTACATTTACCTTCACCATAACTATCCGATACTCTCTGCATTTTTTTCAGCACCTCAGCCGACTGAAAGTCTACAGCTTGATCATCTGCAATTCTGATTTTATGAATTGTCCATCAATTTCATTCCAAATCTTAGTCCTCTCATGTCTCCTCAGGAATTGAGTTAAAGATTTCTCTACCATATACATTGGAAAGTATAGATGAGATATAGGTGACATGCACAGGCTGGGGAGTTTGGCTCCTGAAAACAATCAGCCTGAGTTTTACGTTGAACAGTTTCGGTGGACGTAGCATGTTGCAATAGGCATTTCCAGTAAATTTTCATGGCAAAAATTGGCAATTAAGAATTACTCACAATTCATTGCGCCCTGTAATTCGCCGTTAATATTCTTTCTGATACGGCACTAGTTTTGGGTGGCTTTCTTACACAATTACAAAGCATATTCCAAAATGAAAGCAGCATCAACACCATGATTTTCAGACAAGTAGCCTTTTGTGAACGTTTATTTAAAGATGATAGCGGTCAAATTTATGTCAAAGTATAATTTATGCAGTTGTTTTAATAATAAAAAGTTATTTCGATGTAACGATTTTAATTACCTAAAATATACTTTCTGCCTAAAATATGGCTTCTATTGTGAAGTTCTGAATTCCTTTGGGTCCCAAATACCATAGCTCCGCCTTAAAGGCCATCAGATCTCTTCAAGTCATATGTTACAATTCTAAAGTAACTTGCCATTGATTTCCCCTGACTACATAACTGGGTTTTGATGTTAACTTCATCAACACTTAATATATACGCCATGCATTAGAAATTCATCCCTGACTGAATGTGACTGAATTCCGTCAGCAGTTTGGAATATCATCCAAGTTCAGTGACATCGGCTTACGTAGTTAATCTCGGAATCTTACTATTGCCATCAATTTGTTTTTAATTTTCTCCTTCCGAAAATTTAGAGATAACACGAATTGACATTGCCACCAACTCAATACGATAAATTTTGAAGATAGATTTTCTGGATGATCCTTTACTTGTACCTCTATTCTTTCTTGCACCATTTTGGCAAATGCTTCCGCTCCGTTTGTTGGATGTTGATGTCCGAAAACATTTGAACTTTTCGCTTTGACAAGTTATTCACTACTCTTAGCTGCATTCTTTTACCGTATATCCTTTTGGTCTCAGTATTCTGCATTGACAACATACCTCGCCATTCCTTCTCGTAAAAATTAATTGTGGATCGGGATGGAGCGTAGGCGAACGTACAGGCTTCCCTCCAAGAGAGTCCGGGTTTATATGTAGGAGACATATTTGTAGAAGAAATATTTGTCAGTGGTATCCCAATCCCTACTTGAGGTGCTTCGTGAAGAGCACTTCGAGTGAGCACGACGTCCGTCGGATGGGACGTTAAACTGCGCACCACTTGGCGCCTTTCAATAAGGGTAGGCTAATGCCGATGCCGGGTTTCCCCGACTCCACCCTTCCTTTCCCAACCATCCCTAATGACGCAAATGTCTGTCACCTCCCATGAAAAAAAATCATTTGCACGCGCTGAAAGAGTGTGTGCAGTTAATTTTAATAATCGAAAATATTTTTACAAACAGCTTTACGTCGGCTTGTTTTAAGTTTAAATGAATAATGTGCGCATTGGAAATGACTTAATACTATTAAATGAAATATAAATTTAAAGAGTAGAGCGACTACTCTCTACTAAATTTTATGAAAAAATATTTCCCTAGGTGCATCGTAAATAGTACTTTTACTCCTTTATTGCATACGGGAAATGAATTTTAAATTCGTGGCTCTCACAAGGTTTCTCAACTTTAAATTCTAAGCTCCTCTACGACAGTACAAGGGGATGTATCGTAATTGCTAACGTGTTGCTAATTTATTACTTCTTTCTCAGCATTATGATTAAAGACACTCTCACTACGTCCTCATTTCAGATATTATGGACTAAAATTGTCCAAGTAGTAGACACATCAGACCAAGAATTGCTTAAGCAAGGAGCATTTCGCAAGGAGGGAATTTGTGACAGGGACGTTGAGTAAAGATATTATGAAGCGGCTCGTCAAAACTTTAATATGGAGCGTAGCTTTGTACGTCGCAGAAACATGGTCATTGAAGCAGGATAGTAGAAGTAGATTGGAGGCTTTTGAAATGTGTTCGTGGAGAAGGATAGATGTGGTGAGGTGGACAGCAAGTAAAGCAAACGAGGAAATGCTAGTTGTGTTGGAGGAGGAGAAAGGATTGATGAGAGAAATCATAACGAGGCAAGAAAAATGGATGAAGGGCGTGTTGATCGGCAGTGTAATGTTGACGACTGTAATTGAGGGGAGAATGTTAGGCAAACGAGGAAAGGGCAGGAACAGGATAGCGATATTGGAAGAGAGGAAGAAGTATGCGGAATTAAAGATGGGTTGTTTATACGCATTTGCGCATTTAAGATTCTGTTTCGTCAAGAGCAGAAGAATTGTCACCGTACCGTTTGGCAGCTTTTGTCCATACTATTTCAACCTTACCCTATAGATTACTGATAATAATAATCTAAGGTATTGTCCTGTGCCTATAATTTATCCTTCAGCGCGTGAGCTATTACCATCATGAATGCACAATCCGCAAGCACAACTGTAGAAAACATCAATACTAACTCTTATAGCTACTGTAGGGTAAATTATTACTTAATTATTTCCTAAATTGAATATCGCGAATCGCGATGAATTTCCTTATTGCCTGGCGGCTAAATTAAAACTTTCATAGGCCCCTGTGGCAACTTTAGCGATAATATACAGTTGTATTTACTCGTTGGTGCAAGCTTTTATGGGTGAATGCGCACTTTACACAACCAGAAATGTTATTTGCTCCAGCAATATTTTTGTAAATTATTCATGAAAATATTGTGTCTCAATTTTTCCGGTAGGGAAAGGAGAACTCCTACTGCTACTTCCCAAATCGTGTTAGCAAATGTTATTCGAAATAAAATGTAATTGCAATTGACTTGCGTTCGTCGAACGGGGGTTTGCGGTGGAGAGGCATCGCGGAAGCATCCAACGACGTCAGGTTCTCCCGTCATTTTTCTCGACCGGCTCGTGGTAACAGGCTGACCCTTTCATGCCCTTTTGGAGGCGTCATCTCAACGAAGCGTATCTATTAAAAATCCCCACGAAGTCGAAATTTGGACTCCGATGTAAAGAATGCCGTTCACGTGGTGATCTACATTTCACGCGGGCTGGTGACGCTCACGAGAGACGCTAAAACGGAGTGCTCATCCGCATCATCACGGAAGCAGAGGTGTTGAGGTAGATTGGCGCTAAGATTCGTGTGTTCACACCTACTCGTAAGGTATGAGGCTTTGAGGTCAAGAGAGCGACGTGGTTGGCGAATTTTTTGTGGTGTGGTCCCCTTTTCGCGGCTCAGTATCGATTTTGGTGGAAAACATTAGATCATATCGGAAAATCATTTTATGCTCTCTTCGCTGTAAAATGTAGCCGTTGGAATGTCGACAATAATTTTTTTTCGTTTCCCTAAGGAAACTTAAGATTAGAATGGAGTGGGAGCAGGCATGCAAAAGGAAGATCAACTTCAGATTGGTAACAGATGCTCCATGGCGACATTTCTGGCAATAGTAACGATTTATGTAACAGAGATCACACATTATCTCATTTTTTGAAATTTTATGGATTATTGTTAAGTTTTGAGGGCAAATACTCTCCATAGGCGCAAGAGGTGATAGTTGCGTTTCAAAGGCATTATGACACAATTATATGGCAGTAGTTTTTATTTTTAAAGAGTAGTTTTCAAATTACAATTTTGGGAATAAATGTATTCAACTCAATTAAACTCGTCCAATCGGAGTTTTACAATCAAATGTTTCGGCAAGTTTTGCTGGTATTGCGGTGTTTATGAAAATATTTATACTTTCACGGCACTCGAAAATTTGTCAAAAAACAATTGTCACATTTATGATACCCCTATTGCTTCATCGGAACTACTATGACCAATTATTTCTGTGCTTGTTTATTTTGAAAGCTCGTTTCGGAATCCCATGTGCTACAAAACTGGGAGTTCATTGCCATATAACTATGTGGCCGCTCGTCGCTAGCATTAAATGTTGTTGGGTATTTGTCTTAAATGTGATAAACCCTGAATTCTATCACGAATGTTAAAAGAAATATCATCAGTATAAATTGTTTTCATAGTTTCTTAATCTAGATTTGAGTTTATATTTTCCAATTTAAATGAACGATTGTGGAATAAACGCAGGAAATATATTTTTCAGCTTGCACTTGTCCAATGAACTTTGATGAATCGTTATATTTTAAAGACGCGCAACACAAATTAGTCCATGGCCTATTTACCAAAGAAAAAGCCGGGAACTGAAGGTTTGATGCTCTACTCTCTCTACATTGGCTCTTATCCTCATCTTGTAGCACATTACTTGTATTTTTGTGTTTAAATGTATAGAATGCTTTTCATAAAATTTCTCTCTTGTAATGCCTAATTTAGCAGTTTTTATGTTGAAATTTCAAACATGTGGAAACCCAGTGTTGCATTGAACTGAAACAGGAAGCTGAAATAGCATTTCAGCTTCCTGTTTCAGTTCAATGCAACACTGGGAAATATAACAATTTACTTAAGCTCTAGCAAAAAAAGTATTGAATAATGGGAAAAGCTACCTTAAAAATGTTTGCTCATTAAAAAATATTAAATTGTAGTAAACTCAAAAATCAATGCGTCTTAGGTTTCAATTTCAATTTGGAATTGCCGCCGAGTATTTACCAATGCTGTTGAAATGAAGGAAATAGGCACTTAAGCAAAATTTGCCATGACTAATGTCAGGTCAATTCTAAATAAAAAATGTGAAAAAAGGAATCAAGATAAAAAGTGTGCTTTTACCAGGTTCCGGCTTTTGTCTCGGAACTTTTTTACTCCGAAGCGGCCTGTCTTTTACCGTATTACCATCGGCATCGGGGTAAAAAGCCGAAAAATAGTAATAGACGTATTACCATCGGCATCGGGGTAAATAGCCGAAATTTAGCTTTAGAAATGGAATTTACGTACCCAGGGTATTGAGAATGTTTAAGGAATATCATCTGATCATAAATGCCCGCTTTCTGAATTGGTTCAAAGCGATTCTGTCACGCCACAGCTGTCACCCATAACTATCGTGACTGGTTCCCTGTAGCCTTAACGGAGCGGTGGATGGAGGTCCGACCGGTCGGCTTGGTAGAGGGGTCCCCCACCACTCAGGCGCACTTTAGTTCAGTCACCTCCGGGCATGCGCTGAGACAGGAGGTGGATTTTTGTGAAGTGTGATTGTTTGTGGTGTCGTTGTGTTAGCGTGGTCGAGCAACACTACGCTGCAAAGTTTTGCGTAAAACTCGGGAAATCCGCGTCGGAGACCCTTGAGCTCGTTTAAGAGGCTTATGGGGATGATGCCGTAAGGCGCACGAGAGTTTTTGAGTGGTACTAAATGCTGAAGGAAGGCCGGGAGCTTGTCGAAGACTAGCACGACCTATCGAACCGATTCTCAGGTGGCCAAAGTGAAAAAGGTTTTGGATTCTGACAGGCGTTTAACGATCACCCTTATCAGTGAAGAAATTGGCATTTCAATGGAAATTTACGGTAAACATCACGTTAATTTGGGGAGTGAGAACACATGCTTAGCTCTTAAAGCTGAAGATTGGAAAGCATTAGTAAATTCTTACGAGCCGATTGATTAGCAATCAGCCCGTTTGAACAATATTTCTCAGGCGTTGAAAGTTTCAGGTATCGCGAAGGTGTGAAGGTGTACGCTGTGGGGTAAAAGTTCAACACCGTTCTAAAGTTTACCCTCTAGTTGCATTCAAGATCGATGGTATGATATTAGGCTTTCAAGGTCTAGCGTGGAAGACTGATTGGTCGAATTAATTCACAGTCGGAGATTTGGCCATCGAGGATTCCGAACATGACCGACATGAGTCGTGGGTGTTCTAGTTACCTCTTGACTTTGCTGAAGACTATGAAAATAAGCGGTGGGTTCGAGAGCATCACCACGGGATACCCTCTGATGTGGGGGAAATACCATATAATGAACTTTATCAAATTCTAAAAGAAAAAAACCTCACCTAATAAGTATCTCTTTGTAGAAGACATTGCACAATATAAATTCCTCTCTAAAGCTTGAAAGCGCGATGTTTTCGAAGTTGAAAATCTATTAAATGTACCCTCTTTAAAGTTTCTTTAACCTTTGGGAAGTGTGTGCTTATTAGCATGTTATCAGACGGATAGATACGCGTGCGCTGTGAAAATTTTTTAAAAATTGAAAAGGTGGATATCCTCTTATTTTTCTAAGAGCAGAATATTTTTAAAATTGGGAGCTGAAGAAAAAGAAAATGTATGTTTATTTTAAATTGCATCTAACTCATTATTATTATTCTATAATAAATTGTAAAAGTTGTTTTACAATCTTGTTTCATTTACTTTTAGCCTTTAGAGCAATAAAAATGAACAATTTTTTTTTAATAATACATCTCGAAAGAACCGCCAACAGTGCTCGCAGTCTTTTATTGTCGTCAACACAGTTGGGCTGAAGTTATGAACTGCCCAAATTGTAACGAATACGGCACGTATGAACGCTCAGAGGCTCACAGTGTCCGCAGTGACATCTCCACCTTTCTGCTGTTATCGTTCTCTTCCCCCACATCTTCTTCATCGTAGAGTGATTCGTCATCTTCATCGGGTTCGCAATTTTGTATTGTGCTGAGTACTGCATACACCTCCTTGTTTGGAATAATTCACGAACACTTATTGCAGTCGTAGCCTGGTCTCCTTATCGCAGGGGCTGCACTGTGACACAGGACGCATAGAGGAACTTACGGATGGAGCGCAATATATCTCATAGTCTCGTGTCCGCGACATACACCATTGAAGGGTATGTTTATCTTATTGCAACAACTGGTGGGGATGAGCACAACTCTCCAGTATGGTTTTCTATACGTCTTTCTCAGAAATCTACCGTGCGGCAGCTGATGACAAAATTCGGCGTGGCAACGTTGCCTCACCCCCCCCCCTACAGCCCCGACCTGGCTCCACCTGAAATTTCCTTGTTTCCACGAATGAAAAGGGAGATCCAACGTACGGTTCGGCTATCGGTTCGACTCCATCGAGGCGGTTCAAGCGGCGACGACCAAGGCTCTTAACAGTATTCCGGAAACCGACTTCCAGCGGACAGCAGACGAAGTGTATTGGTGCAGGAGGAATGCATTTTAAAGATTATTAAGTAATTGTAATGATAACTGCCATAAATAATGATTTTTGGAACCAGCCCCGACACTTATTGTACGGACCATGTTTATTTGTATACCGTCAGACGTAAGCGTGAATTCGATGACAGAGCTAGGCAAAAATGCAATAGTTTCCTCTCTCGAACGTTGGCGTAATAATCGGCTGAGATATCAGTTACCATTCCATTGATTTGATCAGTTTTATCTGCCGACGGTGAATTTTTCCCAAAATCATTTTCCGTTTACAGAAATGGCAGAGCAAATAGAATTTGGGTGGTTGTCTTTATTGCGGTTAAAAATTCTTGCGTCAGCAGGGTTGAGGGAATTCCAGGTATAGGTTTGGAAAGCGTTTGTTGCACAATCAAAAGTCCTGAACCTAAAGAATTTATGCTTGTGTAATTTACAGGCCGCCGGATGACAAAGATAATTCAATACTAGAATTGAATCAGTAAATCAAAGGTTTCTTATCCCAATACAATGATTGCGACGGTATAATCGGGGAGGTTTCAATGTCTCATCTATTGATTGTAGTATATAGAGTTTTGAAACGGGAGGTTAAGTTAAAGATACGAGTACTTGCGAGCCGCTGTTGAATTCTTTTAAGTTGAACTCCTTGCACCAACTTTTCGCGTCACCAACTAGGGGCGATAATATTCTTGATTTGTGAGCAACGAACATACTCGAAAAAGTCTTAACTATAGAAACAATTTAAGGAATTAGTGACCACAGAGCATCAAATGCTAAGTTTTCGCTTTATTTGGTCATAAATAAGAAGCCTAACAGAAAACTGTACTTTTTTAAGAAGGGGACTGTAATGGTCTAAAATGCGTGCTACAGAGTCAACCTGCAAATTTTAACATAGGTGGTAATCACCGAAATACTGAGGATACGTGGAATCACTTCCTGGAGGTCGCACGCTTAGCAATCAACAAGTTCTTTCCCAGTAAATTCATGAGAGATAACACGAAGTCTAGATGGTAAAACGTGGAAGTAGGAAAAGCATTTTGATGTCCAAGGCAATGTCACTCCAAAGGAAAAATGTTAGGGATGATTTCTTTAGCGACAAAAGGAATGAGATCAATTGGGATTACAGGATATTTGGGCGAATACCAGGACTGAATTTCGGAAAGCCTTAAGCGAATTCAAAAGGAAAAATTAGCGGAAAATTTGATAGAGAATCCAAAAGCATTTTGGTCATAAATCATATTTAAGAAGTCGCCAGCAGATGACAAGGTTCCCAGTGATCGGAAAACGGCTAACTAAACACCAATTTTTTAAAACGGAGAAAAGGAGGAACCGAGTAGTTACAGCCCTATTGCTCTGGCATCCATTCCAAGCAAGGTCATGGAATATATAGTTGCTAGTTCGATCATGAGGCACCTCGATAGTTATTAATGAAAAGTCAGCACGGTTTCCGCAAAGGTAGGTCATTTTTGATCATGATATTCTTATTTATGGAGAGAGCACCGTTCCAGTGGAAGTGGTTTTTCTAGATTTTAAGAAATCCTCCGACAATTTATCTCATAGTAAACTACTCACAACGCTAGGATCATACGGCTTAGATAAAAATATCCTAGGTTGGATTAAAGACTTTGATTGGTCGGGTACCAAGAGTAGTCATAGATGGAGTTCACTCAAATGTAGTAGCAGTTATTTCAGGTGTTCCTTAGGAAGTGTTATCGGACCTCTCTTATCCAAACTTTACTTGAAAGACATTGACTCCGTAGTTGCTAGTAAGAGAACTTTAATTTTCTGACAATGAAGTGGTTTACCGTGATATCCGTAATCCTAAGGAAACGGCAGATTTATCAGATGACCTTAATGATATACTACGCTGGTGCGACACTTGGACATTAAAATTAAACTTAAAAAAGTGCCTACTGATGAATTTTTGGAAAAATTCAATTCCATCTCGAACGTCTACTGCATCGGGGAAACCGAAATGGTATGTGTAGGCTCGATGAAATACCTAGGACAAGCTATTTAAAAATTGGTATTTATTAGAAGATTACTGGGTAAATGTGATGAAAAGGTCAAAGAGAAATGCTATATTTCGCTGGTTAGGCCTCGCTTAGAATATGCTGGTGGTTTATGGGATCCTCGCAACGTTGGATTGATTGCCGAATTGGATCGCGTGCAGCGTAGAGGAGCTGGATTTGTGACACGTTGTTATGATAAACGTAGTGGCGTACCCAATGCATTAGAGCAGCTAGGCTGGGAATCACTGACAGAGCGAAGGTTCAATTACAGAATAAATATTTTGCATACATTGGAAGGATGTCTCTTCAGCTGTGATGCTGAAAATGTGTTATTACCCCCATCGTACAAAGGTAGGAGACATCATGCCAATAAAATTAGAGACATTAAGTTTAGAACAGTTAGATCTAAGATGTAATTTTTTCCTCGAATGATACGGGACCAGAATGATACTTTCCGACCGCGGTAGGGGTCATTTCGCGTCAAAATTAGTTTGGTGTGTATTCACAGCCCTGCCATACGGTAGCTTGCAGGGTACTAAAATATCTATCTAAACACTTGGAATTTTTATACGGAATGTAACGACAAAGATACCTGCAAATCTCTTTTTATTCTGTTACTCGAACTCAATGTTGACTAGTCAGCTCACCAATTAGGAGCAGTAAAATTCTTGAATAATGAGCAACGCATGTCCCCGGATATGTCCTAAATATGCAATATTTAAATGATTTAGTGACGCAAGGCACTAAACACTAAATATTCTTGAAGTGTTAGCCGGAAATATGGAACTTTAAAATAAATTTATTTGTTTAAAAGGGATATGAAAGTAGTTTAAAACTATAGTATTCGTCTAACAATAAAAAGGAAGATGGCATATGTTGAAACAGCACCATGGGATAAATCGAAATCCTTCCTGGGCAATAGGCGCTTAGCTGCCAACAGATTCATCGCAAGTGAATTTATGGAAGAGGCTAGGGAGTTTAGATGGCGTGACCCAGTGGATGGGAAATCTTTGGAAGGATGTCGAAGGTTATGCTACTCTCAAGTAATACATACCTGTGCGTTCAGAATCGTTATAACATCAGAACATTTATGCTTAATTTCCACCATTTATGTGTTCATAACATATATATATATATATATATATATATATATATATATATATATATATATATATATATATACTCATATATACAGAAACAGATATAAGGAAAAGGGATAGGAACACATATAAAGGACGAACACAATAGAGGTGGGGAAGGCGGAATCGAACGGATCACAAGAGTAAAAATATTTCCTCAACCGGGACTCGAACACCGGATCTTTCCACTTGCCGGGCGGATGCTCTTAACTGTATGATGTTGTATGAATTCTAACCCACTGTCCTTTCCTTTCCTTGTGTATTGTCTATTTCTCCTTTGGTGGGTGAAACAGCCCCCTGACGCCATCTCTTGGCTGAAAGAATCGGGGCGCTTGGCGACATATTAGACCCACGGATCTCAGGGTAAATTGACTATCCTCGATAGCTCAAGTGGTTAAGAGCATCCGCCCGGCAAGTGGAAAGATCCGGTGTTCGAGTCCCGGTTGAGGAAATATTTTTACTCTTGTGATCCGTTCGATTCCGCCTTCCCCACCTCTATTGTGTTCGTCCTTTATATGTGTTCCTATCCCTTTTCCTTATATCTGTTTCTGTATATATGAGTATTTATTCGCCGTTTGGCGGGATTTCGTGTTTGAATGTATATATATATATATATATATATATATATATATATATATATATATATATATATATATATATATATATATATATATGTATGTGTGTGTGTGTGTGTGTGTATAAGGGTCATAACACAGAAAGAAAGATTTTTCTCTGACGGTTCACGGGAATACCATACTATCGTCCCTGAACATCTCATATAAAAATCCTTAATAGGTCATCATGTCAGTAAAATAAGTAATATGACGCCAATACAGGGAGGGGTCAAGCATTCGTATATTTTGTCCCTAACGCCCATCATGTGTGGCCATGGAAATATTATTCAATGCATAACAGTGATTACTAGGATCTCTAGGAAAATTCAGCACGATATCCACAAGAGTAGGTACTTTGAGACGAAACTTGCTCGTTTGTTCATGATATTTTGGGCGCGGAAGAATGTATTGCTACGCATGATGTTTTCAAGACTCTAAGAATGCTTTTGTCAATGCTTTGCTTACCCGGTTATTCCTAGACGTTAGAAGCCTATGGGAGAGATACTATGAAAATGCTATCCCAGAATACACGATTTATAAACAATGGAGAGCAGAGAGGGGGTCTTATGAACGTGCTTATATATAGTACAGTCTCTCGCGAAGAAATGCCGTCGTTAGTTTTGTATCCTTCTTTGCGTTAACGCCATTAATACGGTGGCGAATGTTAAACTTCGCTTATTCATAAACGTTGTCTTTTGCGGTCCCGAGGGTAAACATAACGGTTTCAGGTTAAACCCTGTGGATTTCCTTCATTATGAGGGTAAAAAGAAGCACAGATAGCCCAGAAATCCATGTACCACACTTCTAAACTTTACGAGCACCGATGGCGAAGAATTCCATTTCTTGGCCACATTTCACTCAGGACACAACAAATACTCTCCAAAAACAAAATCAACACAGCTTTTACAACACACATACTTTAAAAAACATAATAGGTTCACCCAAAGACAAAATTGACATTTTGCGGTCAAAGCGGGGTTTATAAACTCAATTCTGCGGACCGCAACGCCGTCTATAATGGACAAACAGGGAGGATATTCGATATTAGGTTCAAAGAGCACCGTTCACGTTTCACAAAGAAAGACAACAGATTCCAATTTGCCGAACACCTCTTAGATAAAAATCACACCAGTAACTTCACAGCAGACATTCTTCACTCTGAAATGAAAGGACCAAGGTTGATTGCATTGGAGGAGTTGGAAATTTGGCGATCCCCTCAGTCTGACAGGTTTGATGTGGTCAATGAAACATTATCTCTCCCGTTCTCCCCTCCTAAAATTCTTAAAAGACTCCAATATCTTTCCGCACCAACCCCCCCCCCCAAGGCAGTGATGACCATCGACCTTCCCTTATTAATGGTCAAACCATTGTGGACAAACACCCCCCCCCTAATTTAATGTAGAACACAATGTGTTTGTTTTTTTCCCCCGCTATCTCTAAGAACAGTGGAGTGTTACATTGTGTTCGTCATTTAATGATCATTTAAATAATATAATCTCTCACAAATTTGAGCCAGTAACCTTCCAATACATACCCACCCTCTCCCCTGGACAACTAATGGGTTGCTGCAGTCAAACTCAACTTACCCCCTTACTCCCCCAACTACCCTACATACTCCCCCTACCTTACCCCCTCTCCCCCCTCCCCCTTCTGGAGCCAGATTATCTAAGTTGAAAAATGTTGATTTATGTTACCTGATGATGATGCGCAGCATCGAAACCATGGACGGGAAATATTAAATCTTTACTGTGGAAGTGATAAGTTTCTTTTTATCTTCATAATTCTTAAGATATAACTTGAATTCATTAAAAATTGTGATTCGACACCTGATAATTGAAATAAAATTTGAAAAGGTCTGTTTTGAAGAGTTTTCGGAGCAAGATTAGTGTCTCCCACACCCTTCCCCGCCCCCAAGAACCCAAATCATAAAAGACACCGAAATCGTGGGTTTAGAACCTCTTGAGTACTTGGATGTTACTCGTACTCAAGATGGCCCTTGACGGGAAATTTGCAAACGAGCTAGCGGAAAATCAGGATTTATTAATAGGTTTGGAACATGGGATGAGAATCTAAAAGATATATCTTCCACCAGTTAGATCCCAATTGGAATACGCTTCTAGTTTCAAGGATCCTCCTGAAGTCAGTTTTGTTGTCGAATTAGTTCGTGTTCAGTGAAGAGCAGCTAGAAGCGGAAACGATGTTATCGCGAATATAGTGGCGTAGCGATTTTAATAGGAGTTATCAGAAGTCACTCACGGACCCAAGTTGAAATGATAGATTAAACCTCTGGCCTAAATGAAAACCAGGTCCCTTTTTAATGGATGATGTCATAAATGAATTACTAACCCTGCCACACTGTAGGAGGAGAGATCTTGATGGTTAGATTGGAGAGAGGAACTATATAAATGAAATTTTCCACTTTTCCCACAAAGGACGGCGGATCCGACATATTGCCGAGGAAGACGCCCGGGAAAAGAAATGCATACTCCTAATAGTCTCTTTTTGTATCCGTTCGGCTATAGAAACGTTTCATTGGCTTTTTATCTACTGCTTAACAATTTATAGCAGGTTGTTTTGTATTTTAAATTTACGTGCTCTGCATGCAGTGCTTGCGATGCTAGTATTGAAAATAGCTCCCTTTATAATTAAAGTAACTGCGGAAGTTGCCGCGACCGTAAATTTTAATGGAGTCATCCGCGTTAGATTCCCGGTCAAGGTGAATGATTTTTACTCGTTGAAATTTTGGATTCCTTTAATTTATTTGGATTATATATCTCCTTTATTAGTCACTAATAAACTGGAAAATATTACATTTTAATTTTGCATGGATAGAGTGTATTCTTCCCCTGACAAATAACCTAGAACTGAAATTTGCTGTCTAAGGCGTACCTTTATGGAATTTGCATAACATATTGAAATGAAATGAAATAATTTACTGTGTAATTCCAAACACTTATTTAAAACCACGACCCGGATTTCGACGTTGAACGTCAACATCAGGCGGTCCTCATTGAAGCAAACTTGGTATACCTTCTGATCAAGGGAGGGGGGTTGGTCATAGAGGGAGGGAGGGTAAAGGGGTAAAAAAGGTTACCGCGTAGGCGGGAAGAAAAGAGAATCACATCTTTCCGTGTCAATCCTTGACTTGGAAGAGTGCTGGGTCTAGGAGTGGGGAGTGGGAGGGATACAACATTTCGTTGGAAAGTTCTCTTTGCAACGGGCGCATTTCAAAATTTCCAACGGCTCCAAAGCATCAAGCCTTTGACCTTTATTTTCAAAATGAATAATTTTAGTCGCAAAGTCAATTTCAATGAGGTGCTTGACAAAGAGGGATGTTATGTTCTTATTTTTTACACATGTTTGGTGTTCGAGCACTTTACTCCTCTCGTTTTGGGAACTTTCCCCCCACCACACGCCCTTGCGGCGGCTTGCGGGGTATTATGTGGATGGATGGAAAACTTTGTCTTTAGTAACTAAGGACTTACTCTCAATGAAGGCTTCGAAAAATCTTTCTGGGTCTAATTTCGAAGGATGTTGGAAAGATGAGCTATCAGGGCGTACAGGTACTTAGAACAAGAAAGGGAAGAGTGGACAGCTAGAACGACCATAATCTTTGGATGGAAATGCGGAAGATAATAACTTGCATTTTTTCGTAAAATACCTGAAAAGAGGCTTCACAGATAAAAGGTGTTATCACTTGAATACCTATCATTTGCAACGACCTCCCCAAGACGAGTCAATGTTTTCGATACAAAATCGAGTTTATCATATTTGAGCACGCTGTGCGAAAAACCTAAGCGTGAAAATGATCGAAATCTATGTAATGAGCCCCAAAAATTGGAGTTAATATTTTTTAAGGAATTTTACTCTCCAAAAATTTAAAATATTTTTCCCTAATTTAATAGCCCAGATGTCAATTGTGTCTGCGAGTCCTCTGATTGACTGCTATTTCCGCCATTTCATCTTAGAAGTGGAGAATACAGGGTGTGTTCCGAAAGTAATGAAATTAACTTTCCCGCATTGCTCTTACTGGTGATCAAACTTCTTGGATTAGGTGATGGGGACGCTAAGAATTGCCGCTAAACCAATCTCAGTGCTCCTCAAGTTGTCAAAGTGGCAGGACGTCAGTTATTGCAAACCTTTGCGTGCCGACCGAGTCAAAAAAATGGAACCCACGATCGAGTAACGTTACGCGATTACTAAGTTATGAATTAAACTGAAAAATCTGAATGAAAAGGCTGAAAAACAGGCATGGTGGGCGAAGAGATGGGTTTGTTGGGAAAAATCCTATGGAGGCAGGAAAGGTGGATGAAGGGGAATTGACCGGCAGTGTGATGTTGAAGAGAGGGCGTTGAGATGTTGAATAATTCTCATGATCAATATGATGGACAATGCAGAGAATATGAGTCCTGCCCACAACGGGGCTCAACCCAATCGGTCGTGTGTCGTGCCCGGCAGCGGGGGAGGTCAGGCTTCCGTGGTCGTCATCCCACGAAACCCTTGTAAAGGAAAACCAGAAGTAGCAGGACAGAAGACGCAGGAAAAGAAGACCAAATGAGTTAGAATAGGAACGTGGAATTTTAGGAAAATGATGAGGATAGTGAAATTGGAGAATATTAAGGGAGAGATGTAAAGGGGAAATATAAATATTTTAGGTCTATGCGTGGTGAGACGGAAGGATAGCGGGGATAACTGGAGTGATAATTATAGAATAATATACAGCGGCGGGGACAAGGGACAACTAGGGGTTGACATAGTATTCAATAAAGAGATAGGAATAGGCGTAGTCAACATAGAACAGGCAACGGATAGAATATTCCTAGTACAGATAAAAGCAGAACCAACGAACTTGGTCATTGTTCGTGTATACGAACATGCCACCAAGCAATCATAAGGAGGCAAAAGTCGATAGGATATACGATCAGTTAACAGGACATAACGTGTTCCTGCAGGGAAACATTTGATAGTGATGGGGGATTGGCATGCGACGGTGGGCGAAAGAAGAGATGGTGATGAGGTGGGGGACTACGGTTTAGGCATAAGGAATGACCGCTGGAAGAAAGTAGTTGAGTTCTGTAGGAGACATGGGTTAGTCATTACCAACACTTAGTTTAGACACCACAAAAGACGCAGCTATGCATGGAAAATTCCAGGACACTCAGAAAGGTATCAGCTACATTATATACTGGTTAGACACAGGTTTAGGAACAGTATGATCTACATCTACATCAATATCCTGCGAGCAACCAAAAAGGTGTGTGGCAGAGGGTGCAGCACCAGGAGGAAAGGGTAAGGGATGGGGAGGCTAGGGTTTTTCAAATGGATGAGGAAAGGGGGAGGAACCTGCAAAAAAATGAAAATATACTAGCATAACCATGCGCAGTCTCTGACTTGTAGGTTTATTCTTATTTTTTCGAGCCGACTAGTGGGGGATTTCGATTACAAGCATTCTGGTCTCTTATTGTTCTTGGAAAAAATGACCATTTAAACCTGTCAGTCTTGCAGTTTATCTCTCTTATCTTACATTTGTGATCCCTCCACCCATAATACGTTGGGGACTACAATTACTGGGGTCCTCGCGGTCTCCGTTTTTAAATGTGGGTGTTGCAGAAGCTATCTTAGAGCCGCTTGGCACGCTTTCTTCTGATAATGATTTCATATATATTTTAACAAGATAAGGGGCAATTTCAGGCGACAGTTCTTTATACACGCAAACCGGTATCTCATCAGGTCCCGGAGATTTGTTGGAGTCGATGTTTTTAAGGAGTAACTCATTTCTGCGGGTGGAAAAGTCGATTGCTTGCATTTGCTGCAGAAATGTTTTCGGAAGGTTCTTTGGTATATTCTGGTGAGAACACTGTTGACACATTTGTTGAAACCACTGATAAATTCGCACAACTTCCCGGGAGCGGATGCGGACTCTGACCACAATTTAGTTGTCATGAAATGTAACCTCCGTTTCAAAAAGATAAGGCAGGGGCGGCGGGTTAGAAAATGGAATGTAGAAGCATTAAATGGATTGACAAGAAGGAGTACCTACAGGCTGTAGAAAAAATCATGGAGCATTGAAAAGAGCTGTGTACTATCGAGGAAAAATGGGTAAGTATCAAGAAAGGGTTATGGAAAGCCGTAAAAGACTCTGTTGGTACCGTCAACGCGAAAAGGGCTAGGAAACCTTGAATTATTGATCACATGATTACAAAGATGGATGAGAGGAGAAAATGGAAGAATGTAAACATAATGTAGGGCAAAATGAAGCATAAAGAGTAACATAATAAATTTAAGCGGGCATGTATATATATACAAACGCTCCTATATTTATTTGCAAGAATATTGGTATTTTGCCTTTATGGTAGGTTTTTGTTGTGCTCAGCGTGCACAAGGGTACAGCAACACATTAACTTGCCATTCATAACGATACTTGCTGTGCACAAGAAAGCACATCTTTTTGCCAGGGGGAATCGGAATGTTACGGTGGCTAAATTGCCGGCTTTCCACGCCGCCTGGGTTTGAATCCTGGCGGCGCCGGATATTTTTCAGCGGTATCCCGAACCCTATTTGAGGTGCTTTTTGGAGGGCACTTTGGAGGGACAGAGTGTGTACGCCGTCCGTCGGAAGGGAATCTTCTTATTTTATGATGCCATATCGCGGAGTAGCTAATATTTGAACGTATGCCAGTGAGAAACGCTTATGCAATTATGAAAAAATCAGTGGGAAAGTACCAATTACAGTGATTAATTGAAGTAAATTCCTCGGATGAAAATCATTCCACAATTTCATTTCGTAAACATTTAAACAGAGAAAATTATTTTCCTGAGCAAAAACTCGTAGGTTTTCAGGATGACTACCCAAATGCCGAAGCCCACTTTATTGGTGGACACCCAACGGGCGGGGTCTTACCCAATTCCTTCGCGCCCCCCGCCTTTGTCAGCCTTTGAGTGAGGGACGGGATCTACTTAATACCCCGCCACACGCCCTCGCGGCGGCTTGCGGGGTATTAAGTAGATGTAGATGTAGACGGAGGAGTGCCCGAGTGGGGGTTCCCCTCCAGGTCTGGAAAACGGATTCAATGTATTTATTTCCAGGAGGGGAGGTTTGGGTGTCCCGCCCCGCGTGCTTGAAGGGCATTACCAATGGCCCACCTCTTCGCGGTTCCCGCGGTGTAACCCACGTCCGTGCGCCACGGGGAGAGAGGGCAGGGAAGCAACGGAAAGTAAGGGGTGGGCGTCGACTCTAATCCCTCTAAGTTGCCCCGGAGGATAAAATTTTCCGTGGGCACACCCTGAATTTTTCCCGGCGACAAACGCCAATTAGCACACATAAATATCCTAATGATAATGGTGGAGTATCGCATTGGCGAGTCCAACCGGTCAGCAAATGGCGAGGAAGTGATTCGGGGTTGGTTCTCGGTCTCTTCGGATCTCGCCCACCTCTACCTAGTCCCTTTTGGATTTGGAACACGAAAGTATAAATTTTCGGGCAAATACCGACGCCATGCGGGTTGCCGGGAAACCCCCGGTCGATTCCCGGTGTCGAGTGGGCTCGGAGTCGGTGAAAATTGAACGTTCTCCTCGCGAGAAAATCGAGCTAAGCGTGGTCCCGGTGGGTGATTCCGCCGGGAACATAGCCCATGCAAGCTCCCTGGTTGATCCTGCCAGTAGTCATATGCTTGTCTCAAAGATTAAGCCATGCATGTCTCAGTACTAACCGCTTTAAGGCGAAACCGCGAATGGCTCATTAAATCAGTTATGGTTCCTTGGATCTTACCCACACTTACATGGATAACTGTGGTAATTCTAGAGCTAATACATGAAACTCGTGCCTCGACCAGTGATGGAAGGGGTGCTTTTATTAGAACAAAACCAATCGGTCGGTCTTCCGTCCGTTGCCTTGGTGACTCTGAATAACTTTTGGCTGATCGCACGGTCTGAGCGCCGGCGACGCATCTTTCAAATGTCTGCCTTATCAACTTTCGATGGTAGGTTCTGCGCCTACCATGGTTGTAACGGGTGACGGGGAATCAGGGTTCGATCCCGGAGAGGGAGCCTGAGAAACGGCTACCACATCCAAGGAAGGCAGCAGGCGCGCAAATTACCTTATATTTAGCTGGTCCGATGTCTCATGCCAAACCATTCGCACCGTCAGGTGCAGCTACAAATCGGGGTAATTCCTGAGTCTAAGCCCTAGTGGCGTTCAACGTGAAAAATCGGCTGGAATATGCTGAAGAATCAATAATGAGGTTCGAACCCGTCGTTTGGGAGTAGCTCGAATGTCCGTCGTGTAATGGTCCCATTGAGGGAGAGGGCGCGCCGCGTAGGCGCCGATCAACGGGTGACCGCCTGGTGTATACCAGGCGGAGGAGTCCCTCAGGTGACGAAGGCGATCGAGGCGGCGGTCAAAGGCACGAAGTGCTCTAGGCTGCAGGTCGTGGCCCATGTGGGCACCAACGACGTCACGGACCGTGGATCCGAGGAGGTCCTCCGTTCCCTTAGGGAACTGAGCTCCGAGGTGAAGCGCGTCCAGGGCGTCGAGGGGGTTCGGCTGGGACTAACGGTCTGCAGCATCGTTCCGAGGGAGGATCGCGGGTCTCTGGTTTGGAGCCGAGTGGAAGGCATAAACCAGAGACTATCGAGATTCTGCTCGGACATAGGAGCCTCCTTCGTCGACCTCAGACCAACCCTCCGATCTTGCAGGACTCCCCTTAACCGATCTGGGGTCCATTACACGGCGGAAGCGGCGAGTAAGGTAGCGGATAGGATACTCGACCACTGTAGGCCTTTTTTAGGATAGAGAGCAGGTCACTTAGTGGGTCAATAACATCTGGGGATAGCGCGTATAATATTATTAATAAAAATATAAAAGTCATTGACAACACTGGCAATGATTTAGAAAGACATGTGACACGCACTTCCCCACAAAGGCGTCCTAAATTACAGTCAGACACTAATAAGGACGTTATTCAACATCAAAATAATTTAACTATACTTGTTATAAATTGCAGAAGCCTCAAGAACAAATCAGCGGATCTAGAACACATAATCCAAACTCATTCCGCTGATATAGTATTAGGCACAGAGAGTTGGCTGTGCAATGATATTAATGACCAAGAAATTTTCCCAATAGATTTCAAAGTTTACCGACACGATAGAGATACAAGACCCGGAGGAGGGGTTTTCGTGGCAGTTAAAAGTCATTTTGAAAGCAGGCAAGTTTCATTTGAAAATAATAACATAGAAAGTGTTTGGTGCACCTTACTACGGACCAATCAACCCAACATAAATTTATGCTCTTTCTACAGACCTCCAGACTCAGATTTGAAAACACTTCACACCCTCAACGATCACATTCACAAGTTTACACGTAAATATAATAACAGCATAAACATAATTGGTGGCGACTTTAACCTCCCTGGTATAGATTGGGACAGCAATATCGTTAAATCTGGGACCCGCGATCGCGAATCTTGCAATTCCATGATAAAATTGGTTCAAAGAAACTCCCTCCATCAAGCAGTACGCATGCCCACCCGTGGAAAAAACATATTGGATCTATTTCTTACAAACACGCCGGAACGTATTATTAGTGTATCAACTGATGAGGGCTTGAGTGACCATAAAGCAATTAATGTCCATTTGGACATAGCAATAAAAAAGATTGTTAAACCAAAAAGAAAAATTTATAATTACCATAAAGCAGACTTTGAATCTTTTGCCAATCAATTAAACTCTTCACTACCCGAGTTCAAAACCCGCTTAAGTCATGCCAACGTGGAAGAAACTTGGACAGAATTTGTCAATATCATGCAAAAAGGAATCGTAGATTTCATACCTATAAAATACGTTAAAGCAAATCGCGACCCCAGGTGGTACAATAAAGACGTTAGAAAAGCCCTTCGAAAGCAGAGAATGCTACACTCTAGGGTAAAGAGGGCAGGCGTGAACACATCATCTCCTGAGAATACACAATTATGGGACACATATAGATCCTCTAAAATTGAAACCAAAAAACAATTACGTAGCGCCTTACTGGAATTTAAACGCAAAGTACTTTGCGAGCACTTGGACACTGACCCCAAAGCTTTCTGGTCATATGTTAGGGAAGTAAATGGGAGTAAACAAACCGTGGCTTGCTTAAGGGATTGTAGCAATGTAATTCATACAGACAGCGAGGTTAAAGCTAACATCTTAAATTCATTCTTCCAAAGCGTTTTCTCGAATGATGTTGCCAACGCATATCTCCAAGAAACAATACATACTCCACCCATGGAAAAAATAACAGTGGACCAACAAGGAATTCTAAAATTACTTAATGAGATTAAACCCAACAAATCCCCGGGTCCCGAAAATATACCAGCTAGGGTGATAAAACATTTAGCTCCAAACATTGCCCCGTACCTTGAATTTATATTTAACAAATCCCTCACAGAGTGCAAAGTACCTAAGATTTGGAAAACCGCGCAAATAACGCCTATTTTTAAAAGTGGTGACAGGGAGGATCCCAGTAATTACAGACCTATATCTCTCACTTCTATCTGTTGTAAAATATTAGAGCACATAATTGTCAGTTCAATAATGAGACACCTTGACAACATTAACTTTTTAAGTGACAATCAACACGGATTCAGGAAAACCCGCTCCTGCGAAACCCAATTAGGATTATTTACACATGATTTACTTGTATCTGGTGAGAGAGGTAGGCAAGTGGATGCCATCTTCTTAGATTTTCAAAAGGCATTTGATAAGGTCCCACATGGTAAACTCATTCATAAATTAAAGGTCGCGGGTATAAACAAGGGCGCTATAAGTTGGGTTAAAGATTTTCTTTCAGAGCGGGAACAGAGGGTAGTCCTTGATGGCGCTAGTTCCGACAGCGTTCGAGTCACGTCGGGGGTACCTCAGGGAAGTGTGATCGGGCCGTTACTTTTCTTGATTTTTGTTAACGATTTGAACCGCGAAGTGAAAAGTAACATTAGGATGTTTGCGGATGACACGGTGATCTATCGGGAGATATCTGGGGATGAGGATCGTTTTATTCTAGCGCAGGATTTAGATTGCATTACTAAATGGTGTTCTAACTGGGGATTGACTCTAAATTATAATAAATGTTCAGTGGTAAATTTCTTTAAAAGATCAACGGGATTTGCTTACAAATTAGCTGGAGGTGACCTAGCAGTAGTTGATACGGTAAAATACCTAGGTGTCACATTCACTAAAGACTTAACTTGGGGGACTCACATACGTAAAGTCTGCGGTCAAGCAAATAAAAAATTGGGATTCATTAGACGCATTGTCGGCAAAAGTGACTCAAAGGTCAAGGAACGTTGTTACCACGCTCTTGTAAGGCCTCATTTAGAATACGCATGCAGCGTGTGGGACCCGAGTGAAAAAGGTCTCATTCGGGAAATTGAGAAGGTTCAACGCCGGGCAGCCCGTTTTGTAAAAAATTCCTACGATAAAACGCAAAGCGTTACCGAAATGCTCATGGATTTGGGGTGGGAATCATTAGAAGAGAGACGATTCAATGCAAGACTGAAATTATTAAATAAATTCAGATCCGCATGTTTCAGCACCGAGGTCTCGCAGATTATTCGTACTCCTACATACATTGGTCGCTTGGATCATGCATATAAAATTCGGGAAATAGATGCCAGGACTAGCCGACTCAAGGACTCCTTCTTCCCACGGACAATACGGGATAGCAACTGTAGGATTATAGATAGTAAAAATTCCACTTGCCACCCTCAGTGTCTAAAAAATAATTAGTTCTACTTAAATGCATGCTCCTCCACTAACCTTATGTGTTTTGTTATAATAACCCATTCTTTCCGCATGATATCATTCGTGTTCTGTTCATCTGTTTTTAAGTTTCCCTTTCAGTCCCTCTTCCCTCCCGGCGGGGGGAAATTCCTGCTACCTGCAACGTTGGGTCGAATTCCCTTCCTTTTACTGTCTCTTTGGGGGGTTGAGTGTTTTGTGGTGCATTTTCATGTGGTAGTGATGTTTCACATTCTTGCTTGTTGTGTCCTGGCTTGCGTGTTTTAGGATGGCTTTCGTGCTGTATCCTGGGGTGCAGTTTTTTGTTGTTTTGCGGTGTATGTGTTTGCATGAGTATTGGATGGAGGGAGTTTTGCATGAGTGTGTGCGCTGCTGGGGTGTAATTTTCCGTGTTGTTTTTTGCATGTGGTATTTTTCGTTTTTACGGTTGGTGACCTAACACCCCCCGCCACACGCCCTTGCGGCGGCTTGCGGGGTATTATGTAGATGTAGATGTAGATGACGCATATAATGCGCGTGGCGCGCGAGGAATAACACGGCGGCCCCTGTGAGAAATGCGAGTTTAAGTGCCACGAGCCGCTCTCCGTCTCCACGCCCACCCTCCGACCCCGTTCCGCCACTTCACATCCCCCCATCCCCACGGAATTGCACGGTGCCAAAATATAGTGGAACAATCGGCAGCAGAAACTCGAGTCGGGGCCCGGCCGAAGGATCGGAAGCCCGCGAAGCCCACACGAGGCCGCGGGGAGAAGTGAGAGGTCACGCGCGGCGAAGGTATGTGCCCCGCGATTTCTTTATGCCGCTTGGCGTATCCAAATGTTCACGGATCGTTTGCCCAGCTAGGGGCGTGGTGGTCAGTGCTCGTGGCGTTCAGCTACTCTGCCGGATGGAATTGCTTTAAAGCCCAGGGGTGCCTGCCCACCTTCAACCAAGTTAACGTATTCACCCTCGGGTGCCGGATTTCTGTCAGACCACGTGCAGGCGAGGGAAAGGAACTGGCCCCCACTACCCGAATGTGTGAGTGGCACCTGCCATGGAGGGAAGGGTTAGATAACAATGTCAATCCTTGCAATCACGCACCATGCCGTCATTCGATTCGGTCCTTTTAATTTTTTTCTCGCAAATGACCCAAACATCATCATCCCGAAAGGATATTTTTATTATTTCTATATTTTAAGTTCGATATTAATTTTTAAATGCAATCCCCAATTCATTTTATCAAACGGGAAGTGTGAGTAGGTCTTTATAAAACTTTTTATCATCAATAAGAATAAATAAAATTGTTATGATTTTCTGATTAAGGACCCACCATTGGAGCACGGTTTTTGGAGAGCCTGCACGGAAAGCCATTTTTTTCGTCTCGGAGAGGCCAAGTCAGGCTGGAGTGACTGAAAGCGACGGCGCGGATTAATGTGAAGCCTTCTTTGGATTAATCCATGAAGATTAATATCTCTCTTTTTATCCCCCTGCAAACTCCCCATTGGAAGCAACCTTCACGTGGCGGAAGTGCTCGTGCGTTCCGAGGACCCCCAGAGATGTGCAGGTGAGAGAAATGGCATTGCCCCTGGTAGGTTCACCTACGCCAGATAGGTCAAGGGGTATGAACCAGGTGAATGATTTGGCTCCTACCGGCATCGAGGCTTCAATGGCGTCTGACCCAACTGAGTGATGGTGTCACTTTAAAAAACACTATTGTGGCAGGAAATTGGAAAATACCTTAATTAATCAACCCGAAAAAATATAGAGGATGTGGAGCTATTGGCTGTTAAAGAAATAATCACAAGGAAGAAAATCCTATAGCCAATAAAAATAATTAAAAAGAACTCCAATACCGGTATTTCGGTCACCAGGTGACCGAAATACCGGTATTGGAGTTCTTCTTAATTATTTTTATTGGCTATAGGATTTTCTTCCTTGTGATTATTTCCGAAAAAATATGGTGGGCAAAATGTGAGCCTACGCAACCTTAGCAATGAACCTTGGCCGCTACGGAACTCAGCCAACTCGACCGTGTGTCGTCAGAGGCAGCGGAGGCAAGGTCTGCGCGGTTGTCATCACAAGAATTGCTTAGCCACAGCCGAGCGGATAGTAGCAGATGGGAAGGAACTAGAGTAACGCCGCCCTTAAAATAGGGACTTGGACTGTTCGGACGATGGTTGGCAGAGGAAGGTTGGAAAACGTCTGGAGAGAGGAAATTAGGACATTTTTACCTCTGTGCGAGGAGAGAAAGCTTGGATTATTAGATAAATAGGCACAGGGTAGCATATAGGGATGAGAGAGTCACCGTGGAGCAGCCAAAGTACAGAAAGAATGGTGGTGGCCGAGGAACAGGCGAATGACGGAATAATATTAATATAGTTATAATAAACACTTTCTTCATAAACCACGGCAAACGTAGGTGCAATGAAGAAATACTTGGGTTGAAGGGAGAAATCCCGGTGGATTGCATTATGGTCAGGTAAAGGCTTCAGAATATAATTACGTAGGTCCCCGGCAACAGATGTGGATTAAGAGAACAATTTATTGTCATTTAGTGTAACGTTTAATTTAACGAAAGAAGTGACGGAAGTAATAACAGAAAATGAATTGTTGAAGAAAACTGTGGGAGGAGGAAGGAGTACTAGGATGAGGTTAATCAAATATTGAGCGAGGATCAGGGGACGGGTTGAGTAGAAGGAAGATGAGTGTCCGAGACGAGTAGTGAAAAAGCGACGAGTGGAGCAATGGACACAGTACATAGAAAATGCATTAGGAGACCGTTGGGTACAGACGACATTATTGATGAGATGAATGAAATAAGGAACTAGAAGAACGTGAGCACAGAATTAGAGAGAAAAAAGAGCAAAGAACTAAAGCAAGTAACAAATAAGCTAAAAGGAACAATTTCGAAAGAGCATTGCGAGGACATGGGAGGCTTTACTGAGAAGGGGTTAAAAGTGAGCGTTTTGCATTACTGTGAAAGGACTGTTAGAATGTAAGAAAGGCAAACCCTTTCACAATAATACGATAAAAGAGGTTGCAACGGGTTTAATATTGATAGAAGCAGAAAGGGTACTGGAAAGTTACAGAGGAAATATATTGGGGAGCTCTAAAGCAATGGTTGCAGATAAGTGAGTTTCAATACGAGTTTCGTATATACAGGGTCGCACCCAAAAGTGGTGGGACTGATTTTCTCTGGCGCGAACGAAGCAATGGAGTGGGGTCTGCCTGGCAGGGTAAGGTGGAGGGAGCTCTTAGCAATAGACCAACACCAATCTCAGTCGCCTGCGGGCTGTCGTTGAGTGAGGACACCGTTTTTAGTGAAGCAAGTTTTTTGTCCGCGTCGAAAAACAAAATGAATCTGAATTTAGAGCAACGTTATTCCGTGAAGTTTTGGTGAAACTCGGGGAGACGGCAACTGAGACCCTCGATATGATCAAGCAGGCTTATGGGGACACTGCTTTAGGCCGTTCCACAGTATTTGAGTGGCACAAGTTGTATAAAGAGGGTAGGGAGCTCGTTGAAGACGACCATCGCTCCGGACGGCCGTCGACGGCAAAAACCGACACGAATGTGGACAGAGTGAGGACACTGCTGAACAAAGACCGACGCTTAACCAGTGAAGAAATTGCAGCCCAGTTGGGTCTGTCTGCATCCAACGTCCAACGCATTATTTCACAGGATATGGCCATGCGCAAGGTGTGCGCCAAGATGGTGCCGAAAATTCTGCCATGGCGCGCTCGTCGTCAGACAGCTCCTGGCCAAATACGGCGTTGCCACGTTGCCGCACCCGCCCTATTCTCCCGATCTGGCACCACCGGACTTCTTCTTCTTCCCCCTGATGAAAAGACAGCTCAAGGGACGACGTTTTGACTCGATAAAGGCCGTTCAAGAGGCTTCGACGAGGGTCATCAACGGCATCCCCAAAGAAAATTTCCAGCGGGCGTACGGGGAATGGGAGCAACGTTATACTAAGTGTGTAGCAGCTCAAGGAGCATACTTTGAAGATTATTAAGTCGATGTAAGTATATCGTCAATAAAATTCTTGTAAAAAAATCAGTCCTACCACTTTTGGGTATACCCTGTATGAAGGGAATATGACTTTGATAATGATAGCTTAAGGGCAGGCATTAAAAAGAAAAAGAGGAAGGCTCTGTAAATAGATATCATCTTTGCAGAACTACTAAATAATTTCAGAAAATGGGAAAGAAAGAAGTACAATAAAATGGTATCTTTCGTATTATTTAAGGAAATAATTTGGCCGGCGGGTTTGTTGTCTAGGCGCTGGTACCATTTTTAAAACGGGGAAGGCTTCAGAATATGAGGGCTGCAAGGCTGGATTTCTAGCGCAGCAATGACAGCATATAGGATCATCACCCAGAGGATGGAGATGAGAGCAATGCAATCAGGTTGGCTTTGGTAAGTGGAGGGGTACGAGTGTTGCCATGGCAATGATGAGGTACGAGGTACCGAAGAAAATTAGAGAACAACCGGAATTAATACGCTTCGTAGATTTTGTGAAGGCGATTGGTTGAGTATTGGGTGATATTGATGAATATTTTGCATAAGATAGGGGTAGACTAAAGAGAGTGATAAACAACCTATCCGGATCATGCACATTTGTCACCCAACACCGTAACGAATACCGAATTAAGATCTAGGATGGGCAGTGATAGACTAGGAATGTCCATTAATACCTAGTCCTTTTAAGAAGCCCTTCCAAACGGACGAGAATTGATGACAGGCACCATGAGTAAAGGTGTAAAGAATATATACGTGAAATCTCGAACATGAAGTTTAGTTTTATTAGGGCTCGGAACCTTGGTCGTCGTGGAAAGGAAATGAGAGTTGACTGAAGGCTCTCGAAATGTGGGTGCGGAGAAGCATAAGTGAAATATAGCTGGGTGGAGGGGAAAAACACCGATGACATGCTAACTTTTTGAGGTAATAGAAAAGGTATTGCTGCCGGGTGAAGTTCGAAGATGACAAGTTGGAGATTCTGAGAGGAAATAGGATACTGGGCAGGAAAGCAGAATGTAGAATGCTGGGAGGCGAGTTTGGCGAAGAGCGTACATTTTGAATTAAATTAAGTATGGAGAAAGTTTGCAGATCTTAAGAATGACCAATATTAGCATCAAGTATTTTGATTAATGATATTTTTTGTCATACATATTTGGGTTTAGGAACTAGTTTGTTGTGACGCGACGCATCTTAATGCTACCATGAGTCGTTACACTATTGCTGATAATAACAATAATTCTCCCTATCATGCATCCTCCCAAACGTTAGTTTTTCTTCTCTTCACAGTTTGATTTTAATGGCTCTAAATTCCTAAGTTCAATTTCGAGCCGAACGAATTTCGTCAGTAATATTTTCCGAGCATTAATTTCGCTTCAGTACGAGTACGTTATCTATGTCAAATCTGTAGGTGTAACAAATATAAAAATCATTAAATTCTACATTGTTGCCCTAAAATGTATCACAAGGGTAATTTTGCGGAAGCCTTATTTCAAATCACCCATTTTCTTATCTGTCAATTTCAACTCATTTAAATTAGGAACGCTCTGTTTACAAGAGCTAAATCTTTCTCTACGAGAAGTGAAAATAATATTAAAATACGATGTCTGTTGAAAAACTTCCTGAACTTTTGCATTACAAAAAAATATTTCATTAATAAATTAATATTCGGGGTCCCCTTCAAAGTAGTCTCCTACCCAACGTATACACTTATCGGTGTTTCCACCTAATCAAACAGTCCTGGAACCCTTCTTCCGGAATGCTCCTCCGTCAAATTTTTCTCTATCTCTTGAATGGTGGCAAATCTTTTTCCTTTGAGCGGAGTTTTTAGTTTGGGGAACCGGAAAAGTCACGAGGGGCCAGGTCTGGAGAGTAGGGTGGATGGAGAAGTACAGTTGTTTTGTTTTTGGTTAAAAAAAAACACGATTTCTGATACATGAAGACTAGCCGGCGCGTTGTCGTGGTGAAAAAAGCACTCGCCGCTACTCCGAATTTCGTGCCGTTTTCACCTGATACTCTTTCTTAGGCGTTACACACTCCCAAGTAGTGCTCCATGTTGACTGTCTGGCCTTTAGGTAGGTATGCATGACACACAACCTCTTTGCATAAAAAACAGTCAACATCACCTGATACTTTAGTGGCTCTTAATTCCTAAGTTCAATTTCGGGCCGGACGAATTTCGTCAGGAATATTTTACGGACCATTTTTCGAATGAACTTGTCGAGCTTTTTTGGGGCGGGGGGATGTTGACCAATCCATTGTGAATATTGGACTTTATTTTCGATTTCATAACCATGAACCCATGATTCATCACCTGTTATGATCCTGGACAGGAATGCTTTATCCTCTTCAGCTCGATGAAACAGTTCCTGATAGATTTGAACTCGATGTTGGTTCTGGCCTGCTGTCACAAGACGAGGCACGAATTTTGCGGCAACTCGATGGATTCTCAATATTTTATTAAGGATTTGATATAACGAACCAATCGAAATTGCACACTTTTCTGCAAATTCCCTGACGGGCAAACGTCGATTTGCACGAACAAGGTTGTTTACTTTCTCTTTGTGGGGGTCATCAGTCTACGTTGATGGTCTTTCGGAGGTGAGGTGAGGTTAAATCAACACTTAGGCCATGTTAACGAAATTGGACGAAGAACGTAGAATTTACGACAATAAAACACAATGAAAGACTCTCCATTCTCGGGATGTCACCGCGTAGGTTGTTTTTCTGACAACAGTTTCGCCCGTGTTTCAACGAGCGTCTTCTGAAGGTGGTCGAAGTCACTTCGCCCTGAAGACGCCCGTTGAAACACGGGCGAAACTGTTGTCAGAAAAACAACCTACGCGGTGACATCCCGAGAATGGAGAGTCTTTCATCTGAACGCCGCGAAAATCTACGATCCCAATAAAACACAATAATTAGTAATTAGGTCGAATTATTCTCCATCAAGAGAACCACATTTGTTTCAGCTTTCTGGGCACCGTTTCTTGGTCAGGGTGAACAAACGATAAGTTACGATGGGCCGCTCACCCTATAACTCACAAAATAGTAAATATTGCCACCTTAAGGACAGGCCTGCCAATCAATTGCGTGTTCATGGATCTTTCAAAAATTCCTCAGAAGCCTAATAGACTAAGCCTAGAATGTTAAATATTCAGCTCTATCCATCTCGTGGTTTTATTTTCATAGTCAATTGAAGCGACAAACTTTTTCTCGTTTCTTGCGAGAATCAAACACTTCTATTCAAGACCATTTACACCAAAACAAATCTAAATGGAGTAGAATGAAGTTTTTGGCGTGCTTGCAACTGTTTACAACCGGGAAAATAAGTTTCAACGTGTCTGTACATTCAAAATTGGTAAACATTGTTCAGGATATCCGGTGGAAATGATAGGCAAATACACACTACGGTTTTGAGTGATCGAGAAACCAAAGTTCGCGAAATATTTAAGCCACTGCCATATCACAAGGCACAGTTTTTCCAATTAGGCTCGAAAACTTGGTTGTGAAAAAAATCTCGGTGAGATGAGCGTCGCGTTTGCGCTCAGTGGTGAATAAATGCGATCGTGCGGTGGACTCCGAGAATGTTTTTTTCCCTCGCAATTGTGACGAGTTTCTGCGTTGATACATAAATATTGCCACATCATTGATACACTACCACTCTTTATTGACAAAGGAACAGTGGAAACAGAGGGTTTCTAAAGCTGATCAGGCTCCAAAGGCGGAGACGGTCTGACAAGGGGATGGCCACGCTTCTTTTTGGAATGCACGCGGAATCATCAAAATCGGCTTCTTGAGAAAAGGATAAACGATAAATGGAGACTAGTATGCATCGTAATTGCACCAATTGAGCGAATAAGTCAAGAAAAATTTCCTCTTTTGGCAAAGAAAAAAACCCTCTTCCATTCAGACGAAGACAGTTTCGATGGCATACATTTTGGAATTAAGTTACAACATCCACCGTATTTATCAGATCAATCAGATTTGGAAAAAAATGGCCCGGCGGAAAATGATTCCAGTCGAACAAGAATCGTCACACGCCTATTTTGAGGACCTACCGAAATCCTATTTTTTCGGACGGCTCAAAAAAGTTGAAGGAACGCTGGGAAAAGTGTTTAGCGACAAGGAGAATATGTTGGAAAAGAAAAAAGTCTATTCGGAATACTCTTTTTTAATTTTCCCAAGGACTTAATGAACGACCCACGTATGTACTTCAGCTGACATCGTTCCAAAACACTTCAGAAATAAATATTCCAGAATATGCTAGACTCTTTTGACTTTAGAAAGAGAAGAAAACGGAAGATTCAAGTACGTTTTCCCAGAATAGGTAAAATGTAAGCAACCGTAGGAACGCGACCTATGTCCTGCCTCTCTGGCACGTGGAGGGGGACGCAATAGTTCACGACCCCATGCACCACATATCCTGGGGATTAATTATTGGAGTAAATCAATTGAAATCGACGTCCATCCTCTGTCCGTGGATTCACATGAAGGGCCTCGCTCCGCCCGTTCTTGTAGTAGTTGTAGTGATTGGATTTCAGGCGTTTCCGCTTCATCTCGCACTGTCAACACAATCCGTAAAATATTGGGATATGACGACACCACGCCCATATCCGAAGCGGAATCCGAACTTGAGACAAATGATGCACTATTTCTCATTCCTGATGTAGACTCTCGGTACGAAAAAACATCGAGTTGATGAAGAGGATATTGTGGGGTGATAGGCGATATAATATGTACTCCCTTGATAAATATATATCCCAAACAACATCTAATTAATGAATGAACAAAGGACGCTGCTAGCCACATTTATTGTATCTGGCGGTGGATGAATCCATGGGTGCAATCAATATTTATCACGAGTATTAGCAATGATTTCGAGGCTAACAGAGAAATCATGCACCAAGAGCGATGGAAATAACTTTTACAAACAGATTTACGTACACAGCCTTTGCAGCGAATTCTGCTCTTCGAGTTCGAGACGAGTAATATTAAGTAATTATTTTTGCTTGAATGAAATATAAACAATGTTTAGACAATCTTTTTAAGTAATTTAAAAACTAGGCTAAGTAGTATCATATTTAAATTTCCTGAGGGACCTCTTTTGACAACCATTCTCATCCCTCGTCATTCCTAGGAAATCATCACTCAATTATTTCAGTTCTGCAATATATTTCCCAAGGCTGTTTTCATGATATTTTCCACTGCAATACAATGGTGTGATTAAAACCATTCCGATCTCGTCACAAATAAGACCTGCCGCTAATTAAGGTAAGCCTTTTAGTCCATAAAAGTTAACTTTTAGCCCGTGGCCATCCTAAATTAATTCTTATAACGTCTATCGTCCGATGTCTATTGTAACATTAATTTTACAACTCTAGCTTCTTTTTTCCCACGATCGCACGCGGCAATCAAACTGGCAACGGATGGATCCCGGATATCTACTGGCAGCATATTCCGTTCGTGGCCTACTAGTCAAAGATAAAATCGCTCTTTTCTCTTCCGCTCATATTTTCCCAGTGTTCTCAGAAGAGGGCTTAACATTTTCACACCCTTCGTTCTGCCAAACACACTTCATTCACCACACACTCTAAGTCCTTAAGCCTTTCCACATTTCAAATATTGTTGCGCTTAATATCGGAGCACAAAACATCACAATTATACGATATGGGATCGTAGATTTTCGCGGCGTTCAGATGAAAGACTCTCCATTCTCGGGATGTCACCGCGTAGGTTGTTTTCCTGACAACAGTTTCGCCCGTGTTTCAACGAGCGTCTTCAGGTCGAAGTGCCGTGACGTTGTTTTGTCCGCGTTTATATATGTTTCGCCTCTCCCTCCCTGCTCTCTGATTGGTCGGGGGTTTCCCGCCAAATCCTTTCCCAGGCTCCTGATAGGCGGCTCGTTCGTGCTCTTTTAGGCGTGTTCGAAGGAATTGCACGAGGGAGTCTATCAGGTGCCGTGCTCATGTGGAAGTTCACACATAGGCGAGACATGCCGAGCAGTGAAAACACGCCTGAAAGAGCACGAAAGGGCTACTAGGAACAAGCAGTTCAGTTTATCAGCCATTGCTGAACACGCTTGTTGCGGACCTGGCCATGAAATCAAATTTGACGAGACTAAGATAATATCCAAAGAGAGAAGATATTATCCTAGGCTAAAAAGAGAATCGATCGAGATACTCAAAGAAAAACATAACTCCAACAGAGAAGATGGCTACCGCCTATCAGGAGCCTGGAAAAGGATTTGGCGGGAAACCCCCGACCAATCACAGAGCAGGGAGGGAGAGGCGAAACATATATAAACGCGGCCAAAACACGTCCCGGCACTTCGACCTGAAGACGCTCGTTGAAACGGGCGAAACTGTTGTCAGAAAAACAACCTACGCGGTGAAATCCCGAGAATGGAGAGTCTTTCATCACAATGATACAATTATTAAATAAAATAGATCAATCAGATCTAGATTCAGTTTAATTCTTCAGAGCGAAAAAAATGAATTGAAATTGGTGCGTTTTCTTTCCTTTTGATGCGCAAGCTCCTTAGTGACATGGGTTTACGGTTAATATAGATATGAATTCTATACATCACCGTACAGGAACATAGTATACTTACAGGATATATATGTAACATAGTAGATTTTGAGAATGCGCTCGAGAGAGTGAAGTGGGCAGTAATAACGAAAATTTTGCTGAAGATGTGGCTGGACTAGAGGGGTAGGCGAGCCGGAAGATGTACTGCACGAGTGGGGGAATGAATGAAGATGAGAAGTGGGCAGTGTTGGGTAGGGGAAGGGGCGGGGATGTCATTTTCTTTTCAGGAATGGCAAGCGAGGCATGGGGAGGACTGGAGGAAAAGTAGGCGGGGAACTCAACAATCAAACAAATGACTTATCGTTTGTTAGCCAGGCAGACAAAAAGTTGAAATAAGTACTTAAGGTGTTGCAGAATCAGTGCGATCGATGTGGGATAATAATTAATCGCATAAAATAAAGATTATGAGATTTCCAAGAAGCACGAAGGCTAATATAAACATTAAGTTAACGTTTTGGGGCTAAATGTTTGGGTACACAGACTAGGACAGATTGAGCAGTTAACCCTATTTACAAAATGTTTTAGGAGGTGATCAAAGTAGTGAGGATATGATGATTGCCTTATCTGAAGAAGCTTTTACAATATAACCGAGAATGGATGACTAGCAACTTAAGGAATGATATAGAACAACGTGGTTAAGATGGTGACAATGCGATAGTTAATCTGGAGCGTAGAGGAGAAAACTAATATGGAGCGTGGTTTTATCTGACACGGATACTTGGTCGTTTAGGTAAGAGGATAAGCGTAGATTGAAAGCTTTTCAAATGTGGGCGTGGAGAAGAATAGATCAAATAAAATGCAGGGAAAGTACAAGAAAACAACCGATGAGGTCCTAAGTGCGGTGCACGGGTAGCGAAGGTTTTTGGAAGAAAGCAAAGTGGTGCAAGGAGAGGAGTATGCATTTTGAAGGAAGCGACATCGGTAGAAAGTATTCAGAATTAAAAAATGATTTATTTAACCATCAATTATGGGGTTTATGGATATTTTATGTCACGTTAAATAGGGCTGAGGAGTAAATCAATACGTAGAGCCATAGCACATCAAAAACTGCCTAAACCCAGCATACTATTGCTACTAATAATAGGGAAGTCATCTTTTTTAAATTAGGTATTTGAGCATGTAGGTATATAAATATTTGCGGCTGTTTTTATCAAGGGATTTTTAAATTGCTGTTTTATTTTATTTCTTCCATCAGATCAACATACTGCCCGCAAGTTACCACGGGAGTAATTTTTGCAAGTGTCGTTACGTCACCGAGGTGGTGAAATTTGTGATATTCATCAGTAGCATTTTTTTCGTTCCAATTTTCTTACTTCATTTCTCTTATTGTCATGGTCTTGAATTGAATGAGAAAAAGAGGTCGTATTTTATTTTAATTCCTCGTGAGTTATTTTCTCTAAATAATACGAGGCCTGAATTATTCACCCTGTGTCAACAGTAGTCTCGTAAGGATCTACATGTAGTGGGTAAAGTCGAGAATGCAGTCCTTCTGTTCCCAGTGGTTTATAACACAACATTTCCAGAAATATTTTCAAAGTTTTTTGTCCTTCCATATTGTATTCAACGAAACGTCAACTTTTTCCTTTTCTCCCTTAAAAATGGAAGAAGTAAAAACTCCAACGCGCAGTCCCGTTTGCTCGACTGATTTATTTTAGGTGAGGTCTATCGCGAAATAAAACCTCCTCATGGCCATCTCATTTCAGCTGCCCTCCACTGTTCGTTTGGTATATTCAAGCCCTTCGTGATTCATCCATCGGAGAGGATTTTTTGCCGGCTGGTACTATTCGGCATTCAATACACGTACCAACGCATTTGAAACGCAATGCAAGAACAATCAAGCTTCCACAGACTCGAGTCCATCAAGCTGCGGGCACTGAAGTATGTAGCTCAATTAACTTGAGGCGGGGAAAGGGGAGGATGCAGCCGCTCAAAGCAGTTTACCCAGCGGGTACATGTATATTGTTTCATCATTTAATCAACCCCACACTTTATCTATTGCTTTTTTGCTACTGACTCCGGCTATAAAGTCGTATTCCTTTCGTTAGATTTAGTTTACCAGCCAACAACGCACGTGTGCATCTTTCTAATTAGACTAATCAAAATAATTAAACTCACTTTTTCCCGCATGCCCAAGGGGAAAATTTTCGTTTTTTTATAAAATGGCGATTTTCTAAATGTATACTTTTCCCAGTTCGCAGATAAATATAATTGGATTGACACGTCCATCTAAACTTTCATTTCCAAGACCTGACCCCGGGAGCGAGGCAAATTTACCTTGGCAAATTACCCATTATCTTTCTGAATTCCGGATATCATTTGGAGACTTCCCAAGAAGTTCGGAACTTTTTTGGTCAAGAATAGACATGTGTGTTTGTTGATGATCGTTATTATCGCTGTTTTCGGGAGAATTAGTTAATGACAGGTTTTCTGCTGAAAACATCGTGGTTGATGAAATAACTCCTATCACAATTTACGATGGCGGGCAATATAATGCTCAATTTGTTTGGAAAGAAGTAGAGTACTTGCCAAGGTCCGCCACATTTTATGAACATGCAGGTAATTCACAAGGTTTTCACAAGAGAATCATTTTCATGGATCCACATTCGGACTTTTTTCATAAACAAACTTGAGAAAAAAAGGTAACGAACACGTAGATAAACATTTCTAATAATTCGGATATATTAACAATTGGGAACTAATTACCAAAGGAAATGGCATGAAGATGTTTTTAATGTTACTTCTTGACAATAAATTGGAACGTCCTTCAAAGCGAAAAAAGAAAAAAAGAAAAACCAATTTCTTAGGAGAAGAATTTATTTTAATTTTGGCTTTATCGTAATATTCGCAAGATTCAATAGTTTCTTTAATAAAAAATGGATGTTCCTCAAAGTCCTTGATGGTTGATCACTAATTCCAAAGAACATCGCCATTGCATTGGAAAAAAATTGGAATCATTAGAAAATTACCGTTGATTACATTGAACCCCGTTGGAATGTATTTTCACCCGTAATAATTTCCACATCAATTTCTCGATTTCCATCAGTAAAAATATTTCTGCTCATGAATTTTCGCCTTAGTTAAATTTCTACGGTTCCCTTAAAAAAACGAACAGAGTTTATCATTTTAAATACAGGTATAAATATTATATGTACAGGGTTCGTCCGGAAAATAAGTGTACTGAGCTCAGGATAAAAAATTTATTACACTTTTACATATCTTAAGCTAATATTCCTCAAAATAGGACCCTTGTGAGTCGATACACTTGTTTCAGCGGCGTTCCCATTCCTGGAACGCTCCCGCGAAGGCATCATCGGGAACCTCTCGAAGACACGTCGTCACGGCCTCTTTGACGGCGTACAAAGTCCCGTATCGCGTTCCTTTCAAACTCCTCTTTATCTTCGGGAACAGAAAGAAGTCCGGTGGTGCTAAGTCCGGGCTGTAGGGCGGGTGCGGCAGAGTTGCCACGCCGTGCTTGGCCAAGAAGTCCGACACGACAAGCGTGGTGTGAGACGGCGCATTGTCGTGATGCAGCCGCCAGATGTTTTTGATCGCTGGCCGGACGCGGGCGACTCGTTTTCGAAGCCATTTTTGGCACATTACACTGCTCTGCTATCATCCGAACACTAAGACGACGATCAGAGTTCAGTACATCGCGAACTTTTCGCACATTTTCGTCGGTGAGTGTCGTTGATGGTCGTCCAGGCCGTGGTTCGTCGTCGACCTCTTTTCTGCCCTCCACGAACATCTTGTGCCACCGAAAGATCATGTTTCTGGACATGGCTGACTCACCGTAAGCCTGGTTAATCATACCGACAGTTTCGGTGGACGATTTCCCAAGCTTTACCGCTAATTTGATGGAATAACGCTGCTCCAAAAACTTCGGCATCGCGTTCCGTGACGTGGGTCGAGCGTGGAGGTTCGCGTTAACAGAGCTCCTCACTACACCACAGCTCAGAGCCGACTACCTTTTTCAGTGTCGCTTGCCAACATATCCCCCTCCAATCGCAGCCCGTCAGAGCGGTGCTGGGCGCGCCTGGAGCGGCGGGAAAAAATCAGTACACTTATTTTCCGGACGAACCCTGTATATAAAACAGGTAAATAAGTATATATGAATACAGTAATTAATGGCAAATATTTTGACAGTGGAGCTTATCCTTATGCCATGGCTTCTTTACCTGATATTCGGAAGAAGAAAAGGTCATAGTTGTAAGTGATTTGAGGTGTGCGCATGGACCAGGAAGAAAAAAAATAAACTTTGTAGAAAGTTAGAAATAGTATATTCGCTAGAGGAAGATAGGTTAGATTAGGGGAGATTCGACAATGACAAAATCATCGGGTGCGATGGATTTATTTAACAGAACGCAGGAAATTAGAGGATGTGATAAGGAAAAGAAAATTCGTAGCTTTCGCAGGTAAAAGGGGGGAATAGAATAATATTTTGGAGCGAATTGAAGGATGGCAAGCACAATCCCCTGAAGAAGATAGGGCGGAATGTTTATACCATGATGAAGTGTTTATAATTCCTCTTGTATGCGCAAAATATTTCAGAGACCCTCTAAACCCATTGGTAACCGAAAAGCTGCGAATAATGACAATATTCACTCGTTATTTGGATTAATTAATGATAAGCGGCTGTAAACGATACCAGTGGCTTAATATTTTCAGCGGCTTCTCCGTCACTGGCGATCCCGAGGCTAGATGGGTGGGTGATCCCTGTTGGAGGGGAATGTGTTGTGGAATTCGGAGGTGGGTTGTGCTCGTCTAAACCTGTCGTCCCCGGGGATCCCGCGACGTGGGGGGTCCCGACTCCCCGACCGCGAGTGCCTAATAAAAAGTGCAGAAAAAGGCCCGTCTCGAGAAATGACCACCGCCACACCTCTCACCCGTCGCCCCCTCCGACTAATCAACGGTGAGCAAAATGCCGCTAAGAACCTTGCAAACCTTATAGAATCAAGATCAAGACTTCACCTCTCAAGTTTTTCCATTGAGTAGTGTAATGACTCCTTATGGTGTTGAACAGAAAGTTTTTTTTATGGCCCGTCAAATTATTACCATAGTTTTTGATTGAATGTATTTGTTCGTCTCGTGTATTTCTAGAAGGCGTTTGGTTGAGTGAACTTGAGAACTGGCAAACAAGTTAGAGACTATGGACACAGATTGGAGGGAAAGGCGACTTCTCGGCAACCTTAGCGTGTCTCCGCTGACTGCTGCGGGACGTGCGACGGAAAGAGTCGGAATGAGCCGGGTTAGACAGAGGGGTGCGACAGGGATGCCTACTGTCCCCGGGCTTTTCTATCTATGCGTGGTGGAAATGGTGGGAGGGGTATGGGAAAATCTTCAGATGGGAATAAAAGTCTTGAAATTCGTTTATCAGATTTGTGGATGGTCAAGATTTAATTAGCTATTCAACTAAAGGATCACAATCATTTTTGAGCGCATTAGAAAATCAGTGTTATAGGTATGCGATGAAGATCAATGTAAGCAAAACATAGGCTGGGAGGCTTAAGAGAAAAAAGAAAGCTAAAACACGAGCAAAAATAGGTCATAAACTAGAGAGCGCGTGGATATTTATTTACCTAACCTGGAAGTCTCTTGGGCCAAGGTGGTCAAAGTAGGGTCAGTCAAATGAAAACGGTCCACCCGCCATAGCACTAAAAGTCCGCTAAAAGCTAGAAGTTAGCTTTAACGTATCGACACTGCCATCGCCGTGGTAGGAGAACTGCATAGTGACAACTTACAGGCGCACGCAGTTCTTGTTGGGTGATGTCCTCGTTGGTGCGCAGACGGATTGTTGTAGCGGGTGTTCGGTTTTCTTTTGACTGCCCCACATAGTAGAGACAGAAGATTTGTATTAGACCTTTGACAAGAGGAAAAGCATCAATGGCAGAAACGATAAATAAAAATGCAAGCAAAAAGTTAGAGAAAACTGTTATATGGAGCGTGGTTTTATACTGTATTACGCAATACGAAGTGACGTGGGAGCTAGGGGTGGCGGTCGGGATTAAAATTAAAGCTTCTTCGATGCACTTCATGAATATTTTTCTTTTGCCGCCGTTCTTTGGAGGAAATAAACCTGAGTCATTACCCCGGTGCTCTTTGTACGCCGTCGGTGACCTTTTCTCTTGACTGATACTAGCTCAGTCCATTTCAACGGTCGTGTTCGATCGATACTCGAGGCCACGGTAACGGCGACACTTTTCACAACTAATTTTAACTCTCTTTAAGGTAGCGTAGCATTTGTATCCTTTTGGGTGAAACAAAATCCGCATCAAGTTTCTCTCGGTAAGAAGAGTAAATTTCTTATGCATATGGATGTGCCCAAATATTAATGGCACCAGACGTATATAGAAAGTCATAATCACGATTAAAATGACTAAATATATTTCCTAAAGATACCACGCGCATTATGCGTAATGTACTGTTTATTTTATGAGCATGCGTGCAAATTAAAACATATGTACACTTGTGGAATAAGGATTTTGTTCATCCTAATACTAGTAATTTAAAGTGCATCATGCATTAATGAGGATTTTTTTAAACTTCGTAATGGTTCTGCAAATCCTTACACGTATTTTTGCATATTTTTAATACGTATTTTTATAACATGCTTGAACGATAAATGCTTAAGGTACTAAGAGATCGACACTTAATTTTTATTGGCCGAAAATGTCTCTAGCGATCGTCCCTTAGTCGTCTTACTCCATCAAAGTAATCAAACCGTTGGTGGCCATACGTCCGTCCGGAAATGTGATTGCTGGCAGAATGTGACCACCCAATTTATATTTAAATTCTTAAACTAGGAAATGGGCCGCTTATTTAACATTCTTCCTCAAATAATTTGCCCTCTTTTAGATAATATTATGGTTGAATACTTTTGCAAAATATCGCTTTACATAATAATCCTCAAATTCTTCAAATGTCATGGGATTTAAAAATGGTCTAGTGACAATAATATGGCTCTTCGGTTGACGTCTTCAAGAATTGCCCGCAATGTAGTTCCAGATTTTAATGGTGCGTTAAGGATGTATTAGAGGAACCATAAACTGTGAGAAGAGAGCGCCTGAAGGCAAACCTGTTGATGGTGTTCGCCCATTCCCGATGATAGACGATGAGATTCATGCAGTTGAACGTGCTATCCGACGGATGCTTAAGCAGTTTTCATGAGTGAATCGTTATCCTCAAATCACCAGAGGGTAAATTTGATTACCATTGAAAGATCATGTCTCCCCGATGACTAAACTTAACCTTATTGCTGGCTTCGGAGGCCGGTAAAGATCGCTGCGTTACAGCTTACTGAATGTACTCATATTTTCCAATTCAAATGTTGCTAAAATGACCCAACCCATGTGAAATGGAGAGTTATTGCCATTAAGGATGGCATCTCTGTTAAAGTCGCCATCTCCAGTTACTCCACGGGCAATTTCTCCTCCACCATGGCTTTAGAAATAAACTTGAGTTACAACCCTGCCCCCACTTCTATGCAAGTGGGCTGACTGATACTAGAAATAAATATTTTTCCGGATATTTGAAATTCTTATCACGACCGGTTATTATTATTACCGATCGAGAATGATTCTTAGGTACCAAAAACTGATAATGCAGTTCACTTCAAATCAGTTCACTTCAAAGGCAATTCCGCTCAAAATGGGAAATAAATAGGACCCTGGAAATGATCGAAAATATCCTGCAACGTCATTGAGAAGGTAATTGGGTAGTATCGTGCACTTTTTAGAATTTATAGTTTCTTCATAGGCACCCGATAAGAATTCTGAAAGGTAGGTATTATGACAAAGGACTTATTTTTTATCCACGGCCTCCTTAAGTCGATGGAATCAATAAAACAAATATACTCTCCATTCTTAGACATCAAAAACACGTTTCAGCAAATGCTACCTGATTAGTTGCTGTACAAACTGTGATTTCAAGGAATGAATGACCATGTCGTGAGCATATCTTCCTCTTTTTTCTTTCAGCACAAACAAAAAAGAATGTTTTCATTGATTTAGTTCCAATGTATTAAAAGTAATCTCTGAAGTCCCGCCGAGAAGCGTTATGCAGTAACCAGCTACGTCACAGTAATTGCCAATGATACCGTCTATCCATCTAACGATGGGTCTCAGATTAAATCTTGAAAAATGTACATTGTTGTAATCTGAGAAAAGAAATCCTTCTTCATGGATACATTAAGATTGAAAAAATATCTAGGGAATCCCATTGGGATGAGCGCATTAGGAGCATCTGCGTACCTGCATTCACGAAACTATTAATGGTTTGATTGGTTTCATCAAACGAATGTAGAGTAAATATTAAATGAAGATGAGAGATTATTTCTCTTTGATTAAACCCCGGCTTGAATACACTTTGATCATTTAGGACCTCCTCAGATGAACCTAATTCCGGATGTTACTCTAGATTTAAAAAAAAGCTGCATATTCAGGAAGATTCGTGTATAACGAGTACAAAGCGTCACTTCATCACGTATAGCCTACGTAGGGAGACATTAAAAGAAAGAGGATTACATGCCTGAGTTTAACTATTAGATAAATAAAAATCGCTTAAGTTTAATGCTGACACAGTAAAGATAAATTTTGTGTCGCATGACATTGGTAGGCAAGACCACGGCTAGAACTCAGGAAAACAGGGAGCAAGCCCAGCAATTTTTTAGTCCTTTTCCCTTTGCACATCTAGTGACCGCTACAGTTTGTAATATCACGTAAGAACACTTTTCTTCCTGAACTATTTCCTTATTCAAATTCTCCCACTTCCTTATGCCGTCTAAAATACGTCGCCTACATTCTCCTTCCCTTCTTTCCCGCTTGTACCTCTATTCTCACACAGAATCCATGCCTCCCAATATCACCTCAAAACTGTGGACCTTCCCTCCTCGCATTTCCCCAACCAACTACCTCTCTTCGTCCAAACATATCGATCGCTCGTCGTATGGCCTCATATATATATACATACATAATACTACATCCTGTATGTTTGTCTCAAAAGACTCCAATCGTCACTCATCCTTCTCCCTCAAATACCAGACATCGGAACCACATAACGCTGCCCTCCGCATTTTGTTTCGTAGCCTTCATCAATGAGTAATCTATGCTTCTTACTCAATGCCTCTGTCAGCAAGTCCCATATTTTAAAAAGCTTTCTTCGCTGATGTATCTCCTCTTCCAATATCCTATGACGGCATTGCTTATCCAAGATATCGCTCAAATCCTTGAATTGTTCTGGTTTCTTGGATTTTTACACTACTGTGATGATTAGCATGTACTTTGCCTGCATTACTCTTGAGAATCTCATTGTATGAATATCTATTCCTTTCCTCCTACAAGTTAGTAGATCACATTAGGTAGAGAGTGTTCATCTAGAGCTCACTGATTAATTAATCTTGATCTTTCTTAATGCCGTCTACATTCATTAGCCCATCCTCAGCCCACACCTCCGCATCTCCGAATGCACGTAGCTCCTCAAGCTTGCTTTGGTATTTTAATGACTCTTCCTTTCTCCCGTTCTCCATTCTATACTCTTTCTTGTGCGATCTGATTCAGATAGGAAGACAGCCATCACAAGCTCTTCAGTTATTCCATCCTACCTACTCCATAACTAGAAAATACTCTCTATAAACTTGTGCGCATTCACAAGGTATATAGAGACCTATATTTCTATTTCCTTTCCATTTGATTATTCCTTGCGGCTTTATCGCCTCACAAAAAACCTAAAATTTTGCAGACTGAGCGTCGTTACATGATCTTTAAGTGGGTAGAATTTTTGATGATTATTTATCTGCCTTTTCTGAGAAATGAATTGGCCTTACGTTCCCAAGTTTAGTTTAGTCCTCGTCTTAATTTCTTCAGGATTGAAGGATTAAAATTGAGGCGGTAAAATACTCTAGCCACATATTCCTTGCAAATGATACGAATCAGTCACAAAAGTTTTTCACTTATTCTTGCCACACTATTGCGACTTTTTCATATGAAATAATTTTTCCTGCCAAATAATTTTAGTTGATATCCCCCTGAAAATGGTTTCTTGCTCACATTCTATTCGGGCAAGATGAATTTCCCCATCCGAGACTTTCCACAGTAAAATCTCTCTAGTCAAGGTATGCCTAATCTCGCACGGCCGAGTGGCTAGCAGAAAAAAGAAGATACGGAAGAGGAACGCCATCGTGAGAGAAGGGATTAAGGATGCTGCTGAGACATGAAAAGTTGGATCATATTGAGCTTTAGATGAGGGAAGTATATATGTAGACATGCGAGGCACGCGTTGAGTCAGATGGAGAAAGAGAGAGAGGGGGATTATTGGAATGAGAGTTAGCGGGTAAGGAAATTTAAAAAAATAAAGTAAGAGGCGAATATAACGGAGAGACAGCGTGGGGGAAAAGTAGCGAATGGGAAACTAGGGAGAAGGGTACTGAACGCGGAGCCAGGTGAATGGAAGAATCTAATTAGTGGAAATGAGATCATATCCGATCAATCTCGCGTTAGCCCAGGTGACAAGCACACAGGGAGGAGGAACTAGATTAACCTCAACGACCAAGCAAAGTGATCGCCAATATACATGGAGGAGTTTTTACAATTGCTTTTCTTGTATGCGCTCCAGTCAGACTTTCGCAATCCCAACATCTCTAATTCTCCGACTATTCAAAAGAAATTTGAATATGATAGGTATTTTTGGATTTCATGCATCATATATACATTTTTTAACCCCAAAACCGACAACTCTAACTCTTCACCAACGAAAAATGTCTTTCCTCAATGACCGAGCACCACCTCTACTAAGGTGTGACTTTCGATTATTGAATGACAATGTCTAAACTTTTAAGTTCATCAATGAGTGATTTTGAGGAGGTGGTTTCCGGACGATACCTTGTTAAGTATTGGCCTCGCAAATGTAGCTGGATGTTCCCTTTCTGTGGAAAATTTCCTGGTTTCCCCTACTCATTCGTTTTCGGACTTCATTCAAGAAATGTTGTTGGAGTATTTAGTATCAGAAGACACGCGCCCCAAATCCTACTCAATTTAAATTCGTGAACATATTTTTCTTTGTCAAAGAACGGCATAAGAATAATAATAAGGGCAGAATTTTTTTCGCTGAATCTCGTGCACACGTTTAAGACACAACACAAGAGGAAAGGACAGTGGGTTGGTTAGAATTCATACAACATCTTACAGGGAAGGAACAGTGCGTTTCGTGGCACGCATAGCCAGAAGAAAGAGGTGAGCCACATATTTCTCCTTTGGTGGGTGAAACACCCCCGTGACGCCATCTCTTAGCTAAAGAATCGGGGCGCTTGGCGACATATTACACCCACGGATCTCAGGGTAAATTACGTTTCCTCGATAGCTGCCTCGATAGCAGGACGTGCCTGTGTTCACCGAGTGTCTAAAATCGCCGGCGTCCGAGGCTTCGGCCGGCGGGGTTTGGAGAGCGGCACTGCCGGACTCTCTCGGAAATCGAGGTTCCGATCGTGTTTTGTTTCGAGCGGCGGTTGACCGCCTAGTTCATCAAGAAGCGTGCAGTTTGACTCTCGACTTCTTCCGCCGGGAAGGCCGTACTTTTGTTTTGTTTAGTGGATCAAGACTGACCTTGATTCCTGGTGTAGAGCTTAGGCTCCTTTTGTTTGCTACCGCCGGGTGCGTGTGGCGGGGAGGGAGCGATCGTGAGTTTATTTCCCTTTAAAGTGCTCGTTTTTTTGTTGCGCTTTCCTTCTTCATGCTAGTGTGCTGAATTTGATTTTTTTAAATGGCTGTGCGCCGCTTAAACACGCTCGCCATCAAGTTGACAAGAAGGCGAAGCCCCCTACCACGTTGGGGGTCCACCTCTTCACGTTAGAGTCGCTGGGCCTCACACCCGAAGAGATAGTGGCGATTCAATTTGGATACAATCGCCATTTGATATTCCTGAAGTTGGCAACCGAAGCTACAATGACTAGGATTTTAGACAATACTCCGCGGAAACTACCGTTTCCGTCTTTAAGTGACCAGAGGACGACAATAACAATTGACGAGACTTCCGGCAGCCCGTGTAATGTCAGGGTTCTTTGTCTCCCCGTGGAGACCCCATTGGAAGACATAACAGGCGAGCTCCAACGCTTTGTAAAATCCATCGCTCGTGGGAGAACAGGTGGGAGGGAGACAAGATGGCGCGGGTGCTTACTGGCACCAGGGTTGTGCGGATTACGGTCGAGAGAAATATCCCCTCGTACCTCCACATCGGCGGCAACCGGGCCATCATCATCTATGAGGGTCAGCGCCGCACTTGCGCCCGCTGTAACCAAGAAGGCCACGAGCGCAAGACCTGCCCTCGGAACCAGGGAGGTAAGAGCTATGTGGAGGCAATGACGATGCCCTCCAACCCTAACGCCGCCGTGGAGATGGACGAGCCCGAAGTGGCTGTGGAGGAGAGAGCGCGGTCGCTTCTACTCATCGAGGGTGCGGCCCCGGCTGCTCCCGTCGGTCCCCCGCATCTCCCTTCAATTGGAGGGAAATGTCAGCGGGAGCGAAAAACGTCAACGGAGGAAAGGGAACCGAAAAAGAAGAGGACAGACAAACCCAAGCTCCTGGTCTCGAATACCGATCTACAAATGGCTCACGTACCTACCACCTCGCCTAATATCACACGACCTCCAGCCCCCGTCTCCGTGAGCTCGTCAAATGAGGAGGGATGGTCTTTCGCCCCCCCTCCCCCCGCTCACGCCATCGACGCCCTCGCTACGCAATCCTTGCATCACGGGTTTCAAACACCCCGAGAACCCCCGGTGACAGGTGAGGAGGATGCATCTGATTGCGATGTTTTCCCGTCCCCAACAGCTCATCCCTCGACCCCTTTATCATTGACTATAAAGAAAGCGTCACCGACTCCGGAAGTTGACCCGCATACAAGTTTCCCAAAGTCAAAAATCCCACATACCCCATCTTCTTTCCCCATTAAGGACAGCCAAGGTGTCGACGATCTTCCCAGCGCTTCTCAAGATACGGACCACAAGCAACTGTCTCCCCTGATTTTTCCCGACCACAACCCTTCCACAGATGAGCCCCAGTCCGCCACTCCGACCCTCCCCGAGGGTACCTCCTGCCCCTTGGCGGCCCCCAGCGGTGCTCCGTCGAAGAAGGCCCCCTGTGGAACGCTGCCGAGTTACCCGCTCTTCGTCGAGACCACGGCTGGCTCTTCCTCTTCGGACGAGGCCGGGGGGGAGGGATGCGGTGAAATGCCGCATCCTCGCTCGTCGACCAGTTGGACGAGGCGTCCCGGGAAACGGCGAAGCACTCGTCGCCCTGGGTCGAGTCGAGACCGGAGCGACGCTAGCCACGATCAGAACTCTGGGAAGTGATGTCCGGTAGCCACCCGGTGCCGGACACACTTCGTCCATCGTTGAAGAGTTTTTTTTTTCTTTTTGCTGAATGACTGATTGAATCGATAATTTCAACCCTGCCATTGATAATTTCTTACAGTACATAATTTTCCATTGCTAGCTAAAATCTCCATCCTCATATCTGTGGACCTTGTGTTCCTTTCTTTTTTCTTTCTAAATGTTAATGGTCAAATGTACGAGTATGCGTCTGTATGCATATACTTATGTATGTGCGTGTGGATGTGCATGTGTGCGTATGTATGTGCAAGTGGATGTATATGTGGCATATGCATCAAGTATGTACCCATGTATACACTTAAACTAAAGAAAAACATGATGTACCCATAATCTGTGACCTGATATTATGCATAATGCAAACAAACTCTGTAATATTCTGAACAGAATAAAATAATTTATATCATAGCTCAAGTGGTTAAGAGCATCCGCCCGGCAATTGGAAAGATCCGGTGTTCGAGTCCCGGTCAAGGGAATATTTTTACTCTTGTGATCCGTTCGATTCCGCCTTCCCCACCTTTAATATGTTCGTCCTTTATGTGCGTTCCTATTCCTTTTCCTTATATCTGTTTCTATATAAATGAGTATTTATTCACCGTTTGGTGGGATTTTGTGTTTGAATGTATATATATATATAAACATTCATTATATTATATATATACACATACATTATATTATATATATATATATATATATATATATATATATATATATATATATATATATAATGTATATTATTATTAGGTAATCTACCGGTTAAGGTAGGTTTTTGGATGGACACAACTACTAAATAAATATTTTGTGATTCCTAACAAAATACAAAATCAAGTATCCTACTCTACATCAGAACCCTCTCCATCTCTGAGTACTTTCTTCCTCCATTCATCCCGGCCAACATCCCTATCGTTTTCCTACCCTTTCCTCGTTTGCCTAACATTCTCCCCTCAATTACGGTCCTAAACATCCCAATGCCGGTCAATACCCCCTTCATCCACTTTTCCTGCCTCCACAGGATTTCTCCCAACCAACCCCTCTCTTCGCCCACCATACCAAGTACTTCTTCATTTGTTTTCTTCTCTGTCCATTTTACTTTCTCCATTATTCTTCAAACCCACATTTAAAAAGCCTCCAGTCTACGCCTATCCTCCTGCTACAAAGACCACTTTTCCGCGCCGTATATACTTACGATCCATATCAAAGATGTTGCGAGTGTTTTCTTAATATCCTTGCACAACGTCCCTCTCATCAACTCCCTCCTCCTTGTAAAAGCCTCTTTGCCTAGCGCAATTCTCCACCCTACGTCCCTACTACTTTAACAGTGTTGGTCAAATGCACTACCGAGATATGTAAACTGTTCCACCTGCTCTAGTTTTTGCCCTCCTATTTTAATGTTTAGCTTACCCTTTTTCTTTCTAGGAAATCGCGTAACCTTTGTTTTATTAATATTGATTATCATCCCATACCTGTTGCCCTGAATTTCCAATTCACTAAGCAACGCTAGCAACCCCTTGGCTGACTGAAAAACTAAAGCTTGGCCATCAGAGAACCAAACTGATTTTACTAATTCCCCGTCCACTTTCACTTCTACTTCCATTCCTCCCGTTCCTCTTTAATCAGTCCCTCTACATACAAGTTGAACAGCAACGGTGATAATGGGCAACCCTACCTTACACCTCTACCTAACCCTGCCCATCCGGACTCCCCGTTCCGCACTCGCACCTGAGCAGTCCGAGGCATGAACAGGTTCCGGATTAGCCTCCTTTCCCTCCAATCTTTTCCAATTTTCTTCAATATACTCATTAGTTTTTCCAAAATTGCTCTATGAAACGCTTTTTGCAAAATCTACGAAACAGGCAAATACCTCCTGGTTTTGTTTTACATTCCTCTTGATTAATAATCTCATAACTGCAATGGCATCACGCGTATCTCTCCCCTTCCTAAACCCAAACTGATCATGCCCTAAGTAATCATTTTCTCTACTCTCTATCCTTTTGTTTAAAATCCTGAGAACAACTTTAGCTGGGAGGGATATCAAACTTATTGTCCCGTAGGCCTCACATGATGTAGCCTCTACCTTTTTCGGAATAGGAACTAAAACTGATCTCACAAAGTCTTCCGGCCACATTCCTTCCTCATAGATATTACGAATCAGCCCATATAGCCTCTTCTCCCCACATTTCCCTAATCTAGTCAGCAGTTCCGAAGGAATGTTTGAAAATGGAATGATGGAACCCCCACGGCCTTATTTACTTTCATCTCCCTTAATGCCCTTTCTATCTCATCGTCGAGTATTTCCTAAGCTATCCTCCTCTACGTCATGTTTCTTTTCTACGTCTAACTTTGTTGGTCCAAGTTCTTTACTATACAGTTCTTGTATATTTTCCTTCATCTATCTTGGATCTTTCCTTTGTAAACTATTACCTTACCCGCCTTATCTCTAACTGCTAACATAGATCCCCCTTTCTTACTTTCCGATAAATATTTAACTTTGCTGTACAGCGCCCCGATTTCAGCCTTCCTCAGCAATTTTTCCATGTCCTCTCATTGTCTTCCACCATGCTTCTTTTGCTTTAATTGATGCCCGCCTCAATTTATTGTTTAACTCTTTTTACTTAATTTTTCCTAACTCCTTGTGTACATTCTTCCATTTTCTTGTATCATCCATATTTGTAATCATCTCATCCATGATCCGAGGTAACGTAGTCCTTTTCGCGCTAACGGTTCCAATAGTGTCCTTTGCGGCTTTAGATAAGCCTTTCTTGATAAATCATACACGTACATATATACATATACATATATATATATATATATATATATATATATATATATATATATATATATATATATATATATACATAATGATTTCGTCGGCGTAACATGGAAGTGCCGAATAATGAATTGGACAGCAACAAATAATATAGAATCACATAAAAAGATCACTTACACGTTATTTCTTGATCATTTCGACGGAATTCCGCTCCATCTTCATCTGAAGATAGAAAAGTAATGCATTACTTCTCTAAAGCATTATTTCTCTAGTAAAGCATTTCTTCTCTATCTTCTGATGAAGACTGAGCAGAATTCAGTCGAAATGATAAAGAAATATCGTGTGAGTGATCTTTCTATGTGTTTCTATATTGTTTGTGGCTGTCCAATTCATTATATACATAAATAAATAAATAAATATATATATATATATACATATATATATATATATATATATATATATGTATATATATATATATATATATATATATATATATATATATATATATATATATATATATATATATATATATATATATATATATGTACATATCCCTCCCCGAACTAAAACCTTGACGTAGTGGAAGGGCTTGTGCGTTCCGATGACCCCTAGAGCTCTTCTGGCGGGAGTAACAATAATTGATAGGCTCACCGATGCTAAATAGATCGAAGGTAAGGAGCCAGACGAAAGATGGTCCACGCAGCGTCTGTTCCTCAGTGAGGCGGCTGCAATGGCCTCTGACCCCAGTGGGGCGGCCAGTAAGTGATGGTGTCATGTTAAAAATATTGTTGAGGAATGCAAAAGGAAACCACCTCAATTATCATTCCCAAGATAAATATGATTGTCACTACAGAGATTTTGAGTCCTGGCATCTACGAGGCTCGGCCAATCGGCCGTGTGTCGTGCCCGGCCGAGGGGGAGGTAAGGCTTCCGCAATCGTCATCCAACGAAACCCTTGCAAGGTTAAACCGACAGAAGCGAAGACGACCAATACGTTACGAGGGCGGTTTAATAAGTACCTGTGTTAGACGACAAAGGGCTTTCCCGAGGAAAGTTTATCCTACCATCGTGTGCTGCTATACTATATATATATATATATATATATATATATATATATATATATATATATATATATGTGTGTGTGTGTGTGTGTATATATATATATATATATATATATATATATATATATATACACACACACATTGATAGTGGTGGGGGATTGGAATGCGACAGTAGGCAAAGGAAGAGATGATGACGAGGTCGGGGACTACGGTTAAGGCACGATAATTACAGAGATGGATGAGCGGGGAAAATGGAAGAATGTCAATACAGAGTTAGGCAAAATGAAGTAAAAAGAATTGAACAATAAATTGAGGCGGGCAACAAATAAAGCATAAGAGGCATGGTGGAAGACGCAGTGCGAGGAAATGGAAAGTCCGCAGAGGAAGGGTGAAATCGGTGCGCTGTACAGCAAAGTTAAATCTTTATCGGGAAGTAAGAAAGGGGATCTATGCTAACAGTTATAGATAAGGCAGGTAAGGTAATAGTTTACAAAGGAAAGATCCAGGAGAGATGGAAGGAGTATATAGAAGAACTGTATAGTAAAGAGCTTAGACCAATAAAGTTAGACATAGAAAAATAATATGACGTAGAGGAAGATAGCTTAGGTCCAGGCATACTAGACGATGAGATAGAAAGGAAATTAAGGGAGATGAAACTAAATAAGGCCGTGGGGGTGGATAACATTCCCGCGGAACTATTGAAATGTTTAGGAAAACGTAGGAGGAAGAGGCTATATTGACTGATTCGTAGTGTTTATAAGGAAGGAATCTGGCCGGAAGACTTTGTGAGATCAGTTTTAGTTCCTATTCCGAAAAAGGTAAAGGCTACATCATGTGAGGACTACAGGACGATAAGTTTGATATCCCACGCAGCTAAAGTTGTTCTCAGGATCATAAACAAAAGGATAGAGAGTAGGGCAAATGATTACTTAGGGGATGATCAGTTTGGGTTTAGGAAGGGGAGAGGTACGCGTGATGCCATTGCAGTGATGAGATTATTAATTGAGAGAAATATAGAACACCACCAGAAGGTATTTGCCTGTTTCGTAGATTTTGCAAAAAGCGTTTCATAGAGCAATTTGGGAAAAACTAATGAGTATATTGAAGAAAATAGGAAAAGATTGGAGGGAAAGGAGGCTAATCCGGAACCTGTACATGCTTCGGACTGCTCAGGTGCGAGTGGGGAACGGGGAGTCCGGATGGGCAGGGTAGAGGTGTAAGGTAGGGTTGCCCGTTACCACCGTTGCTGTTCAACTTGTATGTAGAGGGACTGATTAAAGAGGAATGGGAGGAACTGGAAGTAGAAGTGAAAGTGGGCGGGGAATTAGTAAAATCAATTTGGTTCGCTGATGACCAAGCTTTAGGTTGTCAGTCAGCCAAGGGGTTGCAAGCATTGCTTAGTGAATTGGAAATTCAGTGCGACAGGTATGGGATTAGAATCAATATTAATAAAACAAAGGTTATGCGATTCTCTAGAAATAAAAAGGTTAAGCTAAGCATTAAAATAGGAGGGCAAAAACTAGAGCAGGTAGAACAGTTTACGTATCTCGGAAGTGCTTTGGACCAACACGGTCAAAGTAGTAGGGACGTAAGGCGAAGAAGTGCGCTAGGCAAAGAGGCGTTCATAAGGAGGAGGGAGTTGATGACAGGGACGTCGAGTGAGGATATTAAGGAAAGACTAGTAAAAATCTTGATATGGAGCGTAGTTCTGTACGGCGCGGAAACGTGGTCATTGATGCTGGAGGATAGACGTGGATTGGAGGCTTTTGAAATGTGGGTGTGGAGAAGAATGGAGAAGGTAAAATGGACAGAGAAGAAAGCAAATGACGAATTACTTGGTATGGTGGGCGAAGAGAGGGGTTTGTTGGGGGAAATCCTATGGAGGCAGGAAAAGTGGCTGAAGGGGGTATTGACCGGCAGTGGGATGTTGAAGACTGTGATAGAGGGTAGAATGTTGGGCAAAAGAGGAAAGGGAAGGAACGGGATAGGGATGTTGGACGGGATGAAGGGAGGAAGAAAAATCTCAGAGATGAAGAGGGACCTGATATATAGTAGGATGATGGATTTTTGTTTTGTTAGTAGTCACAAAATATTTATTTAGGAGCTGTGTACATCCAAAAACCTACATTATCCGGTAGATTACCTAATAAATAAATAAATAAATATATATATATATATATATATATATATATATATATATATATATAACGGGACGTTTGGAGCAGAAGAATTACACCACCGCTCTCCCCACCAAATCGACCATTTTTAAGAAGTTTTAGACGCCGCACACGGCGGAAGTCCCACCGACGAGAATCCTGCGATTTCCATTCCTCCGCGCTTCGAACCCAAGGCTTTTCGGTGATCACACGGAGGATTTGACACGTCTTGATTCCTTGGAGGGTCAGGGTCTACGTTTAGTTACCAATTTATTGGAGCGAAATTGCGACTTCAGAGCCCTTTCCTAGTCCCTAAACATTAATTTGACAAATTGCAAGTATCCAAACCCTCGAATGAGTTAAATCCATTCGAACCGGCGATCTCCAGGTTTGAAAACCAGAGCGTTACCCCGCCACCATCGGAGCCGGAAAACTACACTTTGCCCTTACGTTGATCTTAGTTTACCATCAACCACGGAGGAGTTCACGGTTTGAATGAAAAAGCCAACGCCGTAGGGAGTTCGACAAATTTGACTAAATCGCATCTAGATATGACTAGTTGATGCGATTGTCTACCTTCATTAAAAATATTCTCCCATGTGTTTTTTTCCTTTGAGGACAGAATGCTTTTTCGTTAATGCTCGGGGAGGATTTCAGCTAGTCTCACCAATGCTACCACCACAAGGTTACTGGCGATAGTTCTGGACGGGTAATCGCGATGCCCCTTTCAATTTGATCCGATATGATCTTCGGTCTGACAGACATGGATGAGCAACACTTCTGAGAGCATCTGGGTTTCAAAAGAGGGAAGAGTGAAAAATCGATTCTAATAAAATGTTTTTTTTTCGGCGGGAATTACTCCTAGCGAACATTGGTGAACCTAGCGCATCCGTCGAGAGAAGACGCTCGATGGTGAGGGGGTTCAGGGCATCCGACTAAGCCAGGAAGAAGTTGGTCCGTGCCTCGGAGGTCCACAGATTTTACCATTTTTTCTTAGTACTTTTAAATATTGAATGGAAAAATTCCACTAGTTTTAGCCTGAGCAATTGTATAATTACGATGATTTTTTCAACGAATGTTCTTGAGCTCAATTTGATAATGGCATTTATAATGGCCCTAGTCTTAAGAGCGCAGGAAATTTTTTTTATGATGGCTCCTTTCATATGTAATGATTAACAATTCATGACTTACGAATCAAACCATACAAGGAATCTCGATAACCGCAGGCGAGGTTCAGCTCGATCCACGGTAACGTAATCAGATTGGCCCGCCCGGATACAGGATTCTAATCGATTCCAACGTGAACTACTTTATTTTGCGAGTGAATCGATACACATTTCCCACTGAGCACGTATCGATGCTCTCCTTTCATTTCCTCACACAAAGATGGCGTAAATAATTGGATACCACTGGAGCTCGTGCCGCGACCAAGGAAAAGGTCCTCGAGACGCCTCGCAAAATGGAGCCGCTAATGAGATGGAGGCATCCTTCGGGCGAGGGAGCGGCTAGACAAGCAAAAGGCTGGCGATGCGGGCGGAGCGGGGGTCCATTACTCGGATTCCTCGGGAGGCTGCGGGACGACTCTCTTCAACGTCCCCAACTCCACTTCTCGGACCCACGAGCTCTAACGACGCCCTCTCCACCTCCCTGCCAGAGGCAGCGGCTACGAACTGTCTCCCCTCCTCCATTCCGGATAATTTATTTTGGCATTTACGTCTCGCAAACACTCGTTTGAATGCTCCGGGCAGGCGGGGGTCCGAGGCGCCCCCCCTAATCCGATGGCGGGCGCATTCTCCATCGGGAAGGAAGGAGCGGGCGCTGGATGCGGCGGTGCGCGTTGTGCCCGGAGCAGGGGAGGGGGCGGTGGCACCCCACACGGCCCTCGCGGGGCAGCGGGGTAGGAGGACGCCTAGATGAGGAGAGTCAAGTGTCAGCTCCCATTTTAAACGAACCTTCCGTTTGACGAGCGAGAAATTGTTGAGTGAATTATCCTCACGGAACGGCGATCCGCGGTGAAGTAAACGTGTGACCCAAGCGGCTGTGACCCGACAACAGAACCAGGTTATTAAAATGATTTTTCTTAATTAATACAGAAATTTTAAAATTGGCTAGACGGTTAAATGTGGTGGGTAACTTAATCGCCTGCTAACCCGAATACTGCGTTTTCTGCCTCGATAACGACTGCTGTGCCAGCTCTGGTAGTTCGACTCCTCGGAAGCTCCCGCGAGAAAGACCCCGGGGGGGGTCACTAGGACCCTCAGAGGTGTTCGGAGGGCAAAGAAATCGCACGGGGCTTCAGTCGCGAACTGAGAAGCGAGAATTACTTAATCAATTGAACAAAAAAGATTACCTATTAGCGTTGACATTTCATCAATAAGTATACGTGCCGCGTTGTGCGTGTGCTGATTGGGTGCAATTAGCAAGAGTGTAGAGGTCTTAAGGTGAGAGTTGTGGTGAATAATTTACATGAATTTTTATGTAGGGATATAAGATGAGGGGGAGGATAGAATTTTCCAAATGTATTGAGTGGGGGGGGGCAGAGGGCCCTGTAGTTTCGTGCATGCTTACGATATAACGAGTATCCGCCGCCACCTTTTCCCTCTCGCCATTTGACTAATCGCCCGTCCTGCGCTGCGCACGAACGAGGACGACGGGGGGGGGCGGAGGTGACGTTAGCCTCGCGCGCAGTTTCGCTCTGCCTTGCCTCATGATGAGTTAATAGGGGGCGGGAGGCGGGGTGTCGGCTCTGAAGGCCTGGGTGATATCGGACTCCTCGGGGTGGCGTGCTTTCGGCGGCTGGTGAGGCCCTGGCCCAAGGACGGCACTGGTTCTGCGAAGGGCTCCGATCGCCCGGCTGCCGCTCTTTCGTTTCGATAGGGAAGGGAGACCCCCGTGGATGGCCGTGGGGAGGGCGGCGAGTGTTTGCATTTCTAATAACTGACAAAAAAGATGGTATGGGGAGGTCATTGCTCCGTCATTTGTCACCGAGGAAACAAACCCCGACGAGTATTGCAGTCTCATTTTTTTCGTGTGTCGACGTTCTGGGCCCATACGACTCGGCAAACCCAAGTAATGAGAACCTTTCCGCATATGACTGTTCGAGGGATAACAATCGAAGCATGAAAGATGAAATACTTTTCATATACAGTATTCCTCGAAAAGGCCATTTTTGCTAAATTCCAAAGAAACTGCTGGAGATGCCGCAACAGTAACTTTTAACGGAGTCATCCGCTAATGTGCATTTCAATGCAACAATTTCAGAGTGTAAAAATCATTCGCCTTGACTGGGATCCCAGTCAAGGCGAATGATTTTTACACTCTGAAATTGTTGCATTGCCATTTTTGCTGTAAACATAAATTTTCGCTAAATTAAATAAATAATATGACGTATTAGGGTCATGATTAGAGCATCGAAACTCTCCACCTGGCTGGTAGACTAATTGTTACTTTAATATTAATTGCAGTAATTCTGAGATACACAGAAGATTCTGCGTTACTGATTAATCTACTGGGAAAACCTTTCGCTGACAATCTAGCGGGGAGTGAAAATAAATGAGGGATGAATATGAGCGAAATAATTCGTCAGCCCAATCCTGGTTCCAATCCCATAAGCAACCGCTCGCGTGGATCACGGGACGAGACTTGTATGATTGATTTCTCTCGCAGCTTCGGGGTTAATTCGAATGATCAATAAGAGGATGGAGAGGAGGGCAAATGATTACTAAGGTAATGGTCAAATTGCGTTCGGGAGTGCTAGGAAGCAATAGAAAAATAAACTGTTGAGGACTGATTCAATTACTCATTGAATTGGTGATTGCAGACGGGAGTTAAGGTGGCTCATAGTTATCCATCGCCTGAGATTATATCGCCGACCCCTGGTGCCTTGTTTCCCCTTTACTCTAACCTCAATTCCGGATCTTAGGGTAATGTCTCCATTCTCGCTATCATCGGCAGTATCATCTCATTAATATTTCTTCATATCCTGTGTGAAGTATTCCATTATTAGAGCAAACTATATTGTTGTTTTCTCTGCGTTCATTGAAGCATTTTCTCAGTTCTGCAAGCTTCTTCAACTCCTCCCTGGAAATCCCCGCTGAATCTTTATTCATTATTCTCTGGATCTTATCGCTTTTCAACCGATTTAGTTTATCAGCCTTTTCTTGCATGTGTCCTTCCTCAGCTATTGAGTTTTTGCGCTTAATTCTCTCTTCTATTAGATTCAGTACTTCGAGAGTGGCCCCTTGTTCACTTTTCACCGATTATTTTCGCCCTGTAGCTTTCTTCGTGATTACTAGAAATCTAGTTTTCATTTCTTGCCAACTTATCTAAATTGTCACTGTGTTGTTTCAAGTTTCCATATCCATCTTCTTATCTCGTTTTAAATCCATCCTTGACTCGTTCTCCTTCAATCTTCTCATTACCATTGAGTATTCATCGGCTTCTTTAACTTCTTGAATTTCCGATGGCACTTTATCAGCGCTACAGTGCTGTCGCTGTCAATATCTGTCTCTAGATAGGCTGAGCTCTCCTTCATTTAGCTTCTCCATCTCACTTTCATGAATTTCCAGTCAATTTGAGGCATTCATATATTTGCTGGGATCTTCCAGTTATAGTAACACCATGGGCGGTTCTGAAATATTTAGTATTTTGTCGCTGCCATGTATTCCTCATATTTTCCATTCTGGCCTTCTCCAAAGATTGCATTTCAGTCCCCAAATATTTTAGATATTTTAAATTTGAATGTAACATTTGACACTACTTCGGCGATATCGTCATGAAAGTCTTCCACTTCGTCGTCATTGTGTTCTGTAGTTGGCATGTTAACTTGCACCACGTCAGTATATGTGATTTATGTTCCTAACTTCACTTTAAAGATCATTTTATTACATTGCTAGTTCTTTGGAGAAACTGCACTCTTTTTCTGTGTTAGGCTTACTCTCACATTTCCATTCTTGGAGCCGGTGTGGACAATCCAGTGTCTACCGAACCATAAGTCTACTTCTTCGAGCCATTTTACTTCACCCTGGATTACTGTTAAAGTAAGTAACCCAGTTCATCTCTTCATTCTCATATGGTTCACGCATGTTTGGAGCGATGGAAAACGGCAGTAAGTTAGATGTCAAAGATTGGTAAGGCAGCACTAAGGATCTTCAGCAAAACTTTGGATTAGAGAAAAAAATAATTATATAGGGGTTTTTATTATATTATTAAAAATAATTATTTAGTTTTTTGGGAGATGTGAGTGCCATACCATAGCAGGAATAAGGTCACTGATAGGAAGAAATATGGAAAACAAGAGTATGTATTTTATTCATCTTCCCTGAATTTTTAGGAGTTCAATAGTATCAGTTGTGGACAATGAATATATAGCAGAAAATAGTAATAGACTGAAGGATTAGACGACTAACCCGAAGCCCAAAGGTATTCCATTCCGCAAAGTGGCGAATACCGGATGAAGACTCTAATGGACGCCAATAGGCAAGGGAGCAAAGACGATTTGTGATTACGCGGAGAAAATGGCAACTTTGGGAAAGGATGAAGGTACAAATGAAAACAAGTGAAGACCAATGTCGTCAGATGTGAGCCGTTTCTTAGTTCACTCTTCAGTCAAGAGATTGTAGACATTACTAAATCCATACAGAAGCAGTATGGTTCCAACAATAATAAAATTTATTCATTTATATTTATCAGGTATTAAAAATATTGAAGGATACACAGAATTATGTAAGACCATTTCATTTGCGCCAATTGATGAAAACTTCAAACTTTTGTCCTAGAATATTCAGCAACAGTTATTATAAGACCCAAACTGAGGATATATACGCTCAGTATATGTCGAAAAATATTTAGCACAGCTTCCGCAATAGTTATTGAAAGTATATGCAGCTTAAGCTTAATTACCTGGATATGTATGCAATTGGTATGTAATCGTGACGTGGTACGAATTGTGTGGAATATTCAATAAGAACAATACGAGGCAGATCACTGTCCCCTATGAAACTCCACACGAGGCATTTGCCTCCTGGGAGTGCTAATCAAGAACCAATTTTGGTCTTTGACTGCCGGACACCGCTCGTTTATGTAAAATTGGAGCTATTTAAGTGAGGAACAGGAAAAATAAGCTCTATCATTCATTACGATTATTAGCCGTAGTTAGAAAACAAATGCATTGCTGAAATCAAAAATACAAAAACAGTTACCATTTTCTCATCAATTTCGAACCTTTTATCATCGGCCTCGAATTAAACTGCCTTATTGTCAAAAAGGCCAAGGTACGTCAACTCTCTCCATAGCTGAGATAGGGCACGCTCAAGTGGGTGATAGTGGCCATGCATTAATTACGTTTTGACTTGATTACCAGTTGTTTCACCAATTGCGTACATTGATGAACGATTTGTGCACGATTGGCCTTAAGGTTCAAATGAATACTGGATGTAATCTGTTTGTTTCCTTCAATTTTAGCCGCTTAAAATGCGTTAAAGAATAATTTTTAAAAAATGTTCCACTTTTGAATCATTTGCCCTGGAACTAAAATAATGCGTCCAATGAACATCAAGCAATTTTTCCTGGAATAAATAAGCATTAAAGTTTTTGACATTGCCTTATTATTGTTTTTAACCTTATCTCATCAGCATTTTAATATAATGTTTGCATAAAATTTGCAGTAAAATGCAAGTATCAAAGGGAGAGAATTACATAGGCCCTGGATGAATCGATGACAATTATTCTTGACCGTCCAAAATGTCATCAGTCAATTCAGAGGGTTCCTGGCAGCCTTTCGAAGAAAGCAGGGAATGAAGATAGAGAGCATATTTAGTTGCAGTGGATTGCCGAAGCACGCGAAAGAGGGGAATTAGAGTATTGGGCAAGTAAGTTTGAGGGAGGACAATGTTACGCATGCTGGACCAAATTAAGTGAGGTGGAAAGCGTGTGGATGCAAAAAATTGTTTATCGTAAAGTTTACGGGATTTAGTGCCGTGTTAATCGGGACTTGAAGGCGTGGCAATGCTAAGTTCGTAGGTCATGAAACTCGTCACATTAGTGGTAGACTAATTAATAGTATGATGCACAATAATAAACAAATTAATCGACAATCAGACTCGGCGAATGGTGCGGATTATGTCTTTGCGATAGGAAATGAAAGATTCTCATTTTTTTGTGCAGGGTCGCCCGCTTGGTCATCTCGAAATATTATCGGCGATAGAGGAAGTTATGCGTATATATGTACGACTCGTATTTTTGTATTTTTATCTAAAAATTTACCGTTACTAATGTCATAATTATCTGTCTACAAGACTTCTATTGAGCCGGATGATTTGGCTCCGCTTAAATTCAAAGACGTATTTTGTGTGCCCATACACAGTGCAATCTAAACATACGCACAGGATTAGATGACCTCTTTCTAGACTATCAAATATTTAGAATCTTCACTAATTTTAAATAACTAAGAAATTAACTTTTATTGATTCAATCGCTGAAAAAACGATGTGGATGGTAAACTGAAAAATATTTTCAATCCCAATTTTTTATTGCTGATTAGCAGAAAAACCAAGGCCTGGTCCTCCATTTTTTTCATCCCTATTGATGAGCTAATCCCTTTAAATCTAAGTATTTTTCATCTGCCTTTATATCATATAGCTGATAGATCATTTATTACCTTCCCTCTCCATCCACCATTCCTTCAATTCTACATTTTTGCAAACAGTCCCTTACGGTACATTCCAATGAATCCTCCTTTCTGATCAAATTGAGTAGTTTCAGGCGTGATGTGGTGGAAATCGAACATAATGACTAACTTATACTAGTTTAGACTAGTTATTCATTTTGTCACTATTCCACTGGAATATCCAGTGGAATAGTACTACTATCAGTTATTCACTCCTTTCTGTTCATTCAAGCTTCTATACAAACATGTATCCATAATTTCCATTTCTTGTCCCACTCCTCTTTGGACCCCACCCTCTCGGTTCTCACTCTCATCTTTCCATTTCACTACGTCTATCCCCCCCCTTAATCCTCATTTGCAAAGATTTCCAATCTATTTAATCATTTTCCCTAAGCACCCAAGCACCCTCAATTACATTGCCGCACTCCAAGCAAAGCAATCTGCTGTCCTCATCCTTAAAATCTTACCCCAACGGTCCAGATAACATATACACCCTTTGCGTTTGAATGTTTCGTTGGCTATGGAAATGTTAATTCTAATCTCTGCTCTGAAGTTCATATCGCACTTTAACTTGCCATTCAAGGGGGATCGGGATGGTGCGGTGGCAGATCTTTTTCAGTGTTATCCCGATCCCTACCTGAGGTACTTTGAGGAGAGAAGTTTTTGTGAGAACGCTGTCCGGCGCGTCGCGACGCGTCGGACGGAACGTTAAACCGGGAACCCCTCGGCACCTTTCGTTAAAAGTATGCTAATGGTGACGCCGGGTTTCTCTCCACCCTTCCTCCTTTCCCATCCATCTCTAATGGCGCAAATGACCTCTGCCGTCGGTGACCTCCCCTATAACTGCTACTACGTGCCACTTGAACTATTGAAATCATTTACCTATGATGCAATAACTTCATCTTCCAGGTTAACGTTAATCCTATCTCCATTTCCTCTTAAGATTTTTTAATCAAAAATTATCTTGTCTTAGCAGTGCTGATCTTTTCCAAAGTAATGAGTTTTCTTGCTGTCGGTGTCCATACCGTTGAGTCGTATTCTCATCTTTATTGGTATTTGACGCCACAAATTGGTATTTGTAATGTGCTTCGTGATCCAGCCGACAATATCACTTCCCTTGCTAATTTAAGGATAATGTTTAATCCATTACCTCCAGTGAACGATCTATCCAATAAATAATTAATTTTAGGGGAACCTTACAGAAGACGAACAGTTATTCTTTTATGTAAATAATAGTGTGCTGTTTCAGCGTGTTCAACCATCCTGAATGTTTGATCACTTTGTTATTAATGTTCCCTTGTAGACCCGTCTCCGGGCCAGTGGTAGTTAGTGCACGAGGGAATCATTTGAAAAGCTTTGGATACGGGCAGACAGCCCCTTTGAACCTCAACATTTTCATCTCAGTGCTGGTACGCAAATCCCATTGGCGGCCAAATTGCCAACGCCCACCCATTTCCATAATAAGCTTTTGCAATTTTTTGCCAATTAAAGGATCAGATTCCACAGATCTGGAAATTTATAGTTTAAATGTTCGCTATAAATTGAAGGAGATCATGGTAGGAATATATATGTGTTTTAATAATTATGCTAAAAAACTAACTACTTACGTAATCAGGAAGCATATTGGCATAAAATTTCTGATTTAATAATCCAAACAATATGAGGCTTAAAATGCCCACAATTATTTATTTTTTAAGCAACAATTACTTTTCTAATTATTTTTATCAAGTGTTTAAATAGCATATATATTTCAAATCCATATCATGCCTAAAGGTTATTGTAAAAACGTGGCAGGTAGACAGGCACTTTAGAAATATTATATAACTGATGACCAAGCCGACGACCTTATTGCTGTATACTGTTTTTGGTTTTGTTTATGTTTGATATAATATAATGATTATTCGTTGTGCGTGTCAGTCGCAGGAGGTAGTATTTTAAACGGCAGCAGGTGGAGTGGCATGTTCATCGGCTGGATCGCGGGACCGCATTCCACGAAGCACACGCTCGTTCCCATACCGATTTGTGGCGTGGAATACCATTACAGGTGAGTTTCTCTTTTAAATCATCTGGACATTGGAAGCAAAAGATGCCATTACGTCGAAGAGGATCAGACTCTCATGAACCATGAAACTTGGAAATAAAGTTTCGGTGATAAACCTTGGAGAAAGAGATGAATACGTATGGGACGGCAGGAGTACATAGAGCGGTCGCCTTTAAATCCATCTTGGTTTTCGCAAATGGATTGCTTATCCAGCAAAACTCGGCATCTGCCGCACTTTACGTAGTTAAGAGAGGAGTTGCAATCATTTCATCGATGAAGACAGAGGCGGAGAGCCTCGTAAAAGTAGTCACGCTCTAGATGCGCCAGGACACGACAGTTACTAGTGCGAATGGAATGCCACTCTCTCGTGGTTAGTGGTCTTCATACTACCCATAAAACCCATTCGAATAGAATTCTTCATGGCAGGCATATATCCTGTATCTGCGTGCTCAAAGCGTCTTGTGCAGATCCCAGCGACAGTGCTTTGGTCGAGGCAGAGAGCGAGCACGTTGGCGAAGTGCGTCGTGCATTACGAAAGTGGCTCAAAGCAAACGCACTATTCCCCATTAGTTCAAAGTGTGATTCAGATAACTCAGATTTATCTGAAATGACTTACGTTGAAGGTCTCGTAATATTTCATACTCTTGGGCCACGTTCCATGTAAATGTTTTGATTGAGCTGATAGCGTTTTGTTTTTTAATTATTATTTATTTTTTTTACGAGGCTAAATTCCTTCACCCTTAGTTCATCATTTTCCTCTAAATATAAAGTCGACTGGTATGGTAAGCAAAGTAAACCATATCTCAGATAACCTTCCCATGGTCCCGGGTTCAAATCTCGGCAATAAATATGAAAAACCTCATCAGAACAACACCAAAACTTAGTGGGAAACCGTACACCAAGGCAATCAAGAGGAATTGGTCCCTTCCCAGAAAATATTGATTTTAGATGCTAAAGGGATGAGGTGCTGTCAAAGCTAGAGCTCATTTTGATGATGATGGCTTTATTTAATTCATATATTGTCGCCAATCATTTGTTTAGAATGAATCAGGGAATTTTTTCTGGATTAAATAATAAAAATTAAATAAAATCACACTTATTGAATTATTTGCGTCGACAGCACATTTCAATAGGCGCACTCAACCAAATCAGAGTGAAAGGTTGATTTTCCTCGAAATTATTGTTTTGAAATTTCAATATATCCAGCCCGACAAAGGTTAACTTCTGCTCATGTTTTCTCTCAATGAGAAATTGTATTATGGTCCTGAAGTTATGATGCATATGAATTGGAAAAGCAAACAAATATCCATAAAGAAATCCTCTTAACGTTTCATTTTTGGAAATTCCTTTGATTTTACCGGAGTATTAATAAATATTTTTTCAATAGATATTTTTTCATGCAATCATTTGTACTAGCACTCGGCGTTGGGGAGAGTCCATTGATCGAGCGCTGCCTTTTCGGGCCAACAGGAGGGCGGTGTCGGGAAAGTGCAGCCAAATGATCCGTGACATGTTCTCCCTCCACGCACCCCTTGTATGGATCACACGACTTTAACCATTTCGTTGGTTTTTTGCCGGTGAAGTATCGCACGGAAAATGAATAAATGTCCCTCGTGCTTTTCCACAATTTGATGCATGGACGTATTTAATGCATTGTAAGCTAAATTATTGTGAATTTTATATATTTAGAATGGCTGTAGTTACGCCACCAGCAGTCGCTTAGTGGAAAACTTGGATAGAATATCATTTATGAAATCCAAACTTTGAATTAGAAGATCAACAAACCAATTTCGTTATTTTTTCAAAGGTCTTAAAAAAATAGACCGTCGGTCGGAAGAGCTATATAATGTAGAAGAATACGAATTTTGGTTTGCATCTACTATATGGAGTTAATTGTATTTACAGCTTACTTTATACGTTATACCATATAAAATTTAGACGAATAAACTATCAAGTAATTTTTTTACGTAGCATTAAATTTGAGTTATTTTCTCAAAAAATGAACCAATGAAATAGTAAAAAGAGACAGAAGTGACAGAGTGGAATATCATAATTAATTAAAAATTGGCAATTTGCTCTGTGGGAAATTGCCAATATTTAATCAATGAAGTTGTGTTATTTTTAGGTAACTGAGATAAGTCATGATGTCGCTTAACTTCCCCATAAGGCCAAATGGAAAGGTTTGGAGCATTATTGGTCAGAGTAATAAATATTATGAAAGTATTTGCCGATAAATTATATGTATGTCACAATAATTCAGATCTAATATAATAATACGATACGCGAATAAACAATGACTTTAGGAGATAAATATTTCAGCCACTTTGTTTAATGAATCGCTCAATTTAGGTGCTCGGATAACTTCATTAATGTATTGTCTAAATTAAAATAATAGTTTGCTGGTGAGTCGCGCAGCTAAACGGAGACTTCTAAATTTTTTCACGCAAATGACGATTGTCCATATCTTGTAATGTTTTCATTATTGCTACATTATCATTAGAAATATGAGCCTATGTTAAAAAAATCCCTTTTCTGAAGTTTTAATTTACGAGAAAATAGGTGTTACGATTTGCTCCATGCAGTTGATTGTGTAGGAAGAAAACAATTTTGATGATGTGACTCAGGATCTTATTCTCCACTTTTGACCCCAGAATACGAATCACCCACTATCAGAATCTAAAACTTGGATCCGATCTTCCTTGTGAACGAATGCACCGTCCCTCCATCTCGGTCTATCCTAATTAAACACATCCTCATCCCATCACCTCATCTGCCATCTCACCAATCGTACATCAAGATGTGAAACATGCTTCCCCCCTCCATAATCAAAGTCCTCTCAGATATCACAGGCTACTCATACCGGAAAAACCGAGAGATAACCAGACCTGCATCCTCCATGCACTTGAAATTCCCAAGCTCAACCAAGCTCCCTAATTCAACTATCATAATATTCTCTCCAATACCCAAATATATATATATGTATATCAATATATATATATATATAAACATATATATGTATATACTACCTTGAACAAAAAGTTCCCGGAATAACCACCGTGTGGCGCTCCCATCGTTCCGATTTGAGTTCTGTTTTTTTTGTTAAATTGGTACATCTGTTGTTGATATTCCCTTTAAATCTTAGTGTCATAACTTGACATTTGCAAAAGTTACGTAGCCAAGAGTACATCTATCTCTGTGTGTGTTGGCGATTTTTTACAATTTCAGAAATGGATTTAAATTTGCAACAACGAACATGTATTAAATTTTGCGTAAAAAACGGATTTAGTGGCGCACGGACGTTGGAAATGTTGGAAAAGTGTTTCGGCAACGATTCTCTAAAAAAAACGGTCGTTTACCAGTGGCACGAGCGGTTCAGAAGTGGTCGTGAGTCAATCGAAGATGATGAACGCAGTGGCAGACCATCGACATCGAAAGTCGGTGAAAAAATTGATAAAGTAAAAGAAATGTTGGTCAATAACCGCAAATTAACGATCAGAGAAATAGCGGAGGACTTGAACATTGCCTATGGATCCGCCCAAGACATTGTGGTTAATGATTTGGGTTTCCGTCGTGTAGCATGCCGAAAGACCTCAATTTCATGCAAAAAAGAGACCGTGTTGACGTCGCAAAAGACATGATTTGCGAGGCTGAATCCGATCCCACATTCATCAAAAGGATCATTACTGGAGACGAGACGTGGGTTTATGAGTACGACACGCAATCCAGACATCAGGCAAGTGAATGGCGTTCACCAAATGAGCCGAGACCAAAAAAACCACGTCGTTTTCAGTCAAAAAAGAAGGCAATGCTGACGGTTTTCATGGATTACAACGGTGTAGTGCATCATGAATTTTTGCCAGAAGGCCAGACAGTAAACAAAGAGTATTATTTGGGCGTTATGAGACGTTTGCGTGAAGCAATTCGCCGAAAGAGACCAGAAATGTGGGCAGAAAACTCGTGGATTTTGCACCATGATAACGCACCGTCGCACAGTGCTATCATTATTCGTAATTTTTTGACGAAAAATGCAACAAATACCATCCAACAGCCACCGAATTCACCTGATTTGGCTCCCTGTGACTTCTTTCTGTTCAATCGAGTTAAAAAACCATTACGGGGAACGCGTTTTAGCAGCCGAGAGGAAGTAATGGAAAAATCGCAGGAAGCACTGATGGACATACCGAAAACCGACCGTAACTTTTGCAAATGTCAAGTTATGACACTAAGATTGAAAGGGAATATCAACAACAGATGTACCAATTTAACAAAAAAAAACAGAACTCAAATCGGAACGATGGGAGCGCCACACGGTGGTTATTCCGGGAACTTTTTGATCAAGCTAGTATAGTAGATAGAGTATGCGGGTCCTGCGTTTATATATAAATATATATATATATATATAAATATATATATATATATATATATATATATATAAATATATATATATATATATATATATATATATATATATATATATATATATATATATATATATATATATATATATATATATATATATATATATATATATATATATATATATATATATATACACACACACACACACACGAGGGTCATCCGGAAAGTAGTACCCGTTCGTGCCGCATGAAGTGCTGACGACGCGAGTAGCCGCTGGACGAGGTCAGATAGCTTCAGTGGCTTGTCTGCCTTCTCTGAGCCAAGTTGCGTGACGCTAGCATTGCCTGTGTTGTTTCTGTGATTATTTACAATGTTTAAAAAAATTGAGAACGCCGCCAGTTGTGAAGTGAGGGCAGTGATTAAATTCCTCAATGCAAGAAACGTTCGCCCATGTGATATTCATCGCCAATTAAAGGAGGTGTATGGAGACAATGTAATGGACGAGTCGTCTGTTCGGCGGTGGTGTCGCAACTTCAACATGGGGAGGGGGAACACACACGACGATGAGCGTTCGGGGAGACCGTCTGTCATTACAGACCAACTGGTGAGCTCAGTTGACGAATTCGTGAGGAACGATCGGCGCGTCACAATTGATGACATCTGTGAGCATTTTCCCAATGTTTCTCGAAAAATTGTTCATGAAATTGTTAAACACCATCTGCATTATGCAAAAATTTGTGCAAGATGGGTCCCTCGCGTATCTCAATGAGCTGGCGGCGAAGGACTATGCAGCAGGAATACAGAAACTTGTCACACGTTACGACAAATGCCTTAATTTGCTTGGAGATTATGTTGAGAAGTAGTTTAAAGTATCCTCTTTCAAATAAAATTTTTTATGTTTGTTAATATTTACTTTTGTGTCTTTATTTCACGAACGGGTACTACTTTCCGGATGACCCTCGTATATATACATACATATATATGTATATTTAGTAGATAGAGTATGCGGGTCCTGCGTTAGCCGCAATCTGGAAAGAGTCTGCCATCTTGCATTTTGACCGTTGATTAATGAAATAATTGTCACCATCTGGTGTTAAAAAAGGTGTTGCGGCCATGTTGGAATTTCCTAATAAGGTAATATGAGGTGATGTATAGCTTTCTGATTGGTGAACGTCGGTAAATAGCGTTATTCAATAGCTTTTCGACAAAAGCGCGGTAGATTTGGTTTTAGCGTTATTCAATTTTCTAGTGAATAGTTGAAAGTCGCAAAGCACCACGTGAAAAGTAGAAATTGGAATGGCGTTTAACGAAGAGTAGTCGAAATGCGTCGCGCTCCTGCCGACAAAGCACATAGCGTTATTCAATTGTTTCTCGACGAAAGCACAGTGGAGTGCGCATGGTAGCGGGTTCAGTGCGCATGCGCAGGGTGGATCTGGTCGGATCGCATCGGGTACGTGACGCTGACTACATCGTGCAGTGAGCAGTCGGCGGCGCCGAGTCCGGTCAGGTGCTTATGCCATTCCTGAAACATGCCATCGTGGATTTTCTAGACCGTTTAAAAACAATTGAATAAAATGATGCGCAATGCAAGATGATGTAAGCAAATGAAGTGGAAACACGGGCCGCGATGCTCACTACTACAAACGTAAAGTTAACAATCAAAAGTCATTTCAATATCAATGTTTATTAGTTTTATATTAGGTCTGGCAGTCGAGAAAAAGTCTCTTTAGACTAGTTGATTATTTTCTTTTCCTCCAAAACTTGCGAGCGCCATCAGTCAAAAAAGGTTATCCACCCGATAGCCTTTGTAGGTGGCGAACTCGTTATAATTAAGACGGTTCAAAACTTAATGCCAACTGTGGTGACGAGAAAGTTGAATGAAATTCGCTCGACACAGGGACACCAAAGGTAACCAGCTTCCTTTATGCTCTATTCCTTAAGCTTTAAGGGCAGCTTTCTATTCTTCAAAGAGTATCTGAATCCGATTCCGCAAGAATAAATATTCGAAACACAGAGTCTGTAAGCTGCTGCTGCATTTCAAGAGTATGTCCATACACAATAGTAACACCGAGCTCCGTCCACGAACGACTTTGATCTGGGAATGGCGCTTTCCGACGCTCGAACAGATGTATAGCCCTCATCCCAATCTCCGCGTCTTTTCACTCCCGGATGTTGTTGTAAAACTCTCCCTGTTACACGCCCCATCGCACTCTCGCCGTCTTCCTTTGTCATGGATTATAACAGAGCAACCAATGCATTCCTGTGAGCGATACGTTGCATACCAAATGCACAGTAGATTTCTGAGAAAGACGTATAGAAAACCATACTGGAGAGTTGTGCTCTTCCCCACCAGTTGTTGCAATGAGATAAACATACCCTTCAATGGTGTATGTCGCGGACACGAGACTGTGAGATATATTGCGCTCCATCCGTAAGTTCCTCTATGCGTCCTGTGTCACAGTGCAGCCCCTGCGATAAGGAGACCAGGCTACGACTGCAATAAGTGTTCGTGAATTATTCCAAACAAGGAGGTGTATGCAGTACTCAGCACAATACAAAATTGCGAACCCGATGAAGATGACGAATCACTCTACGATGAAGAAGATGTGGGGGAAGAGAACGATAACAGCAGAAAGGTGGAGATGTCACTGCGGACACTGTGAGCCTCTGAGCGTTCATAGGTGACGTATTCGTTACAATTTGGGCAGTTCATAACTTCAGCCCAACTGTGTTGACGACAATAAAAGACTGCGAGCACTGTTGGCGGTTCTTTCGAGATGTATTATTAAAAAAAAATTGTTCATTTTTATTGCTCTAAAGGCTAAAAGTAAATGAAACAAGATTGTAAAACAACTTTTACAATTTATTATAGAATAATAATAATGAGTTAGATGCAATTTAAAATAAACATACATTTTCTTTTTCTTCAGCTCCCAATTTTAAAAATATTCTGCTCTTAGAAAAATAAGAGGATATCCACCTTTTCAATTTTTAAAAAATTTTCACCGCGCACGCGTATCTATCCGTCTGATAACATGCTAATAAGCACACACTTCCCAAAGGTTAAAGAAACTTTAAAGAGGGTACATTTAATAGATTTTCAACTTCGAAAACATCGCGCTTTCAAGCTTTAGAGAGGAATTTATATTGTGCAATGTCTTCTACAAAGAGATACTTATTAGGTGAGGTTTTTTTCTTTTAGAATTTGATAAAGTTCATTATATGGTATTTCCCCCACATCAGAGGGTATCCCGTGGTGATGCTCTCGAACCCACCGCTTATTTTCATAGTCTTCAGCAAAGTCAAGAGGTAACTAGAACACCCACGACTCATGTCGGTCATGTTCGGAATCCTCGATGGCCAAATCTCCGACTGTGAATTAATTCGACCAATCAGTCTTCCACGCTAGACCTTGAAAGCCTAATATCATACCATCGATCTTGAATGCAACTAGAGGGTAAACTTTAGAACGGTGTTGAACTTTTACCCCACAGCGTACACCTTCACACCTTCGCGATACCTGAAACTTTCAACGCCTGAGAAATATTGTTCAAACGGGCTGATTGCTAATCAATCGGCTCGTAAGAATTTACTAATGCTTTCCAATCTTCAGCTTTAAGAGCTAAGCATGTGTTCTCACTCCCCAAATTAACGTGATGTTTACCGTAAATTTCCATTGAAATGCCAATTTCTTCACTGATAAGGGTGATCGTTAAACGCCTGTCAGAATCCAAAACCTTTTTCACTTTGGCCACCTGAGAATCGGTTCGATAGGTCGTGCTAGTCTTCGACAAGCTCCCGGCCTTCCTTCAGCATTTAGTACCACTCAAAAACTCTCGTGCGCCTTACGGCATCATCCCCATAAGCCTCTTAAACGAGCTCAAGGGTCTCCGACGCGGATTTCCCGAGTTTTACGCAAAACTTTGCAGCGTAGTGTTGCTCGACCACGCTAACACAACGACACCACAAACAATCACACTTCACAAAAATCCACCTCCTGTCTCAGCGCATGCCCGGAGGTGACTGAACTAAAGTGCGCCTGAGTGGTGGGGGACCCCTCTACCAAGCCGACCGGTCGGACCTCCATCCACCGCTCCGTTAAGGCTACAGGGAACCAGTCACGATAGTTATGGGTGACAGCTGTGGCGTGACAGAATCGCTTTGAACCAATTCAGAAAGCGGGCATTTATGATCAGATGATATTCCTTAAACATTCTCAATACCCTGGGTACGTAAATTCCATTTCTAAAGCTAAATTTCGGCTATTTAACCCGATGCCGATTTTAATACGGTATAAGACAGGCCGCTTCGGAGTAAAAAAATGCGTCTATTTTGCGAATCCACTGACATTAATAGGAGAGCATATTGCAACAGAATGCAATGAACCTTTCCCTAAGACCCATCTATATGTGAGATGTTGTGCAAACTTGCCGATTTTTCCTACTTCAGGCGAAGCAAGTCACCTTGGAGTAAACCTATAAAGGACAAAATCCAAAGGAACATATTTTCAGAGATTCAATGGACAACATCGGGACCAAAATACAATTTATTAGAAGATCCTGCACAACAGAAACACCTCGCACAAGGAAAGCTTACGCTATAGTTAAATGAATAACTTCCGAAGAGTATTCACAGATTTGAATTAAAATCAATTACATCCAAGTCTCGGAATCCATTACATTCATCTGAGAATGATGCGTAGTTATAATTATATTCTATGCTGTATTCATCGAACAGTCTAATGACAATGTTCCATTTTTAGAGACACTGAATACTCTGGAACCAGACTGGGTCCTTCAACAAATTTTACGGCAACAGAAATACATACTGAAACTATTGGTAAATGGAAATGTTTACGAATAAAAAATCATCCTTTTCTGTCTCATAAAAAGAGTTAGTCGTTGTGTTAGGTTTTTGCATCAGATTGAACTTCGAACTGACCCAAGTTCCGAGACAAAAAGCCGGAACCTGGTAAAAGCACACTTTTTATCTTGATTCCTTTTTTAACATTATTTATTTAGAATTGACCTGACATAAGTCATGCCAAATTTTGCTTACGTTCCTATTTCCTTCATTCCAACAGCATTGGGGGATATACTTGGCGGCAATTCCAAATTGAAATTGAAACCTAAGACGCATTGATTTTTGAGTTTACTACAATTTAATATTTTTTAATGAGCAAACATTTTTAAGGTAGCTTTTCCCATTCTTCAATACTTTTTTTGCTAGAGCTTAAGTAAATTGTCATATTTCCCAGTGTTGCATTGAATTGAAACAGGAAGCTGAAATGCTATTTCAGCTTCCTGTTTCAGTTCAATGCAACACTGGGTTTCCATGTGTTTGAAATTTCAACATAAAAACTGCTAAATTAGGCATTACAGGAGAGAAATTTTATGAAAAGAATTCTATCCATTTAAACACAAGAATACAAGTAATGTGCTACAAGATGAGGATAAGAGCCAATGTAGAGAGAGTAGAGCATCAAACCTTCAGTTCCCGACTTTTTCTTTGGTAAATTGCCCATGGACTAATTTGTGTTGCGCGTCTTTAAAATATAACGATTCATCAAAGTTCATTGGACAAGTGCAAGCTGAAAAATATATTTCCTGCGTTTATTCCACAATCGTTCATTTAAATTGGAAAATATAAACTCAAATCTAGATTAAGAAACTATGAAAACAATTTATACTGATGATATTTCTTTTAACATTCGTGATAGAATTCAGGGTTTATCACATTTAAGACAAATACCCAACAACATTTAATGCTAGCGACGAGCGGCCACATAGTTATATGGCAATGAACTCCCAGTTTTGTAGCACATGGGATTCCGAAACGAGCTTTCAAAATAAACAAGCACAGAAATAATTGGTCATAGTAGTTCCGATGAAGCAATAGGGGTATCATAAATGTGACAATTGTTTTTTGACAAATTTTCGAGTGCCGTGAAAGTATAAATATTTTCATAAACACCGCAATACCAGCAAAACTTGCCGAAACATTTGATTGTAAAACTCCGATTGGACGAGTTTAATTGAGTTGAATACATTTATTCCCAAAATTGTAATTTGAAAACTACTCTTTAAAAATAAAAACTACTGCCATATAATTGTGTCATAATGCCTTTGAAACGCAACTATCACCTCTTGCGCCTATGGAGAGTATTTGCCCTCAAAACTTAACAATAATCCATAAAATTTCAAAAAATGAGATAATGTGTGATCTCTGTTACATAAATCGTTACTATTGCCAGAAATGTCGCCATGGAGCATCTGTTACCAATCTGAAGTTGATCTTCCTTTTGCATGCCTGCTCCCACTCCATTCTAATCTTAAGTTTCCTTAGGGAAACGAAAAAAAATTATTGTCGACATTCCAACGGCTACATTTTACAGCGAAGAGAGCATAAAATGATTTTCCGATATGATCTAATGTTTTCCACCAAAATCGATACTGAGCCGCGAAAAGGGGACCACACCACAAAAAATTCGCCAACCACGTCGCTCTCTTGACCTCAAAGCCTCATACCTTACGAGTAGGTGTGAACACACGAATCTTAGCGCCAATCTACCTCAACACCTCTGCTTCCGTGATGATGCGGATGAGCACTCCGTTTTAGCGTCTCTCGTGAGCGTCACCAGCCCGCGTGAAATGTAGATCACCACGTGAACGGCATTCTTTACATCGGAGTCCAAATTTCGACTTCGTGGGGATTTTTAATAGATACGCTTCGTTGAGATGACGCCTCCAAAAGGGCATGAAAGGGTCAGCCTGTTACCACGAGCCGGTCGAGAAAAATGACGGGAGAACCTGACGTCGTTGGATGCTTCCGCGATGCCTCTCCACCGCAAACCCCCGTTCGACGAACGCAAGTCAATTGCAATTACATTTTATTTCGAATAACATTTGCTAACACGATTTGGGAAGTAGCAGTAGGAGTTCTCCTTTCCCTACCGGAAAAATTGAGACACAATATTTTCATGAATAATTTACAAAAATATTGCTGGAGCAAATAACATTTCTGGTTGTGTAAAGTGCGCATTCACCCATAAAAGCTTGCACCAACGAGTAAATACAACTGTATATTATCGCTAAAGTTGCCACAGGGGCCTATGAAAGTTTTGATTTAGCCGCCAGGCAATAAGGAAATTCATCGCGATTCGCGATATTCAATTTAGGAAATAATTAAGTAATAATTTACCCTACAGTAGCTATAAGAGTTAGTATTGATGTTTTCTACAGTTGTGCTTGCGGATTGTGCATTCATGATGGTAATAGCTCACGCGCTGAAGGATAAATTATAGGCACAGGACAATACCTTAGATTATTATTATCAGTAATCTATAGGGTAAGGTTGAAATAGTATGGACAAAAGCTGCCAAACGGTACGGTGACAATTCTTCTGCTCTTGACGAAACAGAATCTTAAATGCGCAAATGCGTATAAACAACCCATCTTTAATTCCGCATACTTCTTCCTCTCTTCCAATATCGCTATCCTGTTCCTGCCCTTTCCTCGTTTGCCTAACATTCTCCCCTCAATTACAGTCGTCAACATTACACTGCCGATCAACACGCCCTTCATCCATTTTTCTTGCCTCGTTATGATTTCTCTCATCAATCCTTTCTCCTCCTCCAACACAACTAGCATTTCCTCGTTTGCTTTACTTGCTGTCCACCTCACCACATCTATCCTTCTCCACGAACACATTTCAAAAGCCTCCAATCTACTTCTACTATCCTGCTTCAATGACCATGTTTCTGCGACGTACAAAGCTACGCTCCATATTAAAGTTTTGACGAGCCGTTTCATAATATCTTTACTCAACGTCCCTGTCACAAATTCCCTCCTTGCGAAATGCTCCTTGCTTAAGCAATTCTTGGTCTGATGTGTCTACTACTTGGACAATTTTAGTCCATAATATCTGAAATGAGGACGTAGTGAGAGTGTCTTTAATCATAATGCTGAGAAAGAAGTAATAAATTAGCAACACGTTAGCAATTACGATACATCCCCTTGTACTGTCGTAGAGGAGCTTAGAATTTAAAGTTGAGAAACCTTGTGAGAGCCACGAATTTAAAATTCATTTCCCGTATGCAATAAAGGAGTAAAAGTACTATTTACGATGCACCTAGGGAAATATTTTTTCATAAAATTTAGTAGAGAGTAGTCGCTCTACTCTTTAAATTTATATTTCATTTAATAGTATTAAGTCATTTCCAATGCGCACATTATTCATTTAAACTTAAAACAAGCCGACGTAAAGCTGTTTGTAAAAATATTTTCGATTATTAAAATTAACTGCACACACTCTTTCAGCGCGTGCAAATGATTTTTTTTCATGGGAGGTGACAGACATTTGCGTCATTAGGGATGGTTGGGAAAGGAAGGGTGGAGTCGGGGAAACCCGGCATCGGCATTAGCCTACCCTTATTGAAAGGCGCCAAGTGGTGCGCAGTTTAACGTCCCATCCGACGGACGTCGTGCTCACTCGAAGTGCTCTTCACGAAGCACCTCAAGTAGGGATTGGGATACCACTGACAAATATTTCTTCTACAAATATGTCTCCTACATATAAACCCGGACTCTCTTGGAGGGAAGCCTGTACGTTCGCCTACGCTCCATCCCGATCCACAATTAATTTTTACGAGAAGGAATGGCGAGGTATGTTGTCAATGCAGAATACTGAGACCAAAAGGATATACGGTAAAAGAATGCAGCTAAGAGTAGTGAATAACTTGTCAAAGCGAAAAGTTCAAATGTTTTCGGACATCAACATCCAACAAACGGAGCGGAAGCATTTGCCAAAATGGTGCAAGAAAGAATAGAGGTACAAGTAAAGGATCATCCAGAAAATCTATCTTCAAAATTTATCGTATTGAGTTGGTGGCAATGTCAATTCGTGTTATCTCTAAATTTTCGGAAGGAGAAAATTAAAAACAAATTGATGGCAATAGTAAGATTCCGAGATTAACTACGTAAGCCGATGTCACTGAACTTGGATGATATTCCAAACTGCTGACGGAATTCAGTCACATTCAGTCAGGGATGAATTTCTAATGCATGGCGTATATATTAAGTGTTGATGAAGTTAACATCAAAACCCAGTTATGTAGTCAGGGGAAATCAATGGCAAGTTACTTTAGAATTGTAACATATGACTTGAAGAGATCTGATGGCCTTTAAGGCGGAGCTATGGTATTTGGGACCCAAAGGAATTCAGAACTTCACAATAGAAGCCATATTTTAGGCAGAAAGTATATTTTAGGTAATTAAAATCGTTACATCGAAATAACTTTTTATTATTAAAACAACTGCATAAATTATACTTTGACATAAATTTGACCGCTATCATCTTTAAATAAACGTTCACAAAAGGCTACTTGTCTGAAAATCATGGTGTTGATGCTGCTTTCATTTTGGAATATGCTTTGTAATTGTGTAAGAAAGCCACCCAAAACTAGTGCCGTATCAGAAAGAATATTAACGGCGAATTACAGGGCGCAATGAATTGTGAGTAATTCTTAATTGCCAATTTTTGCCATGAAAATTTACTGGAAATGCCTATTGCAACATGCTACGTCCACCGAAACTGTTCAACGTAAAACTCAGGCTGATTGTTTTCAGGAGCCAAACTCCCCAGCCTGTGCATGTCACCTATATCTCATCTATACTTTCCAAAGTATATGGTAGAGAAATCTTTAACTCAATTCCTGAGGAGACATGAGAGGACTAAGATTTGGAATAAAATTGATGGACAATTCATAAAATCAGAATTGCAGATGATCAAGCTGTAGACTTTCAGTCGGCTGAGGTGCTGAAAAAAATGCAGAGAGTATCGGATAGTTATGGTGAAGGTAAATGTAAACAAAATAAAGTTTATGCGGTTTTCAATGAAGAGAAAAGCGAATTTAAATATGAAAATTGGAGTTCATAAACTAGAGCAGGAGGAAAAGTCAACCTATCCCGGAAGTGTATTGGACCGAAATGGTAAAAGTGTTTGGGAAAGACGAGGGCAATTGCGTTAGATAATTTAAAATAAGGAAGGAATGGGCGACAGGAAGGTGGAATAAGGATGTTAAGGAATGGCCTTGCAACACTTTAGTATAGAACTTGGATTTATGCGGCAAGGAAACGTCGTTTAAGCAAGAAAACAGGCGCAGGATTAAGATTTTTGGAATATAGCTTTGGAGGAGAATGGAAAAGGTGGAATTTGCAAAAAGAAACACTAAGGTCGAAGCACTTAGTATGTACATAATGGGAGAGGAGAGGAGTTTGTTGGAAGGTATTCAAAGGAGGCAGAAGAGATAGATGCAGGGTTTTCTGAATGGTGATGGTATATTGGGGGCTATGATATAGGAGAACCTTATGCAAGTAAGAAAACCGTAGGCATATGATTGGCACGTTGGATGGAATGAGGAGAGGACGGAAGTAAACAAAATTGAAGACGACCTTAATGCAGTGCCGAAAGTAATATTGTGTTTCCTTGGGACAGAAAAGTACATGTTAACGAAATACAGGAAACATAAAAATATTAACCATTGAAAACACAGGTTGAAAATTGAAGAAAGGTTTGTTGTAGTGTGGGATGCCAAGTTGTGTTCTCTGAGGAGCAGTACAGCTGCATTGCTGTACCGTTGTGTATTCTGTGTCCATTCAAAACCTACCTTAAAGAATATAATACCAACAGGGTCTTTCACCGGGTCAGGTGTTCTATTGAACCCCAGAATTAGATAAAGAATGCGGGTCCTGCGTCAGTCGCCATCTTGAAAAAGTCCACCATCATGGATTTTGCCATTTTGACAATTAAATAACGAAATAAGTGTCGCCACCTGGTGTTAAAAGGTGAACTGAGGCCAGTTGAGCGACTGAAAAGATGTTGCGGCCAAGTTAGATTTTCCAAATAAGGGAATGTGAGGAGACGTAACTCTTTCTGATTGGTGAACGTGACCCCCTCGCCGTGTGTCGCCACCTGTCCGCCACCTGGCGGGAAAGCGCCTAGCGTTATTCAATTGTTTTTCGACAAAAGCGCAACAAAGGTGGGTTTGGTCAATGCAGTGCGCAAAGACATTTTAGCGTAATTAAATTTTCTGGTGAACATTTGAAAGTGGAAAAGCGGCACGTGAGCAGTTGAAATTGGAAAGGTTGGCTAGGGGCACGTGGGAGAGAGTGTCAACACCAGTTGGTAAAACGTTGAACGAAGAGCAGTTAAAACTCGAAATGCGTCGTCACCGAGCGCCCCTCGTGGCAACCTGTTGAGCGAAGTACCACACGTGGGAGGCAGCAGTTGAGCGGATAGCGTTATTCAATTGTTTTTTGACAAAAGCTCAGCGGAGTGCGCATGGTGTATGCAGCTGTTGCGACGCAGTGGAGTGCGAACGGGGGAGGCAGAATGCGACAAAAGCGGGTGAAGTGCGCATGCGCGGGTCAGATTGGGTAGGATCAGGCTGCCGCCGACTACTAACGCCGAAGAACGTGATGCATGCAGCGTGTCGTCGGTGGCAGAGTCCGGTCGGATGCATATTCCGATCCTGAAACACGCCGTCTTGAATTTTCTATACCGTACCAAAACAATTGAAGAACGTGATGCGCAATGCAATATTATGTAAAGAAATTTAGTGGCATATGCCAACCACCATCTTGGCCACGACGCTCACTGCTACTAGCGCAAGGAAAACAATCGAAAGCCATTTCAATATCAATGATTATTTAAATCGTCATACATTAGGTCTGACAGTCGAGGAAATCGTAAAGAAGTGTATTGCGTAACCGGTCTCTTTGTACTTGTGGATGGTTTTCAGTTCTTTCAAAATTTGCTAAGGGCGATCAGGCTGAACAAGGTTGTCCACCCGATAGCCTTTGTAGGTGACGATTTCGTTACAATTTGGACAGTTCAAAACTTCAGGCCAACTGTGGTGACGAGAAAGTTAAATGAAAATGCACTGGAAACAGGAGCCCTAAGGGTCACTACCTTAGTTTATTCTCTCTTCCTTACGCTTTGCAAGCAGCTTTTTATTCTTCCAAGAGTATCCCAAACCTATTTCGCGGGAAATAATAATCGAAACAATTGAGTATGGAAGCTTATGTATAAATGTGTATTTTAAGAGCATGTTGCAATTCAAGAGTGAATGCCGAGCTCCGTCCACGTCCAAATTTCTTCTTAGAATAGTGCTTTCCGAACCGGATGTGCTCCGTTAATAGCGCTCGCTCGGATGTATAGTGTTGGACCCAAACTTAAACCTCTCTGGCTCTTTCCACTCCCGGATGTTTTTATAAAACTCTCCCTGTTACTTGCCCGCCGTCATACTTTGTCATGGATATAACAGAGCAAAGACTGTACTCCTGTGTTCGATACGTTGCATACCAAGTGACCGGTAGCTTTCGGAAAAAGTATATAAATGCATACTGGAAAGTTTTGCTCATCTACACCAGTAGTTACAATAAGATAGACATGCCCTTGAATTGAGTATATCGCGGCCACGAGACTGTGAGAAATAGTGCGCTCCATCCGCAAATTCCTCTATTCGTCCTGTGTCACAGTGACGTCCTTGTGATTTTGAGACCAGGCCACGGCTGCAAAGAGTGTTCACGTATTATTCCCGACAAGGAGGTGTATGTCGTACTCAGCAAACCACCTTATTGGGAATGTAACGAATCTGAAGAGCACGAATCACTCTACGATGAAGAAGATGTGGGGGAAAAGAGTGATAACAGCAGGAGATGAAGTGGAGATATTATTGCGGACACTGTTAGCAGTGAGCCTTGTAGGTGACGAATTAATTACAATTTCGGATGTTCAAAACTTCAGTCAAACTGTGGTGACGAGAATATAACACTGGGATCACTGCTAGCAGTTCTTTCAAGGTATTAAATTTTTTAATAAAAATATTGTTTACCATATGGATCTTTGTTGTATTGTTTTAAGGGTTTAAAGTAAATAAAACAAAAAATTAAATGATAACGTTTACAATTTATTTTAGAATAATAATGTTAAGTAAGATACAATTAAAAATAAACATTTGTTTTCTTTTTCTTCAGCTTCCAATTTAAAAATATTCTGCTCTTAGAAAAATTAGAAAAATCCATCTTTTTAATCTAAAGCTATTTTTTACTACGCACGCGTACCTATCTGCCTGATGACATGCTAATAAGCACGCGCCTCCCAATGGTTTATGAAACTTTAAAGAGAGCACATTTAATAGATTTTCAACTTCGAACGAATCGCCATTTTAAGCTTTAAACAAAAATTTACATTTTCAATTCCTTTTACAAAGAGATACTCATAAGGTGGGACTTTTTCTTAAAGATTTTGATACAGGTGATTGTATGGTATCTCCCTCAAATCAGATGGTATCCCGTGGAGATGCTCTCGCACCCACCGCATATTTTCATAGCCTTCAACACAGGAAATGGTAACTGGAATACATACAACTTATGTCGGTCATGTTCGAGACCCTCGATAGCCAATTCTCTGACCATTAATTCATTCAACCCACCAGTCTTCCACGCTAGAGCTAGAAAGGCCAACTTCAATGCATCGATCACAAATGCACCTAGTGGGTAAACTTTGAACGGTGGTGCATTTTTACCCCACTAGGAATCTCACTCTCAAGACGTTGCATTGTTCGTTACAAAAAATGACGCACACCTTCTTGATACCCGAAACTTTGAACGCCGGAGAAATATTGTTCAAATGGCTGATTATCAATGACTCGATTGAGTGGCTACATCAAGAGTCGAGTGAAGTGGTTCGAAAGATTTTACTAATGCTTTCCAATCTTCAGCTTTAAGAACTAAGCAAGTGTTCTTACTCCCTACATTTACATGAGGTGTACCGAAGTTAATCACAAATTTCACCGATAAATCCACCTAACGAGAAATCACTGAAGTTTCAAAATAGTCTGTATCGGAGGCGGCGTAGTTTTTCAGGCTGGTCCGCTGTTCCGGATATAGTCTCACGGATTCACCCGAAGAGGATATATCAACTACGGTGCAGAATTCTCCGTCAACCAACCGATGTTTGCACTTTTATTCTTGGATTGTTTCTGGGATGATCGGAGAAGAGTTGGGGAACTCGCGCTGTCGGAGGGTGAAGAGGACCTAATCTTTATCGGCTGCTGTTGCATTCTCAATTGATGCTCTTGAGACTGTCACCATGCTTATATACTACACCCACCAAGAGTTCTCAAACTGCCAACTGATGCTCTCACCATCATGAAATAGTAAAGCTGGTGATATACCAGAGCATAATACTTCTGAGTGGTTTTTTTTAATAGTTTTCGGCCCTGAATCCATCTGGTTAAGATCATTTACATCCGAATGATCCAATTTATCAACTAATTTAAGCGACGAATTATCGACTCGAAAAAATCTACTATATCCCTAACTTTACAGCATTAAGAAATACTACGTGACAAGTGTTCTTCTAATTCCCCAAATTTGCGTAAGGTTTACCGAAGTATCTCTCAAATTGGACGGATGTATCCACGTACGGAGGAATCACTGAAGTTTCAAAATAGTCTGTAACGGTGGCGTCGTAGTTTTTCGGGCTGGTCCACTGTTCCGGTTCGAGTCTCACAGTTTTATCCGAAGAGGATATTTCCACTCACGGTGCAGCCGACTCCGTACAATATGCATACACTTTTGTCCGCCCAGGAAACTCCATTACCTAGAGGCTGAGGATGTCCTCTTCTCCACTTGAGACTGCAGCATAATTAACTGATGCTCATTTGACTTTCATCGTGATTATATATTGGAGCTGTTCTCCACTAGAGCACAAAACTTCTGCGATGCTAAGTGACATTTTCTTCCTTTAGGCCCGCGTCGTCCTGACTCGTCGAAAAAGCTTAGCAGTTATGCAGTCGTTGAGTGGGGGTGATAAAATATGGACCTGAATTTGGAAATAGGTTGTGATGGATCTGAAAACCGCATACAAACAGAAAAATTAGCCACAAAGATCTGATCGGTAATTTTGCAGACCAATTGAATTTTCTATGACTTTGAAGGATTTCAGAAAGGTGATAATATCTGGAAAAGCATAGGAGTAAAAAAATTCCGCACGTTTTCTATTCTACACGCTTACCGCGACCCAGTGGATCCCCGGTTTGGGCGAAGGATCGTAATAGACTACATAAATGCCACGCTTTGGACATACGGGTAAACGATACGATGGGAAAACACCTCTAAACTTGGGTTTCGTTCTAGAATCTCCGGATAAAACATCTTCAATATCATCTATTTGTATGGTGAATGACTATTCAACATATCTAAGGATGGCAAGCCTATTTTTATCAATCCTGAAACGTTAATTGTATTCAGCATAGCTGAAAGAGTGATGGAATTTGGAAGATTCATTGCAAAATTAGCTTCAAATCTCTCATTACCCTAAGCCGGTTTGGACACATGACTGTCCTCAACACTTCCATCCGGAGTCAGATCCCAGTACTGTATATGCGTGGTTAAACATGTCCATAGTTATTTGATTACCACAATCACTATGGTTCGTACCGAAGGCTGAATACAGTTGAAGGAAAGCGTGAATAGCAAAACTTTCCTTTTCGCTGTGGAATTGCGTTTTCACACTACTCGATGGTATGGAAGTACCGTTTACATGTAAGTTGAATCCAGTCATATAATAGGGAAGAAAGAAATTTGATGATTTCCTTAATCACCCTTCACGACCCGTAAACATTTGGCCATCTTATCCCCGAGGAATTGTAATTCTATCACGTCTAGGTACACAAACACTTGATTCGTCAAACGTTCTGGTTCATCGGGTTCAACAGGCTCCGTCAATTTTCGTTTTCGAGTTTTCCTTCTCACCGCGCTGGGAGCGGACATTTCTGTAAATGCCCTCATCAATTGTATGTCAAATTGAGCCTTAACCTACTCGTAGCCCGTATATTCCTTAACCGTAGTTAGCAGTTCACTTAGCATGTATTTGGTGAATGATTGAGGTATATCACCAACCCCTATCATATCTAAAGCTTTACTCTTGGTTGTGATGGAAAGTTTATTTTGAAACCAAAAGTATAGCTCGGCAATGTATTCCCATCTTCTAACACTCGGTATTGCTTGTTGAATTTCATTTAACAATAGTCGTAAATGATACTTTTTAGCTTCACACTGTTTGACTACATCCTCTAAAACTTGAACCTCGACGACTGGACAATCTGAATTTGTGGGAGGCCCTGTGGACGGTCGGGAGGGGGTTTCTGTCTCAGCAGGTGTCTCCTCGGATGGGGGGTCTATTGGTATGTTAAGCTGCGGAAAATAAATTTCAGCGAGGCCACCCTTCCAGTCATCTGCCGCAGATATACGTTGAGGTAATTTTTTTCGAAAGTTTTCACTGGTATTGGTGGGAAAAAAACTTCCTTGAGCTATTGCTTAATAAAGTTACGTAAAAGCCACTCATTTCAACCTTTGTACCTCTGAGGCTGAGACCCGAGTGTTGAAATCATCACCGTTCCTCTTCCATTTAACTAAATATCCAAGCTTTCTACCTTTCCTTAAGCGTTTTAAAATATTCTCAATCTGAAACTGTGTTTTCACCAACAGCTGAAGTCTTGACAAGATCTCCGTAAAAGCAGCCTTCAATGCGTTCGCCTTTGAGCTCCTCTAAGCGGTATGTATGAATCGGCGTATTATCTATGTTCCAAATTCTGAACACATCTCTGGAAATATTTTGCGTGTATCCCTTGGCGAATGGTAATCTTTTCTTCGATACTCGAACGAAAATCTTCAATGAAAAACTTGGTTTTTAAAAACTTTAATCGACGTTTAACGACGCACGAGCACGAAGGCGTTTCTTTCACTCACTTCTAATGGAGCCACACCCGTGCTGGAATGAATACGGCCCTTAAATCCTTGCACCAATTTCGGTAGTACTTTTACATAATTCAAGGTATTAAATTTTGTAAAATATTTTTACATACGTCCCTTTAGGAAGCGGTTGAAACGTTCTACTACAGCGGCTTTCACGTCGGGATTATTGGTGGTAAAAAAACTTTTTTCCTTGATAACCAAGGAAGCGTTTACACTTTTCGTTTGAATCTTCAGTCCCCTTATCACTTTGAATTTTCAAAGGTTTTCTTTTGTTTAGAATTACTCGAAATGCATTAATAACGTTTTCGGCGGACGTGTTCTTGAGAGGATCAGCCTATGCATATTTTGAAAACGCGTCAATGACGGTGAGGAGATCAGCATAGCCCTCATTGTGCATTTATAACTTTCGCTTATCGTTAAGAATACCTTGCCAGGTTTCATCTTTATATTTCGGAATATATCTAGTCCTAGGAAATTTTTTCCGCATAGGCCTATGTAACCTTTACGTTGCCTGATTTTACAGCCATTCTCTGACACGTCTTTTGCTAATTTTATCCCTTCTATAGCTGGTCAACAGTAGAAAAGCAATAGGGATTCGGGTTGAAATATATAGAACTGAATTTAGTTTTCCACTTCACGTACCCAACAGTCCTTACTTTTCTTAAGCGATCTTTGAGAGGTGGAGTTGGTTTGTTTGGCGTTGTTTCTTGCTTGCTCTGGCAGGAGATGCTGTCTAGCTTGCCTTCGTTACTTCTGCGAAGTCTTCCTAGACTCTCCATTTTTCCTGCCCTTCTTTTTAGAGCTGTGGACCATGATTTCCCATTATTTCGTTGAGTTTTCCTTTTAAATTGAATCAGTATTACCCGAATAGGTGAATGTCTTAACTTCCGTTTGTTTATATGGACATATGGCTTGTTTTCTTTTTAATAGATCTTCATGAGATAATAAAACTGAGGAATTGATGCAATGATGAGGGACGAGGGGCGAGGCGTCTAAGATATTAAGAGTTGAAGAGGTTTCACTTTCCTTAATGTAAAACTCCGAATCTGGCATCGTCAGGACGATCTCATTGTTCACACCAGTAACACATTTTCTTGGAGTATTGAAAATGTCAGCTTGTAATCTTCCTTCCGATTCCATAACATTGCTATTTGCGAACCATGCTTTTCTTTTCTCGAATCTTTTCTAACATTATGTTTAATATTCTATATGATATGATATGTCTAAACTTCCCGGCCTAAATTCTTTATCATTTATCAGTTGTTTCTTATATTGCTTACACATCTCTTGGATCATCAAATATTTTGTCAGAGCGATGCTATTTGAACAACGCACGGGAAGGTAAGGACTTAGAAGATTGCTGTCGACTCTTTATAGGTCTACGTAAATACTCACCGTTCATGCAGATGGATCTCCCTGACCACTACTTGTAGCTTTTTCCGGAAGCTCTCGACCCTGCATATTGCGAGTCCTCATACTTCCCGTCCCCCTCTCTTCCCTGTGCTGCGGTGGTGAAGCCAAAGGTGCTCAGAGGCCAATGCGGTGCTCACGTGCGGACAGAGATTAATGGCCCTGCCCTGCTAGGGCCGTCAGTCCTCAAAGGCACGATTTTGATACCCACGCGTGCGGTTTTATTCGGGGGGCAGTGGATCCTTCCACACCGAAAATGCTACCGCAAATAAATCCGACGGAAAAAGGTGACATTCTTAAATTGACACTCTTATATACACACCCTCTAATAGACTCTTTATAAAATCATTTTGAATTTTTTTGGAAGCTGTATTTTATGATTATATGCTATTCCATGTAAAAGTCACATTCATTTCGGTCCGTCACCTTCGTTTCAACAAGAAAAACTTGAAGAAAGTAAAAATGTTTCAGTATGGGATAAGGATTCGGTGATAGATTCTTCCTTCTAGTTTTCCTGATGTGGATATGTGTTTTAGGTTATATTTATATGCATATGTATATAATATGCAAATATAAATACATATATATATATGCATAATGTTATGTATACATACATACATCAGTTAGAGGACATAACCGCGTGTGCTCCCCCAGGGAAATATTTGATAGTAATGGGGGTTTGGCATGCGACGGTAGGCGAAGGAAGAAATGGTGATGAGGTCGGGAACTACGGTTTAGGCACGAGGATTGACCGCCGGGAGAAAGCAGTTGAGTTCGGCAGGAAACAGGGGTTAGTCATCACTAAAACTTGGCTTAGACACCACAAAAGACGCAGGTATACATGGAAAATGACAGGTGACTCAGTGAGGTATCAGCGAGATTATATTCTGGTTAGACTTAGGCTTGGGAACAGCATGATAAATTCGCACAGTTTCCCGGGAGCGGATGCGGACTCGCACACGGATGACCACAATTTAGTTGTTATGAAATGTACCGTCCGTCTCAAAAAGATAAGGCAGGGGCAGCGAGTTAGTAAATGGAACGTAGAAGCATTAAATAGTTTTAAAAGGAAGGATTACAAATGGGTGGTAGAGGAAATCATGGAGGATGATAAACAGCTAAGTACTATCAAAGAAAAATGGGAAAGTGTCAAGAAATGGTTGTCTAAAGCCGCTAAAGACACTATTGGAACCGTTAACGCTAAAAGGACTAGGAAACCATGGATCACGGATATTACAAAGATGGATGATCGGAGAAAATGGAAGAATTTAAATATAGAGATAAGCAAATTGAAGTACAAAGAGTTAAACAATAAATTTAGGTGGGCAACAAATAAGCCAAAAGAACCATAGTGGAAGACGCAGTGTGAGGATATGAAAAGTCGGCGGACGAAGGGTGAAATCTGTGCGCTGTACAGCAAAGTTAAATCTTTATCGGGAAGTGAAAAAGGAACATCTATGCTAATAGTTAGAGATAAGGCGGGTAAGGTAATACTTGACACAGGAAAAATCCAAGAGAGATGGAAGGTGTACATTGAAGAACTGTGTAGTAAAAAACTTCGAACAACAATGTTTGACATTGAAAAAGAATATGACTTAGAGGAAGATGGCTTAGGTCCAGGCATACTAGACAATTCGATAGAAAAGGTATTAAGGAAGATGAAACTAAATAAGGCCGAGAGGGTGGATAACAATCTCGCGGAACTATTAAATGTTTAGGAAAATGTGGGAGGAAGAAGCTATATGGGCTGATTCGTAGTATTTATGAGTAAGGAATCTGGCCGGAAGACTTTGTGAGATCAGTTTTAGTTCCTATTCCGAAAAAGGTAAAGGCTACATCATGTGAGGACTACAGGACGATAAGTTTGATATCCCACGCAGCTAAAGTTGTTCTCAGGATCATAAACAAAAGGATAGAGAATAGGGCAAATGATTACTTAGGGGATGATCAGTTTGGGTTTAGGAAGGGGAGAGGTACGCGTGATGCCATTGCAGTAATGAGATTATTAATCAAGAGGAATATAAAACACAACCAGGAGGTATTTGCCTGTTTCGTAGATTTCGAAAAAGCGTATGATAGAGTGAATTGGGAAAAAGTAATGACTATATTGCAGAAAATAGAAATAGATTTGAGGGAAAGGAGGCTCTTCCGCAACCTGTACCATGTCTCACACTTCTCAGGTGCGAGTGGGGAACGGGAAGTCCGGATGGGCAGTGTCAGGAAGGGGTGGAAGGCAAGGCTGTCCATTACCACCGTTGCTGTTCAACGTGTATGCAGAGGAAATGATTAAAGAGGCATGGGAAGAACTGGAGGTAGGAATGAAAGTGGGTGGGGAATTCGTAAAATCAGTTAGGTTCGCTGATGGCCAAGCTTTAGTTTGTCAGTCAGCCAAGGGGCTGCAAGCATTGCTGAGTGAATTGGAAATTCAGTGCGACAGGTATGGGATGAGAATCAATATAAATAAAACAAAGGTTATGCGATTTTCTAGAAAGAAAAAGGCTAAGCTAAACATTAAAATTGGAGGGCAAATACTAGAGCAAGTAGAACTGTTTAGGTATCTCGGTAGTGTTTTGGACCAACACGGTCAAAGTAGTAGGGACGTAAGGAGAAGAATTGCGCTAGGCAAAGAGGCTTTCACAAGGAGGAAGGAGTTGATGACAGGGACATTGAGTAAGGTTATTAAGAAAAGGCGCGGAAACGTGGTCATTGAAACAGGAGGATAGACGTAGACTGGAGGCTTTTGAAATATGGGTGTGGAGAAGAATGGAGAAGGGAAAATGAACAGAGAAGAAAACAAATGAGGAAGTCTTTGGTATGGTGGGCGAATAGAGTGGTTTGTTGGGAGAAATCGTATGGAGCCAGGAAAAGTGGATGAAAAGTGGGTGGGGCATTGCCGGCAGTGGGATGTTGATGACTGTGGTAGAGGGGAGAATGTTGGGCAAAAGAGAAGGAACAGGATAGGGATGTTGGACGGGATGAAGGGAGGAAGAAAGTACTCAGTGCTGAAGAGGGACCTGATGTAGAGTAGGATGTTGTGTTTTGTTAGGGGTCACAAATTATTTGATTATTAATTATGTGAATCCAAAAACCTACCTTAACCGGTAGATTACCTAAGAATAATAAATATGAATGTATATATATGTGTGTGTATATATATATATATATATATATATATATATAGATATATTTATATATTAAATATCCAACTATATTTGGCCTTGAACTCCGTGACTATTACAAAATATTCTATTAAAAACACCAGAACTCCAGGGAATCCTTACCATCCAAATCCATAAAATATCATTCCGTATTTACCCCACACAATTCCGATTTTTTAATGAATAATTTTTGCCATAGTTATCGTGTTCCATATTGTGGGGTTATTGCAGGCACTCGAGTGTTCCGATCCATAGAGAATAGTAAGCTCTTGGAGGGAAATATTTAAGTAGAACTATGTTGAACCTTTCACTAATTTTTGTTTAGCGACCACCGCCGGAAGAATAAGGGGAATGGATCCCCCGCTGAAGTAGGTCATAATATTCTTTCAACATTTTATGCAATCGCGATGACAGTCAATCACACGCTAAGCTCTTGAGCAATTTTTATTGAAAAGGCTTCTTAAACCAGCTGCCTATGTTTCACGAATACTTTAAGTTACCCCAGAAGTTGTGATACTAGTGACTGGGTTTAGTGATTAATGACGAAACCACACTTTAAAAGTCCAGTTGATGTCCTCGACGCCATTTTACCTTGTCAACTATGCGTTGGATTACTGTGACTGGGAATTGATTCAAATGCACAAAAGCATCGCGTTCTCCTTACTGTCGACTATGTTATTTTCTCCGGTGTGAAGTTTCAATGAGTTAAGAGTAGTTATTCCAAAGTACATTGTCACCCTTCAATTAATATTCCTGATGTTAACGTTTAACTCTCTAAGAAAAATAGTTGAATAATTACAAAAATTTGCACAAAAACATCTTTACTGTATTTGTTTCTTCATTTTAAGTCACAAAATTTATCGACAGTGTGAATATTTTTATTATTTCTAAGTACTCGACCGTTATTAGTAGGTTTTCGAAGGATACAAAATGATCCACAGCCCATTTCTATTCCTCACGAAATACATAGACTCCAACCAACATCCGACGCTATCATTCTTCTTTAACCTAGCCCATATTCCGTGTAAAATTTTTTTCATTCCTCTACCCCTTTCTCTTTTGCCAAGATTTCTCCCATATATGACAGACATTAACATCCTATGGACAACTAAAATGCTTTGCACCCATCATTCCTGTCTCTTTGTCTCACTAGCAAAATCTCTCTCCCCTCCCACACATTTCTTAGTACTTCGTGTGGTCGTCAATCCGTCCATTCTAACTTCTTCATCTAACTCCACACGCACATTTCAAACGCCTCCCTTGCCAAAGCGTATTTCCCTAAGACATTTTTTTTCTTGTTTCCCCTAATACTTTCACCAACTTTCCGCAAAATATTCCAAAATAATTGCCATTCTAGCTGCCGTAGTCTATGACCTCGTATTAACGTTTAAAATAGCAAATTACAAAGAAACTTCGGGAGATGCCGCAACAGTAACTTTTAACGGAGTCATCCGCTAATGTGCATTTCAATGCAACAATTTCAGAGATTAAAAATCATTCGCCTTGACTGGGATTCGAACCCAGATCCCTCAATATCCGGTCGAGTGCTTTAGCCACTTAAGCTATCGAGGTGTCCTCGAGCTATCGAGGCGTTTAATATAGCGTTCATCTTTCTCGAAAACTACTTCGATTATTTTTTGTTTGCCTCAATTCTCATCACGTACATATGATGCAGATTTTCTCATCATATTTTCGATGATTATAACCTTGTGGTAAACTGGCTAACTATCGTCGGATCATCCGGAAATAAAACTGATTTCATTAATACCCCTGCCGACTTTCATTTCAGTTCTATCCATGCACCCATCTCCCGTTTACTCCACACACATTGAAGAGCATGGGTAAGGCTGGACCACAAGCCTCACCTCATGCCTGATACAGCCCCTTCATGCCCACACCCACCCGAGAACTCTAAGGCACGTACACCTGGCAGATCAGTCACCTATCCCTCCAATCTACTCCTGTATTCTGGCATACATTCATTAATTCTGCCCAATTTACTCCGTCGAGCACTTCCTCGATATCTATGAACAAAAAATATCCGTATAAATATAAAATAAACATACCTTCGGTCGTGAAGCAATGAAAACGAGATAGCCGAGGCCGTAAACTTGATTGGCACTAGGCAGTAAAGGGGGTGGGGGAAGTAAAACAAAGTTACAAGTAGGGAGAAGGATAGGGAACACACACTAGGTCACTTGGGTGTGTTTAAGAAACAGTGACCCACGTATTCCTCAATCACACACCAAAAAGCCCCCCTCCCTTTACAACCTAGTGCCTATCAAGCCTACGGTCTCGGCTATCTCGTTTTCAAAGATATTCTTGTTGTACTCAATGCTCCTCTGTTTTGTTGACCTCATTACGTACTACAATGGCATCACGCGTACCTCTTCCCTTTCTGAATCCAAACTGATTATCCCCTGAGTAAAATCATTTACCCACCTCTCCATCTTCTTATTGATGATCCTGCGGAACACTTCGCGCGAAATAAATGCCTATATATCTTTAGTCTTTGAATATGGCTTCCTTTCTCTTTTTTGGGATGGAAACCAAAACTGATCTCAGAATTTTCCGGTCAAATTCCTTCTCGATAAGTGCTAGGAATGAGACCATAAAACTCTTCATCCCACCATTTCCTGAACCGTCAAGTAGTTCAGGTGAAATTTTACCTATCCACACGGCCTTTTTTGATTTAATTTTCTTGGAAGCCCTTTTTATCCCGAAATCAAGTAGTCCAGCACCTAAATTCTCCCCCTCTACGTAATTTTAACTTTCTGTATCTAATCAATATGGCCTAATTTATTTACCATATAGGTTTTTTGTGTATTCATTCCATTTCCCTTGATTTTTTGATTTAATTAATGCATTTCCTGGCATATGTCTAACATCGAGCCCATTTTCCCATCTTGTTTTCTGATCATGCTTTCACCTATCTGTACAATTCCCCATTGTCACCCTTTCTTCTTAATCTTTCCGTATCCTTAAAGAGTTTCTTCCATTACGCCCTTTTTCCCTGTTAGTTCCCCGCCTTAGTTTATTATTTCTGAGAGTCAGTCGAATGAAAAGCTAACGGACGAACACAATAGAACAGTCCGCGCACCAACATGGATATAACCCGAATACTGCGTGTGCCTGTGAGCTGTCCCTATTCAGCTCTCCTACCGCAGTGATAGGAGTATCGATACGTTCAACAGTCTTGCCATATTTCGCGCGAACTGTGTGTTGTGGAGGGTGTTCGGTTTTCATTTGACTTCCCCAGTATCTCTCTGTCCTTTTTACTGTCAAATTTTGTGTCTATATTCTTTAATTTCTATCCCTTGTCTATTTTCCTAGACATCTTGTATGTGATCAATAATTTCCTAATTTTTCTCCCAATCACCGTCCATGTGGTTTTTTTGGCAGCTTTTAGTATTTCCAGTTTTGTGTAGTTGCACTCGTCTTCTCGTCCTCACGCCTACTTTTCTCCACAACCGACTCATTCTTCTTTCTTGCAGTCACGTTTAATACTTCTAATTTTTATTTACTCAGCCACCTCCTTTGTTTTGTCCTGTTAAATCCTGCTGTGACGTTTCTTACTGACTCGTAAGTACTAATTATGTTCAGGTTCATTTCTTCCCGGAAAAATGTGCGAGTTAATCACGATGTTCCTTATTTGTTCGAAACCATAGGATAGTCTAACTAATATCTTTCCGGGTCCCTGGGTATTTTCCACGTATGTCTCCGCTTATTTTGGTGATTACACAAAGTGCTCGTTATGACCTAACGACGTTACCTTCCGAAATCTCTCATTTCTTTCCCCAGCGTCCAATCATGGTTCTAAAACCGTTGCCCCTACCTAACGTCCGTCTCTCCCTTCACCGACTCTTACGCTCCAATTTATCTTCCTCCCCCTATTAATCGAATATATCCTTCTAGGAATTTCAGCAATTATTTCCTCTAATTAATTGTATAGCTAGTATATATCTCCACCCTATGATTGTTGGTGACCTAAACGCCTAAAGATGACCAAATTCGTTAGTTCATCTTTTGGCTCTACTAATTATATTCGTTCGCCCAACTGCAGCTGATTTGCCACGCTCCTCCCTAACTCTTTGCGAAACACTATTGCCACCCCTCACTGCCCCTCTACCCCTGCACTGTATATTTGTCTATAACGATCGCTAAAATCCCCGCTATCCTTCCATTTAGCCTCCCACAACACTTTACTATCTATGTTTCCTCTCTCCATATCCATCTCACTATACTTCTCCATTTCTTCTGTAGAGCGAAATCCCGTAGCTGCCAGGACTCATCTAATAATTTTGTCCGTCATATTTTCTATGTAGTTTCCCATTTCCTTCATTAATAGCGTTTTAAATGGGTCACCATCACTGACTTGGCGACCAAAATGAAAGCCTTTTTAAGTCGCCTCAATGAGAAACTGGCGCTGCACGGACTACCTTTAGTCTAGGTACTGATCTTTAAGCTTTATAGTAAGAAATGCTAGCAGCAATATTTATTGCTCCCGTTGGCAAAGCCGTTTGGGTCAGAGTTCACAAACCATTCCACCACGTCAGGGATATAGTTAGCGGGGACTAGGAATATACTCTAGGAAAAGGCTACCCAAGTCCGGTGGTAATTTCTTAAAGTGACTCATTCTGCGTTCTGAGAATACCATAATGCTATATTTTTAATGATTTCATCACTCTCCTCAATCTATACATCATATACCCTGAAAATGGCATTACGTAGGATCCCAATAACTGGGGAAGCACAAACTGGGGAAAAATTCAAGGAATGAATTAAGAAAGAATAGTGCGAGCATTTTTAAAACTTCTTGAGCATACAAGCTACATTGCTTCTTCAAATTATCCTCACAAGTGCGAGCGAGCAATTTCATTTGTGTAAAGATAGCTTGAACAACATTTCATACATGAAGTCATTTCAGCTCCGTGGTGGAAATGTGAATCGATTGCACCTCTTGCTACTTGCTGATCCAATGAGACATGCGCACAAATTTTAACAATTTCGTAAATTTTTCAAATAACGAATTATAAATCAGCAGAATGCTTCTCCCTCGTATGGGAATCGAACCCTGTATGTTTTATAATCAGAGACTGAATTCATCATTTCCTTTATTTTATAGCCTCCTGGGGGTCTTTCCTGACGAAATTTGGCCTTCAGAAAAAGTAATGAGAGGCTAATGTTTGTTTTAATGGCTAGACATAAAGTTTATAGGTTGCGAATAATGATTTTTACGTCACTGCGCTTGTTCCTTGGCGCGAAAAGAATGGATGGCTTTCAAAAATGCGTTGACGACATGAGTCAGTGACGGACTTGACGGCAAAATACATTAAAAGGAACCCCTTCACAAAACGCAATACTTTCACCAAGACGAAGTATTTTCACTTACGGACGTTTAATTGTCCAAGATACTTAATGCATGTATTTTATGTTTTAAATGTTATTACATTTTTGTCAAAAGAAAATGAATCGCAGTCACATACATGTAACAGGTTTTCTGTAAAAGGTGGTTTTGGCAAGTGACCATGATTCGAAAGTCAGGAGGCATTTAAGCCGCATACCGACGGCACATTATGTTTCTCATGCGTCGTTATTCATGATTAACCACAGAGAAGGCTCGATATTGCCTGAGTGTTACTCCAGTAAATTCTCTATTTGAACTATTCTTTTCATGCTAGGTCTGTCCCAACAGTAGTATGACTTATTTTACCCCGGGTAGACGGACGGGTGACGGTTTCTCTGGCTGGGTTGGGTTTCTCAGGGAAGGCTTGAGGCCGATGGTAGTTGGCTTTCAGCCTTTACGGAGCTAGTATCGATCGTTTTCAAAACCTCTATAAGTTGTGATCAAAAAGACACCGGACTGATTTTGTTCTGCGCAAACCGTTCAACGGGTCGAAACGAGACACAGTGCGCCATCTAGCGAAACATCTGACGACTAAAATAAGAGATGTTGCGTTTGCTTACGTCGGGTCGTTACGTAGCAGCAGCGATCATGAGTCTTAACCAATTCGTCGCCGCGTGCAACGACAGCAATGAAGGAGCTAGAGGAACAGCGTGTGTGCGTGATATTTTGTTTCAAACTTGGCAAAAGTGCTACGGAGACATTTGGAATGATTCAGCAACCCTTTGTTCATGAAGCTATGAGTCGAAGCCAGTGTTCTGAGTGGTACAGTCGTTGTAAATCGGGCAGAACCTCGACAGACGAAGATTCGCGAACGGGGCGACCTTCCACTCCGACAGGCTCCAATCATATCAATTTGGTGGACGATTTGGTGCGGGAAAATCGCTGTTTAACTGTTAGGGAGATAACCAAGGAAGTAAACTTTAGTTTTGGTTCCTGTCAGACAATTTTGACAGATATTTTGGGTATGACGCGCTTCGCATCAAAATTCGTCCCGCGGGTGCTGACTGATGAACAGAGACAAAAACGTGTGGACATATGTCAGGAATTCCTGGATCTAGCCAATGTCGACCCAGAGTTTCTTTAAACCATCGTTATCAGCGACGACACCTGGGTTTGTGTCTATGATATTGAGACAAAGGCCCATTCTTCTCAGTTGAAAGGTCGCATTCTCCGTGGCCAAACAAAGATCGCACGTCCCGGCCCAATTTGAAGGACATGCTGGTATGTTTCTTCTATTGGCAAGGGCTGATTCATTACGAACACGTCCCTCAAGGTCAAACCGTCAACAAAGATTTCCACTTAAAGGTCATGAAGAGGCTGAGGGTCAGAGTGAGCCGAAAGAGGCCGGAAAAGTGGGGAAACAATACATGGCGTTTACAGCACGATAACGCGCCGGCTCACACGGCGCTGATCGTGACAGATTTTTCGCCAGAACCGGAACTTCCGTGATCCCGTGCCATCCTACTCTCCGGACAGGACTCCATCAGGCTTTCTTTGTTTCCAAAGTTAAAATCAACCTTGAAAGGGCGCCAATTCGACTCTATTGCGGACATTATAACTAATTGTACGGCGGACTTGAAGACAGTCCCTAAGGCGGCTTACCAGGCAGGATTCGAGAGCTGAAAGAAACGTTGTCAAAGGTGTGCTGTCAGCCAAGGGCTGTCAGCACACCTTTGAGGGCGATAAGTTCAATTAAGCTGTATCGGTCGGAATAAACAGGTTACAAAAAGTCAGTGCACTCTTTTTTTGATCACTCCTTGTATAGCGTAGCCTCGTTAAGCTCCGTCATGAACCGTTATTGAAACACCGTTACACCACCACTTTTCCGTGAAACTGGGAAAAAACCGGGAAGGACATCTCAAGCTCAAGGCAGCTTATGGAGATAAATATCATGGGTAGATTAAGTGTTTTTGAGTGGCACGAGTTGTTTCGGAACGGTAGAGAAGATGTTACAGACGCCGAACGTCCGGGACGCCCTTCGACCTCAAAAAAAAAGAGAATAAAAACTTGCGAAACATCCTCAAGTAAAAAAAAACACTTCCGAGCACCCACGTCTCTTCCCCGCCCCGATCTGCACCATGCAATCGCCCACGCTGCAGATGTTGCCATCTTCAAAGACCCTCGACCTCCCTTACTACCAAGTCCAAATCCGACCCCACCTACGACGACGACGAATTGCCTTGCCGTTTTTAGGCGGCTTTGTTTATCAGAGGTCGCCTAGTTGGGCTTATGCTCTGTGTCTCAGTATATAATTCCTTTTTCTTTCTGGAGCACCACCAGCATCGTTGTTTTTGACCTTTTTTATATTTTTTTAATTATTTTCCGTATTATTATTGGAGTGTGACATTATTAGGTCTCTTATGTTTATCATAGGGGCCTATTTTATTTATTTTTGTGTATGTCATGGCCCTATTTGGGTTTTCTTTTAACTTATCATAGTATGTTTTACACCTTGTTAGTAGGAGATCTGAGAGTTTTTCTATGCCTGTTTTTCGGTATACATTCTCATTTTCCTCCCAGGGGGGGAGCCCAAAAGCCAGCCTCAGGGTCTTCCGTTCTGTGCTATATAATTTGTCCATTATGGATCTACTGAGTAGTCCCATCCACGCAGGGGCTGCGTAGGTCAATATTGGTCTTATTATTGCCGAGTATATTAGAATTTTTATTTCCTTAGGGGTGGCGTTTTGTCGGATAATCGGTGCCAATTGCGACCTTATTGCGGCCGCTTTATCTCGTATCTGTTTGATATGTATTTTAAAGGTCAGTCTGTCATCTAAGTCCACTCCTAAATATTTGATGCTTTGACTCCATTCAATCGGTTGTTGTCCAATCCTGATACATTCACAAGATGCTTCACGTGATCCTGGATGGACGAAAAGTATTGCTTTGGTTTTTTGGGTATTTATCTGCAATTTCCATTTTTTATACCACGATGTTATCTCGTCCAATGCATCTTGTGCTCTTTCTTTTATTGAGGTCATGTTTTTCCCTTTTACCAGGATTGCGGCATCGTCAGCGTAGAGGGCAGTTATACTTCGCCAGTCATTTTTGTGCTTTGGGAAGTCGGCTGTATAAATGTTGAATAGCAGAGGGCCTAGTATGGATCCTTGTGGGACTCCAGCTTTGGCAGTTTTGTTGTCGCTTTTTTCTTCGCCCCATTTGACTTTAAAAGTTCTTCCGTCTAGGTAAGACTTTGTCCAATTTATCATCCATTTGGGGAATTTCCAAAACTCCATCTTTTGAATTAGGCCCCCATGCCAGACCTTGTCGAAGGCCTTAGATAGGTCAAGGAAAATACCGATGGCTTTTTCTTTTTTGTTGTAAGCGTCACTTATGAAGTCTGTGACTCTGTGAATCTGTTGTTCGGTTGAATATCCCTGGCGGAATCCGAACTGTTCCTGTGGTATGACTTCCTTTAGCTCCGCGTATCTCTTGATGTGCGGTGCTACAACCCTTTCAAGGAGCTTACCCAGGCTCGAGAGGAGGGATATTGGTCTCAAGTTTTCCTCTTTTAGCGTTTTCCCCCCCTTTTTAGGGATACATTTGATCAAGGCCTTCTTCCAATCTTTCGGGTAGTATCCGAGTGCGATTGACGCGTTAAAGATCCTTACCAGATACTGACCGGCCGCTTCCGGAAGTCTTTTTATTATTTCGTTAGAGATGTTGTCCTCACCCGGGGATTTCCCGTTTGGGAGCTTGGCTATTTCTTCAACAACATCATCCAGTGTGATAATTAGTTGCCCCTCCGGTGACCCGGCGTCGTTTTTGTTCAATGGTTTTATTTCGGCTTTTTCGGCCCCCGTGTCGTTGGTCGTAAAAATGTTTTCATAAAATTTTGCCATATGTTTGGCCTTTTCTAGGGACGTCGTCAGGGTCTCTGTTTTTGTTTTTATACTAGGGTCACTGGTAGGGGATTTCCGTAGTTTCTTTGCTAACTTCCATACGGAGTGATTGTTTTTATTTAGTTCTGCTAGTTGCTGATTGAATTTAGCAGTCCTAGCTTCCTCAATTGAAGTCCTTATTTTTTTGTTAAGATCTTTAACCCTATTTTTAAGTTCTCGGGTGCCTAGGCGATAGTATGATCTTCTAAGAGCATTTCTTTCTTTAATTAGGGTTTTTACCTCATCGCTTAGCTTGAGGTAATCATACGGTCGTTTCTTTGCCATCGGTATCCCTTTTTTCATGCCTTCCACAATGGCATTTGTTATTTCTGCTACCATCTCATCTATCGTCTCAGTCGTGTCTGGGCTGCGGCTCTTTTCTAAGCCGTCTACGACATATTCCCTGAAGAGTGGCCAGTTTGCTAACCCGAGAGAGGGTCGTTTAGTCCTTTCCAGGTTTATTATCGGTTTAGTCCCAATGCTTAACAATACCGGGTAGTGGTCGCTTGTTAGGTTTTTATAGGTAATGGCTTTCGCTGGGCTCCTTACATTTTTTAATATTGCGAAATCGATGACATTTTGGCCATGTACCCTCGTCGGTTCGTTTGGGGCAATTATTTTTGCTTTGAGATCATTTGTCCATTTTCTGATAAGTTTCCCGTTTTCGTTCTTTGTCGGGCAGTCCCAGTCATAATGTTTAGCGTTAAAATCGCCACCAATAATTGTTGGTTCGTCAGAGTCTAAGAGGGCGTCAAATTCTGGTTTTACCATACTTTTCCTTGGTGGGAGGTAGCAGGAGTATATTTTTATCTTCCCTTTGTCTATTAAAATTTCCAGCCCTATGCTTTCTAAATTGTTAGAGGTTAAAATCGGCAAATCTGTGGTAGTCAGCTCTTCTCGTACTGTGATTGCTACGCCTCCTGCAGCTTTTTGTCTCTGTGTAAGGGCTCGGTCATTCCGTCTTATTTTATAACCGGGGAGTTCCCAGCTAACGTCAGTTTTTAGATGCGTCTCTGATAGAAGGCATATGTCCACCTTATTCCTTCTGAGGAAATGAAGAAGCTCGGGCGTTTTATGCTCTAGCCCTCCGTTAACATTCCACAGGCAAATGACCAATTTTTGTTTATCTTTATGTCTATTTTCCATGATAGTTGGCGCTTGTAAGTATTATGCCGCTTATTTTGGTCATCATTTCCTGTAACATTTGCATTTGTAGTTGCATCATTTTCCCGAATTCGGACATGGTTTTTATAAGGTCGGATATTTCGGGGATATGTCCGTATGTTTTTTCGGTTTCCTGGCTCTCGGTCCTAATAGTACCTGTCAAGTCCTTTCCTTCTTCCGTAGATTTCCCTCGTTCTTGTGCCTTTCTTTGCCATGGGTTGATGGCCGGTGCAGGTTTGAAGGTTCTATTTGCTCCCCTTTTCTCCGTCTCTGCGGGCGTTTTCTTTTGTTCGTACTTTTTTGCCGCTCTAATATAATCAGGGCATGTGCGAGTGTAAGCTTCATGGTCTCCGCCACAGTTGCAGCACGACACAGGACTTGATCGGGGGCAATTCATGCCCTCATGATCTCCAGCGCATATATAGCATCGAGGGGTGGCCTGACAGTACCTTGAGCCGTGTCCGTAGCGATTGCATTTGTAGCATCTCTGGGGCTTGCTATATTTAAATGCTGATATGGTCACTGAATGTGCGCACAGGTATTTTATTTCTTCGAGTTTTTTAATATCAAAGTTATCTCCTCTATTTACAGTCGCTACGTAGGTGTCTGCGTTTCTCTCGCTAATCGGCTTTACGCTCAGGCACGGGATTTTTGCCCCATTCAATTCTTCTTTTATGTACTCGACATCTATACCGCGGTCAAGGCCATGAATTACGTATCTTACGACGCCTTCCCCTTTTGCGGCCCATGTCGTGAATTGTGCTCGCTTTGTTTCGAGAAAGTTTAAAACTTTTTCGTAGTCATCCTTGGTTTTAAGCTGTATTCTATTTCCGTCAATTGTCTTTTTGATTATGAAGGTTTTGTCCTTTGCCAGTTCTCTAAGCTTTTTGATAAATTCTGTTATGTTTAGGATTTTGTACACAATGATCGCAGGTGGCCATTTACTTCTTGGATTTGTCTGGTTTTCATTAGTATTAAATTTACTTTTCTCCGCTTTTTCCTCCTCTGCTAGATTTATCAATGGCGCGTATTTATTTCTAGTCCCTATATTAAAAGACCCTTGTTTGGGGTTTTCTTCCCTTCGTCTTTTCTTTTTAGTTTGTTCTACTGTTTCGAACAAATGTTCATCAACAGTGTCGTCAGTAATCTTTTGTTCCTCCATATCACGGCAGTACCCATCAGGGTTTGTACTTCTAACGCTAGCGTCACTTTGATTTTTTCCCTTATCACTATCCCTTTGAAATAGAATTGTTTGGATTTGGGGCGGGAGGGGTATTTTGTTTCTAGCCTCTACTTCTTCAAGCCTTGTTGGTTTAGATGGCGATCGCAACATTTTATCGATTTTAGAATCTACGTAACTGAATTTGGATTTGGAGGAGTCTCCGTCGCCTATTTAAGGGGAGGGAATATCCCGCGATGGCTCAATTGAGGAACGTAGCAATCCGGCCGATCCGTCCGACAAGCGGTACGGGCACAGCCGGCCTAAGCCGGTTCCTCCCTATCCTACACTCTATGCCCTAATAAGTGGACCCGTGCCGATCCCCTGAGAGTGCAATGAGGGGTTCCCTCTTCCCAGGTTTTCAAGCACGAGACAACCTTGGGGGCGTATCGGAACACCACTCGAGAGTGATAAGAAGGGACTGAGTTAGCCTTCCCCCCCGAGCGCTTCCAATACGTATTTTGAGACTCCTCGTATCGTAACCCAGCGATAGCTCCCTTCCCATGCACCAGTTTAGTTCGGTTCGCTTCCGTGCACCAGTCACCAATGACCATGTCAGTCAGTCAGCCAGTCAGCCAGTCAGCCAGTCGCGTCCCCACCCCACCCCACCTGCAACTCAAAAACATTATATATCGTCTCTCCTGTAACGTATGCCCTTCCGTCTATGTAGGCGAATGCACGACCACCCTTTCCCTCCGAATGAATAACTACCGCTATTTTACCAAATCTCCCACGTTTCTTAATTATCGTATCCCTACTCACACTGCTTCCCACAACCAATCTTTCGATGACTGCTTCTCTGTGTAGGTGACTGAAACCCTTCCCAAATCTGCTAGTATTATAGAGGTGAGAACCCGCGAGATGGCGCATATCTGGGTGTCCCAATTATTTAAACCGCCCGGCCTGAACCAAGCCCAATGAATGCTTCATATGGCTGCCTACGTATCCCCTCCAACCGCCTCGTTCATTTACCATTGCTCCCATACCTCGCCTTACCTCACCCTTCCCCCCCCAAATGTCCTCTCCACTCTTATCCGAGAATGCCATTCTGAAGACGACGGTCGTGCCATCAATACGTCAACACTTTATGTGTGAGTGTCCTTTCTTTATGTAACTATTTTTAAAAATCTACATCAGTGTTTTTATAAATTTTTGCATCGCCGAAGAGCGTTCCATTTCGAAGATTTAAATATATATATATATATATATATATATATATATATATATATATATATATATATATATGTATATGTATATATAATATATATTATTATTAGGTAATCTACCGGTTAAGGAAGGTTTTTGGATGGACATAGCTCCTAAATAAATATTTTGTGACTCTAAGCAAAACATCTACATCAGGACACTCTTCATCTCTGAGTACCTTCTTCCTCCATTCATCCCGTCCAACATCTCTATCCTGTTCCTTCCCTTTCCTCATTTCCTTAACAACCTCCCCTCAATCAAAGTCTTCAAAATCCAGCTGCCGGTCAATACACCCTTCATCCACTTTTCCTGCCTGCATAGGATTTCTCCCAACAAACCCCTCTCTTCGCCCACCATACCAAGTACTTCCTCGTTTGTTTTCTTCTCTGTCCATTTAACCCTCTCCATTCTTCTCCACACCCATATTTCAAAAGCCTCCAGTCTACGTATATCCTCCTGCTTCAATGCCCACGTTTCCTTGCCGTACATAGCTACGCTCCATATCAAAGTTTTTATGAGTCTTTTCTTAACATCCTTACTCAACGTCCCTGTCATCAACTCCTTGTGAAAGCCTCTTTGCCTAGCGCAATTCTTCTCCTTACGTCCCTACTACTTTGACCGTGTTGGTCCAAAACACTACCGAGATACCTAAACAGTTCTACTTGCTCTAGTATTTGCCCTCCAATTTTAATGTTTAGCTTAGCCTTTTTCTTTCTAGAAAATCGCATAACCTTTTTTTTATTAATATTGATTCTCATCCCATACCTGTCGCACTGAAGTTCCAACTAACTCAGCAATGCTTGCAACCCCTTGGCTGACTAACAAACTAATGCTTAGTCATCGGCAAACCTAACTAATTTTACGAATTCCCCGCCCACTTCCACTCGTACCTCCAGTTCTTCTCATGCCTCTTTAATCATTTCCTTTGCATACAGGTTGAAATGCAACGGTGATAATGGGCAACCCTGCCTTATACCTCACTTTAACACTGCCCATCCGAACTCCCCGTTCTTCACCCGCACCTGAGGAGTATGGAACATGTACAGGTTACGGATTAGCCTCCTATCCCACCATTCTATTCCTATTATCTGCAATATACTCATTAGTTTTTCCCAATTCACTCTAACAAACGGTTTCCCGAAATTTAAGAAATAGGCAAATACCTCCTGGTCGTGTTCTATAATCCTCTCGATTGATAATCTCATTACTGCAATGGCATCACGCGTACCTCTCCCCTTCCTAAACCCAAACTGATCATCCCCTAAGTAATAATTTGCCCTACTCTGTATTCTTTGTTTATGATCCTGAGAACAACTTTAGCTGCCTGGGATATCAAACTTATCGTCATGTAGTCCTCACATTATGTAGCCTTTTCCTTTTTCGGAATAGGAACTAAAACTGATCTCAGAAAGTCTTCCGGCCAGATTCCTTCCTCATAGGTACTAAGAATTAACCCATATAGCCTCTTTCTCCCACATTTTCCTAAACATTTCAGTAGTTCCGCGGGAATTTTATCCGCCCCCATGGCCTTATTTAGTATCATCCCCCTTAATGCCCTTTCTATCTGATCATATGTCTGGTTCTGTGCTATCGTCCTCTACGTCATGTTCCTTTTCCATGTCTAACTTTGAATGAATGTAAAACTCCAATAGCCGTAAACAGTTGTTGAGTTTTACATTCATTCAATATTACTAGCCGTAAGAGCTCATTTCTATCAATATGTCTAACTTTGTTGGTCGAAGTTCTGTACTATACAGTTCTTCAATATACTTCTTCCATCTCTCTTGGATTTTTCCAGTGTCAACTATTAACTTCCCCGTCTTATCTCTAACTGTTAGCATAGATCTCCTTTTCGTACTTCCCGATAAAAGTTTAACTTTACTGTACAGCGCACCAATCACCCTTCCTCTGCAAACTTTACAGATCTTCACACTGTGTTTTCCATTATGCGTTTTTGACTTTATTTTTTGCCCGCCTCAATTTATTGTTTGATTCTTTGCATTTCATTTTGCCTAACTCTGTATTTACATTCTTCCATTTTCTCCGCTCATTCATCATTGTCATCATCTCATCCGTGATGAATGGTTTCCTAGTCCTTTTAGCGTTTACGGTTCCAATAGTGTCTTTTGCGGCTTTAGCCAACCTTATGGGGGTTCCGGGTTCGATTCCCAAGCGAGGCACTCTGGGCACCTCCACCTAAGCTATGAGCTTTTTCGGGTACCAGATCTTTTTGGGAAACCATAACCGGCAGAGGGAAAGGAACTGGCCCCCCTACCTTTTAGTAATAATAATTGCTCCTGGTAGGGTCACCCATGCCAGATAGGTCGAAGGTAGGAGCCAGACGAAAGGTAGTCCACGCAGCGTCTGTTCCTCAGTGAGGCGGCTGCAATGGCGTCTGACCCCAGAGGGGCGGCCAGTAAGTGATGGTTTCACGTTAAAAACACTTTAATTTCTTCACTTTAATCTCTCTTGCAAACAACTGTTGATAAATGGAAAATCAAGACAAGACGTTCCTCTGAAAAGGGAATAGTACAAACAAATCAGTGGAAAGCATTCGCCGGACACCCGGTACCCCATTTGCTGTGCGATAGACACAAGCTCTTGCCCCAGTATTCTTCCAAGGGACGATGTTTAGTTTCCCGTGAAGAGTTTACGCTAGTGAAATGCTTGCTTTCGAAAAAACCGCTTTGTACTATTCCACGCGAAGTAAAGCTACTGTGGGATGCATTCCTTGTATTTTATCAATAGGTATATTGATGTTAATTTAGAGGCTATTTTCGAGATTTTTGTGTTTTAGCGTGCGGAATCTCTGTTATTATGCATTGCATTTTAATCATGTTAAAATTCAGACTGTGCAACATTGCAATCCTATTCAAAATATATGATCATTTCATTTTTCAAAAGATAATTTTTCTATGTATAGACTTCTTCAAAAGATCACACTCAAGCCATAAAAAAGCATAAAAATTAAATTTATTTCATTCGAACAAGTTTTGAGTTTCAAAGGATGCGTCAAGAATGCGGCTGCTAAACCATATACAACCCCACTTAACTAATGTCACTTTCGTCTACTCGCTCCTGTTATACAAGACTGATGGATCGGACTGTATAGCATCATAAGGTGAAGATAGTAGCGATAACATGGTCAGCAATAAATTTTAATTTTATAATTGCTGTTATTCTATTATCTATGTAAACGAACATTTCATTTCACTTTGGAACAGCAAAAGCAGTGTTATTAGCTTCAGGAATAATCCTCACACTACATTTTAGAGTAACTTTTCATAAAATTTACAAACTGTGGTCTTCCTCGGTTTGTATATGTATTTCTTTGGAATGATATCGTAGTTTCAAAACGGATCAAAAACGTTTGCAAGCATAATCGAGAGGAGTTTGGAGAGGGAGCTTGTGAGGCCCATAATCTCCTCTCTTCGACATCGAATAAAAATTCAGTTGACCTGAAATAAAGCCCGAGGATAACTGGGAGAGGGGAATAAGAACGTGGATGCATAGCTTAAAAATATAGAACCTTCAATATTAGAACGAGAAGCAACCGTGGTGCCCACACCAGTCACGTTCAAATATTATTATTATCGACAATCTAACAGTTGTGGTAGGTGTAAAAAAGCTAATAAACGATGCAGTGGCAACTGCCCCTTCCTCGCTTGCCTAACACACTCCACTCTTCATATCAGTCTTCAATATCCCACTGCCGATCAAAACACTCTTTATCTATCTATCGTTCCTCCTTTATATTTCTCCCAACAACTCCCTCTTCTCCCCAATCATACCTAGCACTCCCTTATTTGTGTTTCTTTTTCTCCATTCCAACTTCTCCATCTTTCTCCACATTTCAAAAGCAGCCATTCTACACTGGCCAGAATGCTTCAATGTTTCTGTGACATGCATACTTAGGCTCCATATCAAAGTTATTAATTAAAAATTGGCAATTTTCCACAAAATAATTTTCAATTAATTAATTAATTTCATAGTTAGCTTTTGAACTGGAGCACTGACACTTGACACGAATGGTCTAATGTGTTCGTATTTTTTACGGAGTTTGGGTAAGCCATAAGGAAAATTGTCAACTTTAAATTAATTATGATATTCCACCAAATCACGCCTGAAACGTCTCTTTTTCCAGTTTCCCAGCCATATCAAAGTTTTAACTAGCATATTTTTAACATCCTTAATTAACGTCCCTGTCATCAACTCCCTCCTCCTTGTGAAAGCCTCTTTGCCTAGCGCAATCCTTCTCCTTAAGTCCCTACTACTTTGACCGTGTTGGTCCAAAACACTTCCGAGATACGTCAACTGTTCCACCTGCTCTAGTTTATGCCCTCTTATTTTAACGTTTAACTTACCCTACAAAACCGCTTAACCTTTGTTTTATTACATTGATTCTCATCCCACACCTATTGCACTGGCCTTTCAATGCGCTCAGCAATGCCTTCAACCCCTTGGCTAACTGAAAAACTAAAGATTGGTCATTAGCAAACCTAACTCATTTCATGAATATCCCACCGACTTTCATTACTATCTCTAGTTCTTCTCATGCCTCTTAAATTATTGCCTTCACATACAGGTTGAACAACACCGGTGATTATGGGCACCCCATTTTACTTCTCTTCCTAACACGTCCCACCCGGACTCTTCATCCATTACTCGTACCAGAGCTATCTGAGACTTGTATATGTTGCGGATGAGCCTCCTATCCCTCTAATTTACTACATCCTGCGCAATATTCTATAATGCTACCCTATTTACTCTATCACATGCCTTTTCGAAATCTACGAAACATGCTTCATCTACACAACACCCTGCAAGCCATCGCAAGGGCGTGTGGCGGGGGGCGTTAGGCCACCACCTGTAGAAGGGAAAATAACCACATGCAAAACCAACACATCCATGTGAACCTATACCCTCAGTGCTGTATATATTCATGCAAAAATCCGTTCAACTTATACGCATGAAAATACATAATCTATTAACTGACAAACATTTGCACCTCTTGTTGATGCTTCTAAGAGCCACTTTAGATCATATTTGCATTCATGCATCAGCAGAATGCAATGAATAGAAACGACTCTTAAATATAAGAAGGAAAAAATAGAGTACACCCAAATCTTTTGGTGGATGAGACTAAACGTGGTCGCAACGTTCGAAGCAGATCATTGCTTGGAGCGGGCGACTATACGTGCATCTCGACATTCAGTCAGAGTTGGATATAGGGTTGACTTTCGCGTGGGGACAGCATCCTGATCACAATATTGTTAGTGAAGGGAGAAAAAGATGGACAAGATCTCTAAAAATTGTGATGTAATAGTTTTCCCGACTTCTTATTCTCACCAGAAGTAGGATTTTTCTAAAATTTTAGCGTATTATCCGGACGTTATGAAACTACTGCAAAACGTTTCCGTTCCATACCAGTCCTCTTGTTTTTTCCATACTCATAAGTGTTGGACAACTTGATGATTCGGTAATAGTTATTGGCACATCATACATTCAGCTGCATAAAAGGCATAATCTAATTAATTTTTGCACTCACTGCTCTCCTGGGAGCTATCCCAGATGTTGATTTACCGATATTTTTTGTTCGGACGCATTGTTGACGAACAGTTATGTAAGTCGCCACTAATTGTCGGTATAAACATTCCCCAAAAAGTTTGGAAGGAGTGTTTAGACTGGCCTCCGTCGATAGGGAATATTGGTAGAATTATTTCCAGCGAAAATATGCTTCCTATTCCGAACATATCAAATGCTTCTTCGTTTGTCTTTCTCCTTACCCAGCTTTTTTTCCTCCAGCCCTATCCATCTTCTTTTCCCACACTCTTAAATATAGTATCTTCATCCTCTCTCCTCAACGGTCTTTTTTCCAAGGAGAAGTTTTTGAGCAATTTGAGGCTCTGAAAAGTGTCTAAAATCCTTACCAATCTTTCCATTAAGTCGTTACTTCAATATTCACAGTCAGAGTTAGTTTTTTTTCTTCTCCGTAAATGCTGACGCAATTTTTCTTCTTCGGCTACAGGAACCTTCAGGGTAGTTTTGATTCAGTTCATTAATCATTCATTGGCCCTTCTTGTTAATATATGGTTACTGTCTTCAAAAGTTGCAGTTATTATGCAACCGATAGACTCCAAAGGAAATGCGTACGCTTACATACTCGTATTAGGTTAACACCCACTTCACTTTCCCCAACTCAAGAACATATCATGCATGATTTTCGTCGTATCATCTATAAGCACAAGAGGGGGCTTACTTGCATGGGGAACATCCTTCCAACTATTGTAATTTTCTAAATTATACTCAGGAGAACAGGCGTTGACACCTCATCCGATTTCTTTGACAAGCATACCAAATTATTGGTCACATTGTGAAGCATTTTCTTCGAGCTTTAGCTCTGGAAAGAAAAAGATCTATTTTGGACTGCTGGGTGATAGGTGTGGTTTATCTGGCATTTCATTTCACATCTATCGAGAAAATCGACGTTTCAACTTTCCTAGTCTGCCGATGACGCAATACTGGAATCATATCAATGAAGCGTTTCTCACGTACGCATGAGACATTAGAATAGGAGGATAAAAAACTTCATTTATGCACAAAAAATAATAAGAATAAAATATCTATAATCATTCTTTACTGAGCACCCCTCTTATTTACCAGTTATTTTACTCTTATGTTAAAACTTGGATCAAAGATAATACGAGGAAGTAGTAGATGCGGGTGGTTTTTTACATATTCCTAAAATTGTTCATAAGTGGCCCTGCTTATATTGTATATGTATCTGCCTCTTTACATCAACACGATATGAAAATTCTTCCCTTCACACCTCCCTCTCCCTTCTCCGTACAATTTTGTCCAATAAATACGCGAACAGAGCCATAAAAACTCTATTTGGAAAATTTCGTCTACATAGATTTTGTCCCCTTCAAAGTACTCCCCATTCGTTACTATCCACTTATAATAACTTCTTTTCCACTTTTTAAAGCACCCTTGGAAGCCCTCGGCAGTTAGGCTTTTTCGTTATCGTGTCGTTATTTGCTTAATTGTGTCCACATCTTCCGAGTATTGTCCCCTCATCACATTCTTGCATATTGGGAATAGGTAAAAGCCGCAGGGGGCGAGATCTGGCCAATAAGGAAGATGATAGAGGAGAGTGATTGAATTGTTTGCCAGAAACTGGCGAACAATCAATGCTGAATGTGCAGGTGCATGGCCATGGTGGGGGATCCATCCATCACTTGAGTCAAATTTGGTCGCACTCGATCTCTCAAAGGGACCATTTGGTCTCAATTTCGCCCAAATAAAGACCACTATCTATCTATCTATCTCTCAAGCGCTTGAGAAACGTAGATCTCAGCATTTGCTGCCTGTCCTTGAGGAAGAAATTCTTGATGAACAACAACACTTTCGTCATCAAAGAAAACGAGGAGCACGACTTTGAGTTTCGATCGGCTTTTTCTTGACTTATTGGTTTGATTTCATCCACTTGAAAACGGATGTTTCCTTCAGAGCATCATCTCCGTAAAATGCTGTCAACATTTCAGGAATTTCTTGATGACTTTTACCGCACTTCACCAAAAACTTGATGTTGATTCGTTGTTCCGAGATTTCGCAAATTTCTATTTTATACAAACAATAAAAACAAGGACAACGGAAACTTACAAAACTGCCACCATACGCAGAACTCAACGATCCGCCAAGTGCAGAGGGCTCATCGGGTGGGCGGGGCTATATTCCTCGTCATAGCCGCCTGGTTGCACCAGTTCGCGTATTTATTGGATAGACCTCGTAAGTGTTCCATTTCACAATATCTTGTGCTTTTAAAACTCGTCCTGCAATTCCCCTCTCACGATGCTCGCGGTCCGAATTCCATCAAAGTAAAGGATTACCAGTCAAATTATCAAAGAAGGGTCTAACGGGAGAAACATAGCGTCGTTGGAAGTGAAAGAGTCTGCATTGACAAAGATATTCCGTTTGGCCAGAGAAGTGTGGCTAGGCCCCTAATGGTTTGACCAAGAGAAGCGTGGCGCCATTTACCGACGGCCCTTTGGCAATCGACTCAAAGATATCGAGATTCCTGGGTCAAAGTTCACTCGGCGAAGGCCCCGGCAACTACTGAAGGGCGATGACGGTTTAGAAAATTACTCACAACTCCCTGATATTCACCATAGCTTGAATATTATCCACGAACGGTTGATGAAGTGTTCTATTTAGTGCAACCTTAAAATGAACCTACCTACGATCGTGAAACAATGTGAAATGCAAAAGCCAAGGCCGTAAACTTGATCAAGTTTAGGACCTTAGCTTTTTCGTTTCCCTCCGTGCTACTCAGGCTTAAAGCAAACATCATATAACCAATATTTTATGGTCATCATTACTTTTTACCATTTATTTCCTAACTTATTCCTTGAATTTCATAAAAATACAACGGCTTTAGAATTGCCAAATTCCACTTTTCTACATTCACGTCTTTTGCGATAAGAGTTCCACACAATGCAGACTTCAAATTACCTATGATTTAGTATACACGTAGCTATGGATGGGTTTATGAACGAGAAACGGCGTCAATTAGGAGTGCCCCAAATACTTATACCGATATTTCTGTATTTACTAAGATGAACCGAAAACGATCTTTATTTTTTTCCTTTCCAATATAACTTGTAAAGGGTTTTTGTTATCCGATACAATAGATGGAAGAATGCGCATACTAAACTTTTTAATAAATAAATTTGCTGCAAAAATAAATTTGCGATAAACATAATACACGGGAAGTCCAGAGGACCTTCACCCACATTCCACTCCTGCAGTTAAAGAAGACTTAAATTACATCGTCGATTTCTGTATGGACTTAACTCAACTTTAATGGACTGTTATTTCTTTTCAATATACACGTGAAATATCCATTATTTCTTAATTTTGTCCAAAAACATCATCACGCCAGTTAATTTGGGCAAATAACAAAGACAACGTGATATCAGTAAAAACTGATAGGGTCTCGAGTAACAGCACCGCATGAAAAATAAATGTTTGGTTTACATAGTTGAGGGCGACAAAATGAGAAGAAAGGAGGAGTTCCGAAGAAAATTAGAAGGGAGAAAGAGCACGACAGGCATGAGGAGTTGGAACGGGTCGAAGCCAGGGAGGCGTTTCATTATTGCACTACGCGTTGATGGAAGTTGAAAGATTAATAAGCGTTATGTGATTGAAAGACGAGCGGTGATGCAATGAAGGAAGACATTCCACGGTTTCCTACGCGAAAACACTCGAAGAGGGAAAAGAAGTTCGGATGACCCATAATTACCACGAACGATTTTTATGAAACACTTAATATAATGCATGGCACGGCGATCGGCAAGAAGGGAAATGCCGAGAGAAGACCTGATGTCGTCTAGAGAGAAGTTACGGAAGTGTGCATGACGGTGGCGAATGATACAACAAGAGAGGTGGTTTGAGAGGAGTGGGTGGGTGGAGCAGTGGCTCGAATTTGGAACCAGGAGAAACCCAGGCAAAGACAAAGGTACGGAGAGCTGGCAAGTTAGTTACGTCTCCGAATCGATAAATGGAGCCAATCGGTGTCATAGTTCAAGAGGAAATACTTTTGATGTGCTCACGAAAGAGAAGTTTAGTGTCACAGATGATAACTAGGTCTTTTTGAGACGTGGCCGTTGGGATTACCTGATTGTTAATTTGATAATCACATTCATGAAGTGATTTACGGAGAGTGAAGTTTTGGCAGGATATATTTTAAGATGGCAAGTATCAGACCACCCAGCTAGTACGTTGACGGCATTCCGCAAGCTATTGATGTCGCTGATGCTATCGACTTTTTTGAAAATTTTGCAAATTCATCTACGTAGAGGAGAATTTTCCATGGTGACTGTTTCAACCAAGTTATTTTATGTATTTGGAAAATTACAAAGGGCCAAGGGCATTTCATTGGAGAACACCAGAAGTAAAATGGACGAGAGAGACTGAACTCCCACAATTCCAACGCGTGGCTGCCTATTTGTTCGGAATGAAAACAAATTTCCAAAAATCAACCATATGTATTATAGGATTCTCTTGTTTGTATAGTAGGAATTGGTGATTTATTTTATCTCAGGCTTCCAAATTTCAACGTAGCATACGTCCAATTGAGAGAAGTGCTCGTAGGCCTGAATGTATTGATGTTTCAGAATAGAAATGCTGCTTAAAGTCGACGACACAAGAAGGAACCCAAATTGCTCCTCCAAAATGAATGGGAGAGAAAGGATAAAAGTCTTTGTTGCGTAATTCGTTCATAGACAGCTGACAGAATGGACAGACGGGAAATAGGCCGGTAAGACTCAACGGAAGATTTTTTACCAGATTTGAATCAAAGAGAGATCTGGCAGCACACATCCAGCCAAGATTTTCCAACCGACTGCCGCCTCAGGCTTCGTCCCTCCTATATATCCATCCAGCCGCCGTAAGGGCGGCCGATCTGGCATAGGGAGGAAGGACGGTCCGAGACGGACGGTCGGCCGGATTATCGGCGGTGGAGATGTACTGCCAGGTCACAACTTGTGACATTTCTTTTATTGTTCTTACATACATATACTTTAAATCAGGATTATTAAAGATTACTCCTCTTCCCTTACATAAAGAATGGACAACTGCCATGTTGTCACAATACATAACTGCATTACAGAATTTTGGATCCAATTGGGCTGCATGCAAGAGGGCCATCAGGGCCGCGTACGCTTCGGCTTCTAGGATAGGGAGTGTTTCGTCAAACGCCCAGATTTCTTGGATATCCCATTCAGGGATTGTCCACGCCGCCTGGAACGGCGTAGCGTCGGAGTAAATGTCAATGGTTGTAGAAACGTTGCTAAATTCCCTCTTCTTCTTCCACACCCCCGCCTCCCATAATTCCTCTGCCCATTTAGTTTGTCGCCGCGCTAGGTCGGACATGAGGAAGTATGGGAGACGGAGGATGTACACACACCAAGATACAAATCCCAAGGCCTTCGGGAAGTCCGCCCTACGAAGCCTCGGGATTGTATCCAATATATAGTATAGCGGATCCTCTGCAACGTTCCTTTAGTCAGAGATAACTGTCTTGTGTTTGTTGCTATTTGCACACCGAGATATTTCAATTGCTGTGTCGGCACTATGATGCTCTTTCTCAGGTTGATTGAGATTCCTAGTTCTCCCTGTAAGAACTGGATAATGGCTTCGACCGGTTGAGGTGTGGACGGGGGGAAGACTTAACCTATACTCCATATGGTGGGGAAATGCCCCACAAAAAGCAACGGTTAAAAAGGATGGAGACAGGGACACTCTAAGCAGGAGTAGTCATTTCCAGAAGCATAGCACTTATTTGATCAGAGCAAGTTGCTTAAGTATCAATGGAGGTCAGCAGTTTGAGCAGAATTCATCAGGGCAAGTTTTAAGTGATGACAAAGAGTGGAAACTAATACCATTTGGGCGGAAGTTTGAAGCATCCGTATGATGGTTAGACATAAAAGTGGTTTGAAAAGACTTGCTGAAAAGGCCCACGCGCTGGCATTCAGAGGCCACTTCCGCACCAAGTGGCATTTCGATTGGTGCGCAAGCAGAGTTGCGACGTAAACTGACCATAAACGAGAAGCGTTTTGAGTTAGTGGCACTTTCAGAGGTAATAGTAGTGATACGATCACTGTAGTCCAATTCAACGAAATGGTTAAGAAAATCAAATAAATTAAATTACGTCATTTAAACTACTTCTCAGCATAAACAGTTAACGATAAGTTTATTCATTCATTTTTTGAGTACACAATTAATTAAAGTATCCAAATGATATATCATTATTTATCTTGCGTGGGTCTATTTTACAAGAGCTCGAAATGCTTTTAGCCTTTATATCTTTATATTTTGCTAAATATTTTATCCAAACACGTCAAGTAAACGCATGGCGTCAGTAAACGCAAGGATTCAGTTTTACCTACAATTGATAATTTTTCTTGGCGTGGTAAGCCTCGAAGTCATTGAGTCACAGTCCAACAGCGTGCTACTCACACAAATACGCGATCTCCTTTCTAATTTCATGCTTTGTGTGTACATCTCCTTTGTATGCTAGCCTTTCTTTTCTAATATGGGTGCACTCAGGCGGTGAAATTCTTTTCTGAGGGAGGAATTCTTCTGATGAAAAGCCTCTCCGTGAGGCCTAGTAACGTGTTGTGTGAAAAATGCCGACCAGGAACTTTATACTCCGCTCTTGTGGCATATTTTGTGAACAAACCTTCAATCATTTGAACCAAAATGATGGTTTATTGATGTTGATTGTTCAGTTGATGATCATTTTTGTATTCGAATACCTTCAGAATAACAACTTATATCTTTTTATTGTGACGTTCTCGTTCAATTTTTTTAATAAATACAAAATCCAAACGAATGGGCGAAATAGCGTTAGCCAACCAAACAGCCAACATTTCCTTCTTTCCCAAGAGGAAGATGGTCTTGCCACTGAGTTTGGAATACGTGTGTCCTTTTATATGTGTTTTTCTATATTTCTGGCCATATTTCTTCTTCGTCTGAATTATTATTCGCATCCGTGCAACTTTCGTGCATGATACACGCACACACATTCCCAAACATATACTTATATATGTGTTTGTGTATGTGAATGTGTGTGTCTGTAGAGGGATGAAAATATCTGAGGATTAAGGTGATTAGTGTCTGATATTAATTCCTGGATCGTTCTAGGAAGCGAGGAGCCAAATGTATGTCTGTTTTATTGTTTTTTGTTTGAGTGGGTAGTCGGATATAAACCACTTCCATGTGATTACATTTCATCAGCGTCACTCTACGCTGATGCTATAAAATTACTTGTCGCTTTTTTGAGGCTTGTCTTCCTTTTACATATAGTATAGTACTCTTTTGAGTTAGTTTCATTTTTCCGGCAAGGCATTTTCCCGGAATTTTCGGCAAGAATAAGCGGCACTTCCATAATGTCTATGAGGCATCAATTGAAATATCTCTTTTTGATAAATACAGCTTCTGAATCTGTTTGGATGAGATATTACTGAAATAGTCTAGCCCAGCGTTGGTGCACCTTGATGCCTATCCTTAACCTCGTTGTCTGTAAAATAGACAAATTTACTAATAATATTTAATAAACCTCTTTTATAACGTCACCAAAACCTGTTGTTGACATAATTCTTCTTAACTGAAATATGATTGGAGTGTGAAAAATGCCCATTAGTATACAAACACGAACGTAAATTATCTTTGTACATATCTTCATCCTTTACTAGTTTCTACAATTTTAGTCTAGATTCGGACGATACCCTTCAACTGCACGACTGAAGGAAATGCGAAGCGTATCCTAATGCTTCATTTACGATTGTTTTAGCGAAATCAATACCATAAAAACAATTATATCCTCTGGGCATACCGCATTGCGTGCCTATATTGACGATTCACCACATCATTCAGCCCCATCCGAAGATATCGCGGATTTCTTCTGTTACCTTTTCTTAGATGACGTCATAGTAAGGCGTGGCATCTCAATTAGGCGTTCGGGAAATGCCATGGAAAGAAAGGGACAGGATGTTTTAATGATCGGGATTAATTAAAGGAATGAGAGAACGAGGGTAAGGGTGTAGCTTAGTGAGGATCGGGGAAGTGGTTAAACCGATAACGTACGGTCACTACCCTCATAATAAAGTGCAATTAAAGCTGCAAGTCCCGGATCGCGACAAATACCCTCATTATTTTTGCCTTTGACCCCAAAATACTTCCATGAGCCATCCAACCTGTAGAAAGGTGTAAGAGGTGGGTGCCACACATGAAATACTAATATTCGCAATGAAGGCTACATGTGGGAAAATACGCGAGCACTCTCGCATTGGAATGGGGCCATTCTCGATGGGAGGGAATTTGGAGGTTAATCATCTCGGGGTGCTTCCTCTTCGGCGTTCGTTCACTAATCAGCTTTTCTTTTCTTTCCCCCTCTTCCCATTCCTCCGCGCAATATTTAGGTCAATTTTTTAAATGCAATGGCGTCTTTGAGTCAGGTTTTATGACCGGGACTTAGGGCGTATTTTTGGACCAAGGATTCTTGGCGGTGTACTATTCTGAAAGTCATTTGAATATTTCCAAGATTTTAGCAGAAGAAGTTGGGTCAAAATTATAAATAGATATCGCGAGGACTTGAGAACGTGCCGAAGAAATCATTAGAAACTCTGGTTATTTACAAAGTATTGATTTAAAGAATAAGAAAGCCGTGATGAAATAAATATTATTTCCCATCGTTGCTTCATTCACGATTAGATATTGGCAACTAAAAGGGGCATGGTTTTCTTCAGACAATTAATTATGCACATTCTCTTAAAGTGTCCGCACCATTTCGGAATATGTTAGAATGATGAAAACGTTTAAATATATATGGTTTAAATGTATATGCGTGGAAATAGAAATCATTTATTAGTACTCAGGTAATAGTTTATTTAAGGGGTTGCAAATATTAAACAGCTAATTTGACAGAGTAAGTAAGCAAATATCATAATATTATACCTCCATGCAGAATAGTAATATCGATTTCTCATCATAATTCCTTTCATGGCAGTGGCTGTGTGTGTCGATGAAATAAATACCTCTCTACCTGAAATACCTTATTTCTTTCGGTTTTCTCCACTTATTTTCTTAATCATGCATTGAATCAGCTCCGATCAATTTATATAGTTGAGGTTATTGTTTTAAGTTGATGATTTTCCCATATTTTTAACCACAATTAGCCTACGGAATAGTTAATATTACAGATGCAGTTACTGATTATATGTCTTTTTCACTGTTGATTTAATTATCAAAGTCCCAAGGAAACTCCAAATAATATAAAATGTCATTATTCCAATAAGTTGATATACTTATTAATTTCAATGGTAATTGGTATCCATATTAATATCATTAAAAGTTGGAACCACATCCAGGTGTATTGTTGCAAACTATCGGTAGAAGTTGATATAATACACTAACGCGCAAAGCAAACCCTCCTTGAAATTCAGTGCAATCGACTAAAAGGAAGGGGAGCTCATAGGAATAATCATGGGTAATCAACGTCGTGATTATAATGTATCCGGCAGAAGAATATTAGCCAATCAGAGGTAAATATTTAAAAATCAGTAATTTAGGAATGCAGGAAAAATTATTCTGATTACTCAATTTGACTCATTGGCCAAACTAAAATCAATCATAAAAAGTCAACAATTTTGACCCGTTGGGTTTGCCAAGAATATTCTTTCGGTGAAGGATAGAAAAACATTGATGCGCGCTCTGATTCGTAGCAGGGAGGAATACAGATGGGTCGATCAGTGAATAGAGGCCCTTTTCTCGCGCGAAATTTATAAGCCACTGAAAGCTTCTTGAGACATACGGAAAACATCTGAAGTTAACATTTGAAAAATAATCCCATGGGTGAGAACGAATCATAAAGATAAAAACGGAAAAGCGAAGCGCGGAAACCTCGACTCTCGCATCGCATTTTCTGCAAGCGGTCCGTTCGTCTCGTGAGAGCCGCGGTAGAAGCAGGCCTCAGTCGTGTGCCCATGTGGCCTTTGCGAGGGGTACGCGAAAAGTATTAAGTGCTGTCAGTTTGAAAGTAGGAGGTGGACCTGTGTGGATCCGATGTCCACGCGAGAAGGCAACCTGCTGGTTGAAATACCTTGGGCTCCCTTTGCATTGACTGCCTTCATTGTATCCCATTCCTTTGTTCGAAGTTCCTAGGTCTTTGGATGCTCGACTCGAAGAGTGTTCCACCGTCGGAAGACACCTTTTCTACAGGAGCAGACACGACTTTTCTCGTCCCACGACCTCATTTATCTTAATGGTCTCTCTTGTCCGATTGCATTTCTACGCCAAAAAAAGGGAACGATTGAGAAATTTTCCATCCTGCCTTGAAGAGCTCTCATAGGCTGGCAAGGTTATTTTTATGTTATGGCGATAATTCAAAATTTCTAACTTTAAAGGTAAAAGTCACAGGAATAATTTTGATCTGAATAATCGTTACGTTCAACTTTAGGAAATGTAGGTGAACAAATGAAGATGTTTAATGGTTTAAAGAAAACCAGGGAGAAATTCTGGAGACTTTTTTGTTCAGTATAGCACAAAATGCGAGCGAGCGAGTCAATCAGTATTTATTTTAAGAGTTATAGCAACTTGAGAGATAGGAAACCTCCCAAATGATGCAATGATTTTTCGCTTCGCTTCATTGGTTGACTGTATTTCAAGGTTGGTCCACTACTCATAGACAGGAGGATCCTAATGGAAAGTGGTTGAACTCATTGAATCGCGCAATTCACGAATCCCATGGTATTTACCCTCAAAACTTGGTTTCGCCTGTTGTTCCCGCGGAGACTACTCTTAAATGTGTAAAAGTTGTATGAGTTCAAATCTGACCCAGATGGAATAGCATATGTCTCATATTACATTTTTAAACAAGATTATAACAAAACGTTATGGGAAATTGTCAACAGATCGATGCAAAATACAAAGATCTCATTGGTGAAGCTATAATATGTAAATTTTCAACACCTACATGACAGCTAGTAAATTCCGCTAAGGAAACTGTAGCACTGATGGAAACTGAACTCAAAACAGCTTAGCCTGATTTCTTTTCAACCGACTTTTGATTTCTTAACCTTTACAAAGGGAATCAAAAATAAAGAAGGCCATGAAATTATAAAAATCACTCTTTGAAGCACCGACTTGTGCATACTTAGTCGCTATGCCATCGGATCTAAGTAGCAAAGTTGTCTTCTTGCTGGCTGGAAATCATATGGGTTTCCCTTGCAATTAGATTTTCCTGGATTAAGAGAAGTACCTGTTGCACGTTTGACGCACAAATCATTAAATGCAAATATCTTCATCTATCATTGCGACGGCGCTCAACTTATATCTATTTTTCAATTTGACGGCTGGGTATCCAAGACCACCGGCTGTTCGCATAGCAGTGCAATGATTCGAGCACGAAATAGGAAATCTCTGATAAAGTCGGACTATGTCCAGATACGTTGGTGCCTCATTCTGTTCCTAAAAGGCTTCCTAAATTGTAATTCCCGCCCCGGAGCGGAGTAAATGTATGGAATATCTTATCTCTGACGCTTGGTCACTCCCTCCCATCCTCCTTCATGAACGCGCTTTTTATTTGAAGTACTCCACGGCCGTCAGATTAAATACGTGATAGCAGGGGCACAATTGCCCACTTCCGCGTAACTCATGGAATTTCGGTAGTGGCGCATTGAGCACGTATCTGTCACCAAGTGACGAACTCCCCATGGAAGGTCACCGGTGACCCGCTAATGCGATTTATGCGCATGTCGCGGAGGCACTTCGATCGATGATGGGGAAATGGGTGTGGGGGAGAGGGAGGCGGGGAGAAGGGGGATGTTGGCTCTCCGTATCGCAGACTGCATCTGACAACTGATGGAACACCTCTTTGGCGACAATTTCTTCCGTGGATCTTTCGCGGGGGTGGGAGGGAGAGGGAGTTTTTCGCGGGGCAGGTTAGCGGCGTGGGGGGGGGTTATGGAAGTGACTGAAGGGGGGGGGGGGTGGTACACTGACCGTGCAATTTAATTTTCATCGCATTAAAGACTTTTCGTGGCACCTCACTTTCAGCGCTTATTGATCGCTCCGTCGCCCTCTCGGTCATTTCCGCCAAAGTCATGGGGGCGATTGCATTGAAGTCCGCGATGAAGACCCTTTCGCGAGATGATTTTCTCGCGCATGAGTATTGAATGAGAGATGGGCATCCTAAGTATGAGGAAGGCTACGGAAGGAACCTCATGCCTTTAGTACCCTTTCTACGAAATCTTAGCGGTATGAAACGAGATCCAAATCCGAAGCATATTTTTGTTTTTCTTAGGAGCATTTAAAGGTGAAAAATGAAAAAAATAGCCGACACAACGATGAACTTCAAGGTCATTTGCTGGTTTAAATACTCAGGCATACTTAGGAGCTTGAATGTATGTGGCTCTCGCTTAATATATTTTTTGAAAATATTTACCGGAAATGTCCCGAAAATGGCATCTAATAAAAATGTTAACCTGATAGTTTTCCGTTGACTTTTTAAGCATTCCTATAGCATCATTTGTCTTTTGTGTAAGCGGTAAAGTGTTATTTATGGATGAAAAGTAATTTATACAAAAAATATATTCCCAGAGGTTACCCATCATCAAATCCTGACCGGAATTCGTTAACATTTTCTAAATATCAAGTATTGGGGTCGCGGTCAATGAATCGCTAACGTGATATCTGAACGCTGAGTATCCTTTTGAGCGGCAAAGCGGAGCAATGAGCCGAAATTTCCTTGGCTCACCCTTAAACACCTCAAAATGATTTCAATGGGAACTCGAATGAAGGAATTCCCCCCTCGCAAGTGCTTTTAAAAGACTCCGCGGGGCATAATTACACCAAACAGAGCCCCACGAGTGCCCATTTGGTGAAATCAATTTGCCCGACCGAATGTTTGTTTTTCCGTAAATTATTTCTGCGATGACCCGAGGGTACCGTCAGAAACTTTGCGAAACGAAAAAAACAAACGGAGCAAACGCCCATCGCCCTCGTCCACGAAGGGTCAGACCGCGGGCGCGACGAAGCGAGAAAGCCCACCGTCGAGGGAAAATAAAGAGAGAAAGATATGTGAGGAGGCACTCAAATTTATTCCCTCGACCCCTCCCCCCACCCGCTCCCACATTTTGCGGGCTCGCCGAAGGCTATTTGGGCACGGCCGCCGTGCGCAACGGGGACGCGAGAAGAATCGGTTGAGGTGGGGACACTCTTGAGGTGCGGCGCTTCGTGTTTATTCGGCCGCGCGGGGAAAAGGTCATCGAAAGAGGAACGCACACACGGCACCCCGTTCTCTGGCCCCTCCCCCACGGATCACCCCCGGGCCTCCATCCAACCGGGTCCATCCGCACCGCGCCCCGCCAGCCCATCCATCCGCCATCATCATCCATCGTTTCTTATTGAACATCGATTGGCGGCAAGCGTATCGCTCCATCGCCACTTCTCCCCCCCACTGACTCCTTCGAAGCTTCCTCCCCCGCTTCCGCCCACTTTTGGAGCATATCGAGAGAGAGGGAGGGGGCCGGGGCGCTGGAAGAGGCAAAGGCTCCGGAATTCCGTCGGCACTGTTTTCAAAGGAAACAAGCGGTGGGGGGGCGTTTTGTGCGAGGGCAAATGTGATTAAAGCGTGGGAAAGGGAGGGGTTGCCGGCGATGGAGCTCCCCTCTCTCCTCCCCGCTCACTCCTAGGCTCCCATCGGACGTTTCTGTTCCTGCGGAGAACATTTTCATGCGGACACACAAAGTTGATAACCGCGGAACGGGGAGCGTTGTGGCGCGAGAGAGAGAGGGTGTCTTCACCCGCACCCCCCTGCCGCCGCCCCCGCCGCCTCCCCCGCCTCGCAGCGGAGGCCCGCCTCTCCATAATGAAACGGCATTGGCCGGGGAGGGCAGGCGCACGGGATGATCACGAAGCCGTGCCCTACTCGAGTCAAACGGGCGGCACCGATGTTGCGCTATTTAACGAGTGCTGTAACGTTTCGCCTCGCGCCGTCGTATACATTCGATAAATGCCACTCCCGCCGATATTGTGGGGGGGGGGCGAATGAGGAATCGCTCCGAAGCAGTCCGGTGGCCCCGTGAAATGGGCGTATGCGTTGAGAGGGAGACGCGCGCAATGAAGTTTCGGTGATTGGATATTTCCGCGGCACATCTTGAGAGATGCTGGGCCCCGTCGATGAGCGCGGATGGGCGCCGAGTAAGGGCGAGGGGAGGAAATTGCTGGGTTGCGGTTTGGATCCGTCCCGTGGACGAGGGGTCTTTTCGAGGAAAACGTTTATCGGTTCGTATGTTTAAGCGGATTACCCGCGTGAACTCACGTCTCCTCTCGGGCCAAAAGAGTCATTCATGTATGCATGTCAAGTATTTTCCGTTAATTATTACGACCGGGGAAAAAATACGCTTAGAGTAGCACAGGAATAGGCAATTTTCGGAACTCCCTCGATGACGACTCAAATAATGTTGCTCCATAACACCCATGGAGGAGCCCACTTCATGCCGTCAATTAAATATAATACAAGATGAACTCTCTAAAATCCGGAGTATTGTTGCCTGTTTTTCATCAATAAATGATGCCTCATAATTTTTGGGTACTAATATTTTTAGTTGTTGCATTTATCGGTCCGAGTTATTAGCGTAGTGAATATTTAACGAGGTTACACGTTCACGTCACCATGCTAAAGACTAGAACGGGATCTTCTATGCGCTCATTTTACGATAATTTGGTTAAAAAAATAAGTATACCAAGATGAAAAACATATCATTTTCCATCTCCGCTTGACAAATGATTATATCATAATATCTTTAAGGTTATCTTTAGGGAATTCATTATTCACCATTTTATATCGCGTTTTAATGATTTATGAATATGCTATGGAGATACAAACGTTTAAAATATACGGTCAAAGTCTATTGTGCGTACATATGTAGAGAAATAAATAACTTGTACCCATTCAATAATTTATTTTGGGCAGTGCAAAAGTCTCTATCGTTAATTTAATGATTTAATGGTAACAGAAGATTATCATTTACCCCAATATTGATTTTTTATGATAATATACACTTTTTATATAAATATACTATTTTTAAACTAAACCTGGGATAACATAGAAGTTTCAGGTCTAACTTTGTGGAATTCCTTCATGATGATGATAAAGAAGAGACTTTACACTTCCACATAAAAGATTTGATATTTCACGACCATAGTTTCGATGCTGCGCATCATCATTGGGCGATGGTAAACCCGAGGTGATATCAAATTTCATCAGCCATCACTGGAAAATGTTCAAAGCAACTTTAGCGTACATCGTATTGAAATTCATGTTGTGTTAAGCTTATTTTTTCTTTTTGTTTTCTGTTTTTCTTCTGCATCATAATCAATGCTAAATTATCTATAAATATTTATTTATTTGATCTTAGTCCTAAAACATGCATAATAATTGTATGCAGTGCATTTAATCTCAAACGGTGCCATCGACACCGGTCCACCAAGGTTTCATCTACTCTCTTTGTATACTGGTAAACCTACACATCAAGATACATTTCTGTACAAAAAAAAACAACCGACAGCAATAAATTTTATTAGTTCATTTATATCTTCTGAATTTTCCTGCCAATCCTATTTTGCATGGAAAGATTGCTATGTAATAGAGAGGGCGTACCAAAAGTTATGCAATTGATTTTTCGCGCCGCTCCTATTTGTCAGAGTGGAATCAAACCACTTGGACTAGGTGGGAGGGACACTAAGTTTTGGCGCAAAACTAGTCTCAGTACTCTTCAAGCTGAAGAAGCGGCAGGAAGTCAGTTACTGTAAACCTCTGCGCGACAGAAAACAGGCTGTGCCGAAGCTTAGCAGCATTCTGGGCGCCGCCTTTCAGAAGGCGTACGAGGCGTGGAAAACGCGCTGGCCGCGGTGTGTGGACGCGCAAGGGTACTCCTGCGAAGACTTTGAGTGTCAACTCTGGCAATACGTTTTTTAATCAACTTAGTCCTACTCCTTTCGGAACAAACCATGTTTTGGCATCTGTGCCAATTGAAATGGGTTTTATATGACCACAGGGTAAAATTCGAAAGTAATGCAATTACAGGGTTCGTCCGGAAAATAAGTGTACTGAGCTCAGGAAAAAAAATTTATTACACTTTTACATATCTTAAGCTAATATTCCTAAAAATAGGACCCTTGTGAGTCGATACACTTGTTCCAGCGGCGTTCCCATTCCTGGAACGCTCCCGCGAAGGCATCATCGGGAACCTCTCGAAGACTCGTCGTCGACCTCTTCTCTGCCCTCCACGAACATCTTGTGCCACCGAAAAATCATGTTTCTGGACATGACTGACTCCCCGTAAGCCTGGTTAATCATACCGACAGTTTCGGTAGACGATTTCCCAAGCTTTACCGCAAATTTGATGGAATAACGCTGCTCCAAAAACTTCGGCATCGCGTTCCGCGACGTTGGTCGAGCGTGGAGGTTCGCGTTAACAGAGCTCCTCACTACACCACAGCTCAGAGCCGACTGCCTTTTTCAGCGTCGCTTGCCAACATACCCCCCTCCAATCGCAGCCCGTCAGAGCGGTGCTGGGCGCGCCGCTCCAGGCGCGCCCAGCCCAGGAGTCAGTACACCTATTTTCCGGACGAACCCTGTAAATGTCCCGCGCCGTTCTTATTGGTTTAAATGGAATCAAACTACTTGGAGTATGTAAGGAGACGCTAAAATTTGCCGCAAAACTAGTCTTATTGCAGTCCAAGCTGTGGAAGTGGTAGGAAGTCAGTTATCGTACACCTCTGCACGCCCACCGAGTCACGAAAAATATGGAATCCACGATCGAGCAACGTTACGCGATTACTAAGTTATGAGCTAAAATGAAGAATCTCTTGAGGAGACAAACAAAATGATTCGTGAGGCTTACTCTGCCCTCTCCTACTCCCAAGTTTCGAGGTGGTTAAAGGCCTTCAAAGAGGGCCGGGAAGAGGTTCACGACGAACAATGCTCTGGGTAGCCGTCAACCAGCAAAACCGACAACACAAGTTTTCCACAATGCCTGGACTCTGATCGTCGATTGAGTATCAAGATGGTTGCCAATGAACTGAACTTGTCGTCTACTGTTGTATTTCGCATTGTTACTGAAGACTTATCGATGAGGAAAGTGTGCGCCGAGCTCGTGCCCAAGGTGTTGTCAGAAGACGGTAAGACCCACCGAGTGGAAATTTCCAACGAACTTTTGCAACGCATTGAAAATGAACCTGATTATTTGGGCAACGTCACCACAGATGATGAGACCTCGGTTTTAATACGACCCAGAAACTAAACGCCAAAGCTCTAAGTGGCACACCGACCAGTCCCCCCAGCCCAAAAAGGCAATAATGAGCAAATCAAAACTAAAAACAATGCTCATTGTCTTTTTCAACAATGGATAACTGGTCCATATGGAGTTTTTTCCTCAATAACAGACATTTAACATTGCCAACTATGTGGATATGCTGGAAAGACTCCGAACAAGGGTATTCAGGATGGAAAAAGACATCTCCACCACCTGGCAACTCCATCACGACAACGCGCCTTGCCTAAGCGCGCTACGAGTCCATGAGTTCCTGGCCAAACATTAAGTTCTAACGCTGCTCCACCTCCCCTATAGTCCTGGCGTCGCCCCAGGAGAGTTATTTTTGTTCCATCGGATTAAGGCAGCCCCGAAAGGAACCCAATTTTCGTCGATACGTAGAAGAGATACAACTAGCCGTGACGAAGACCTTGCGAGAGGTCCCCGAGGACGCCTTCCAGGGCGCGTAACGGCCATGACAGAGTCGTTGGAAAAAATGGGTAGAGGGCCAAGGACGGTACTTTGAAGAAAGTTGAGCATTTGTGCAAATCTGTTCAATAAATTTTGTAAAAAAATAATTGCATAACTTACGGAACGCACCCTTTATGTACAATTATATATATATATATATATATATATATATATATATATATATATATATATATATATATATATATATATATATATATATATATATACATACACAACGTTCCTATCATCTGCATATCTATCATAGACCATAGACGCAATCCTATAAGCTGTAAATCAAATCATGATTTATCTCATGTGGTTTAATTGTGTTTTAATAGAATTGATGTCTTCACAAACCAGGAATAGGAAAGCATTCTAAGCATTAATCTTATTTATGACTTTCGGTCGGCTTTGAATGAATTGTCTGACAGCAGGTATATTCCTCTAATCAATTCAATTCCCGTATTTTACTGGAATGTTTTATTCTTGAGCTTTGAGCGACTGGTCTTTGATTTTTTTCGAAATTAGTATTTAGTAACAATGGGGAGCACTCGAAAAATTTCCGCAATTCCGAAAAATTATCAAATGTGTCATATTAGTTGCTTAAATTGGAAAATAGAATGAAGTATTTTTTGGATGCTGAAGTAATCCTGAACTTTCCTCGCAACGACCATGAATATAGTATTGTCAAAGTCAGTCATTTTATAGTCAAAATTAAAAAAAAAGTTATTTCTCTTTCAATGCTAATTGCGCCAATCATTACGTCTTTAAACACCTAATTCTGCTTTGTCGTGTGTCACTGCCGTCCATATGCATATATTATGTGGTCCTTCAGCGACTACGCATGGCACAATTCTTCGCATTCAAGGTGTGATCAAAAAAAGACAGGATGGATTTTACTCTGTACAAGACGTTCAACGGGTCGAAACGAGACATGGTGCGCCATCCAGTGACACATCAGCAACTAAAACGAGAGGTGTTGTGTTTGTTTACGTCGAGTCGTTACGCAGCAATATCGGAATCAATTTTTTGTTTCCGATACCAAACAAAAATAGCATAAAATAATGCAAAAAAACGTGATTGCGTGTGGCAGCACGCTCGCACGGCGCAGCCTTGGAAACTCAAGTCATGAATGCATATACTATAAATAATAGTAGAGAACCTTAAACACTTCAAGGAACAAATATCTTATGGACTAACTAGAGAGGGACTGTGTTAAATAAGTAGGAGTGGGATCCTGCTCTGTAGAACTCAATCGAATTTACTCTGTATGATTCAGTTATGTACATTTATTTATTTTCAGTTTAGCTACTAAGGTAGGTTTTTTACCGACAATAACCGTTATTATTCGTTTCACTGTTTTCCTTTTATTGCCCGGCATAAGTTCCTTCTTCAGTTCAACGCACTTCCTATCTGCCCTCATGCTGTCTGAATATTTCTTCTCTTCCTCTTACCACATATGCACGATTTTATTCACCTTACTATCGCGGTTTACGTAACATCCCAGAAAACCTCAAAAAACTCCAAGAAGAAGTAGGTAAGAGAGTCTGGTAAGAAACTGGCCTTGATCACTCTAAGGTTAAGTTGGGCTGTAGTCTCGGGACCGTCGGTTTTCCAAGAGCTTTATCTTAATATCTTTACTTTTCCAATCATAAATCAATCAATTTTACGTTTCCACAAAATACAACTTTTACTTACATATGGTTTATACGGTACAACCAAAAGGTCGCCTCCCATCGACTCAAGAATTAATGCGGTGAAAGGGCTTGTGCGTTCCGACGACCCCTAGAGCTGTGCTGGCGGGAGTAATAATAATTGCTCCTGGTAGGGTCACCCATGCCAGATAGGTCGAAGGTTAGGAGCCAAACGAAAGGTAGTCCACGCAGCGTCTGTTCCTCAGTGAGGCGGCTGCTAAGACGGTGGGTCTGACTTTTTCACTAATTTCATTCAGCACGCACCAATCGCCTGCGAGTGTTCTTTTAGGCTAGATCGTGTTTTTTAATGAACCCCTGTTGAGTGACTTCCTGCAAGCGCAAAATGCAGCGAACGATTGAAAAGCCGTAGGCCATCATGTTTTGTGTTATGATGGAGAAATCGGGTACAAAGACGTCGGGCATAATTGTTGAGTGTTCATGGATGAAATCATGTCACAAATTGCAGTTCGTAAGCGCCTCAAATTCTTCAAATATGGCCGAGCGGTTGTGGATGGCGAGCCCCGCGCTGGACGGCCATCGACGTCAATAACCAACGAAAACGTGCAAGTTGTGCGTGAAAGGCTAAATTCAGAACATAGATCAAGTGTGCGCATGATTTAAGATTATATTGTATTGAGAGATGGTACTGATTGTAAGATTGTATTGATGAGATAAAAGTACACTCCATTATCACTGAAAATTTGACGATATGAAAGATCTACGCTAAATTCGTCATGCCGGCACCCAGCCATCTGCTCCAAGGTAATCGAATACCTGACGAAAAACGGCACCGCAACGTTTCCCCACCCCCTTAAGAGTTCCAATTTGGCACCAGCAGACTCTATCCTATTCCCGAAAGTGAAATCCTCCCTCAAAGGAGACCACGATGCGACATTTATTGCCGTCATAGAAGCTGCCACGTGAACCTCAAGGACCTTCCGGAATGCCCCTATCTTCGAGTCGTGGAAAAGCCGCGGGCAAAAGTTTGTCGGCGCTCAAAGTATGCACATTAAAGAATTTTGAGACATTGTAGCAATATTTGAGAGTACTCTATTTTTCTGAAGTTTTTCCCGATACTTTTATGTAAATAATTTATGGTGCAACAATAGTGTAAACATGGCAGCTGCATTTGAAACATATACCACAGGGAAAAAGAATGTTCTCATTTGAATGATGAGTAGCGAAAAGGAGAAACATTGAAATTCATCAACGAATGAAAGTTGGCGATTCATCTCTGTGACTCCAACATGTTGACATGTGGACTGTAGTTCCTAAACAGCATTAATTCTCTAAGAGACTCCCATTGACCAGACAGGCACACCAAATATTGACACCACTGGCCTTAGGGGCAGCTAAAGCCATTGCCTTTCTGGAGGCATCGTGAACTTTCAAAGAGTTGGAATATTCTATTGCGCACCATGGAGAATACCTATGGAAATAATATAACTGTGAATGTTTGGATCCAAGAAATTAAGATGTAATACATATATATCTCTCAAGGTTTTCATTTGACTCTCGCTCAAACATTACAATCTATTTCAGGATATTCTTCATTCAATTCCACACTCCAGAATATTCTGTCAACTCTCTTGAACTTAGGAGATCAAGACGTTCAAATCTCATTCACGTGGGATACATAATAGACTTGATTAAGAAAAAATGAGAGGGCCGGACGACATAGCGGCAAAAGTAGCACTATCTAAGTGGCATTTTAGATCGCGATCCGCACCGGCGCAATATCTATGAATTAAGCTAGGTGTAACAAATCGGTTGGTGAGCAGAGGCATTCCCTCAAAACAATGACCTTCGGGCTGTGAATCCCAAGGTTTCATCTCGGATGTCTTCCATCCGGAGATAAGGCGAAAGGAGGTCCTCAACGCGTCCTCCAGAGGGCACTGTCCCCCATTTCACGCTTATCTTTTCACGGAAGAGAGAGTCCAACCCTGGTGCAATACTTGCGATTCCCTTTTGAATCCTCAGCCTATTTCGACGATATACAAAAAATATGAGGTGTTTCGTAAATCTCTCGCATTAGGGGAGAACTTGAAATAGTCCTAGGTGATGACCTTGAAGATGGCCCATATCTAGGGTAATTTTGTTTTTAAGGGAATGCGACATGCTTTTATACCGACCGTTTTAATACTTTTTACCCTTGTTTCAGTTGTGAAAGATTACCTTACATGACACAGCTTCAAAGAAAATAGCATATTCTGCAGAATTTTATTTCCATTCCATTTCCCATTAGTCACATTGAAGTCAAAATGATCTCAGACGTCGAGTCACCCAAAAAAATTAATTACTACTGCTAATTGGATGAGAGGGCGGTGCAGCAAGTACCATTAACCGGTTTTTTCCTGGTTCTTCATTAATTTCAATGCTCTCCTATAATGTGCCATATATTACGATGTTCTCTGCTAAAACCGACCACATTAATCAACCCCCAGGTGGTTAACATAATGGCAGTGGACCTCTTATGAAAAAACTAGGCAACTCGGGGAATATTCTTTACGCTAAAAGATAGGGTGCTCAGCGCCTTTCCCTGAGCCGTCAGTGGTTTATCAAAGAAGATATGGTGTCAGTAAAATCGTAAAGGCGTCCGTCATTCGCATTAGATTCCCAGATAGTAGCAGATAGTAGGTGAACGCCCGGTCTCTCTACCACTAGGCCACCACGCCGCCTGTAATACAATGATGATTACATAACCCACAGGATCAAGGTGAAAACTATTGCGTGTGGTTGCCATGAGCTGAAAGAGTTGCTATGTGCAGATGCCGCCTCACCTCTTTCAATATTCCTTTCTGAGTTTTATGTCTATGATAATACTTCACTTGAGAAAGTTATTTAGTTTTTTTAATATATGACACTCCGCCGGAATTAAATATGCATTAAGAATCGGCAATCGCTTGAGATAACTAATGCGCCAATACTCACCTTCTTTTCCGAGGCCGAACAGTGTGCGAAGGACCCCCAGAGTCATGCAGGTGATGTTTCTTGTTTTCTCCGCCCTAAAAAATTGAAACTTTTTATGTATTATTTAATTCATTTTCAAACGGTGGCAGGTCAAATAAAGCCTTCATTGAGTATTTCAATAATGATTCGTTCATGCAAAACTCTCCTCTACGTAGATGAATTTGCAAAATTTTCAAAAAAGTCGATACCATCAGCGACATCAATAGCTTGCGGAATGCCGTCAACGTACTAGCTGGGTGGTCTGATACTTGCCATCTTAAAATATATCCTGCCAAAACTTCACTCTCCGTAAATCACTTCATGAATGTGATTATCAAATTAACAATCAGGTAATCCCAACGGCCACGTCTCAAAAAGACCTAGTTATCATCTGTGACACTAAACTTCTCTTTCGTGAGCACATCAAAAGTATTTCCTCTTGAACTATGACACCGATTGGCTCCATTTATCGATTCGGAGACGTAACTAACTTGCCAGCTCTCCGTACCTTTGTCTTTGCCTGGGTTTCTCCTGGTTCCAAATTCGAGCCACTGCTCCACCCACCCACTCCTCTCAAACCACCTCTCTTGTTGTATCATTCGCCACCGTCATGCACACTTCCGTAACTTCTCTCTAGACGACATCAGGTCTTCTCTCGGCATTTCCCTTCTTGCCGATCGCCGTGCCATGCATTATATTAAGTGTTTCATAAAAATCGTTCGTGGTAATTATGGGTCATCCGAACTTCTTTTCCCTCTTCGAGTGTTTTCGCGTAGGAAACCGTGGAATGTCTTCCTTCATTGCATCACCGCTCGTCTTTCAATCACATAACGCTTATTAATCTTTCAACTTCCATCAACGCGTAGTGCAATAATGAAACGCCTCCCTGGCTTCGACCCGTTCCAACTCCTCATGCCTGTCGTGCTCTTTCTCCCTTCTAATTTTCTTCGGAACTCCTCCTTTCTTCTCATTTTGTCGCCCTCAACTATGTAAACCAAACATTTATTTTTCATGCGGTGCTGTTACTCGAGACCCTATCAGTTTTTACTGATATCACGTTGTCTTTGTTATTTGCCCAAATTAACTGGCGTGATGATGTTTTTGGACAAAATTAAGAAATAATGGATATTTCACGTGTATATTGAAAAGAAATAACAGTCCATTAAAGTTGAGTTAAGTCCATACAGAAATCGACGATGTAATTTAAGTCTTCTTTAACTGCAGGAGTGGAATGTGGGTGAAGGTCCTCTGGACTTCCCGTGTATTATGTTTATCGCAAATTTATTTTTGCAGCAAATTTATTTATTAAAAAGTTTAGTATGCGCATTCTTCCATCTATTGTATCGGATAACAAAAACCCTTTACAAGTTATATTGGAAAGGAAAAAAATAAAGATCGTTTTCGGTTCATCTTAGTAAATACAGAAATATCGGTATAAGTATTTGGGGCACTCCTAATTGACGCCGTTTCTCGTTCATAAACCCATCCATAGCTACGTGTATACTAAATCATAGGTAATTTGAAGTCTGCATTGTGTGGAACTCTTATCGCAAAAGACGTGAATGTAGAAAAGTGGAATTTGGCAATTCTAAAGCCGTTGTATTTTTATGAAATTCAAGGAATAAGTTAGGAAATAAATGGTAAAAAGTAATGATGACCATAAAATATTGGTTATATGATGTTTGCTTTAAGCCTGAGTAGCACGGAGGGAAACGAAAAAGCTAAGGTCCTAAACTTGATCAAGTTTACGGCCTTGGCTTTTGCATTTCACATTGTTTCACGATCGTAGGTAGGTTCATTTTAAGGTTGCACTAAATAGAACACTTCATCAACCGTTCGTGGATAATATTCAAGCTATGGTGAATATCAGGGAGTTGTGAGTAATTTTCTTCACCTAAGTGATTAATTGAAATTCCTCTCTCCATTTTTTGCTATGACCATGCAATCTTCTTCTGAATTTGCTATCTCCTTAAGGGAATTCCAATTTAGATGGAGTTATTTAAGAGTAATATCTGAGTTCCTAAAATTTGAAGCACCTAAGCTTTAAAGCGGTAAATGGAGGACATTTTAACAAAAAATAGAAAGAGATGTGAGGTTCTCGCACACACCCAATACCTTTGACAAATGATGCGAAAGAATGCTGAGGATAGGAAGCAGGAATTTCTGTCCGGGTAATGCTTGATATGGGGTGAATCCGGCACATACTTCAGCTCTAATATTGTTGAAAGTATGATGTCGATGACTTCCACTCAATTCTCTGTGTCCCGCAAGACATTGGGAATTTAAGGAGCGTGAGCGCGATAGTTCAAACGGTCAGCTCAGAAAATTATGAGCCTCTAAAGGATAAATATATTTGTAATGACAACAGATGTTTGATATCACGTGGGCAAACCCTCAAGTAGATGGATTAGATTTTAGCGGCGCAGTTATTAACAGGGATAGTAGTAGCAAGTGCATATTAGTTTAAATATTATATATTCATAGTATTAGATTGATGGTTGGCGCAATAATTTTGCGCTAACAAATTTTGTTGCATAGTAATCATGTATGTATAGCTTCATCTGTAATAAGGTCCGAGCATCATAAATACTTCCCTGGGATTGGGGAATGAAAACGTGCGTACATAACTTCAAAAGATAGAACCTTAAGATTTAGAACGAGAAAAAACCGTGGCTCGTGCACTGGACACGTTCAAATATTATTATTATCGGTGTTATACCGGTTAAAGTAGGTTTTAGAAGGGCAAAAGCTAATAAGCAATACAACGACGATTCCCTTGCCTCTCCTAACAAACACAAACCGCTTCCTCAGACCCATAAATGACCTTCCCGCCCACCCGCAACCCAGTGGCTGTGCACCAAACCTCCCCCTCAACCCTTCTCCCGCTCTCCCCTTTTCCCCCTCCCTCCCCACAACCCCACCTGTTCCCCACTGATGATGCTACGATATAGCGGCGAAACTCGTTAATGGCAATAAATTCTTTCGCATGTAATGTAATTTGTCGTTGCGCGTAAGCGTGGATATTTGAATTGCGAGTATTCCGGAGGAAAAAGGTGAAATGAACAGAAGAGAAAGCAAACAAAGGATTACAGTGCATTTACTGTTAATGGAGGTAAATAAATGTATTGGCATTCTCTTTAAACGGTAGAATACCAATAATAACAGTAAAAATGAAGCATCGCAATTTGCTTCCATATCGCTGGCAAAAGTTAAAATGGCGGATGGGAGAGGAATTATGTGATTATTATTAATAGGTAATCTACCGGTTAAGGTAAGTTTTTGGATGGACAAAACCACCAATTCAACAATCTGTTAACCCTAGCAAAACACAACGTCCTACTATTCATCAGGTCCCTCTTCATCTCTAAGTATTTTCTTCCTCCATTCATCCCGTCTAACATTCCTATCCTGTTCCCTCCCTTTCCTCGTGTCCGTAACGTTCTCCCCTCTATTGTTCAACATCCCGCTGCCGGTCAATACCCTCTTCATCCACTTTTCCTGCCTCCACAGGATTTCTCCCAACAAACGCCTCTCTTCGCCCACCATACCAAGTACTTCCTCATTTGTTTTCTTCTCGGTCCATTTCACCTTCTCCATTCTTCTCCACACCCACATTTCAAAAGCCTCCAGTCTACGTCTATCCTCCTGCTTCAATGACCACGTTTCCGAGCCATACATAGCTACGCTCCATATCAAAGTTTTTACGAGTCTTTTCTTAACGTCCTTTCTCAACGTCCCCGTCATCAACTCCCTCCTCCTTGTGAAAGCCTCTTTTCCTAGCGCAATTCTTCTCCTTACGTCCCCACTACTTTGACCCTGTTGGTCCAAAACACTACCGAGATACGTAAACTGTTCTACCTGCTCTAGTTTTTGCCCTCCTATTTTAATGTTTAGCTTAGCCTTTTTTTTCTAGAAAATCGGATAACCTTTGTTTTATTAATATTGATTTTCATCCCATACCTGTCGCAATTGAATTTCCAATTCACCCAGCAATGCTTGCAACCCCTTGGCTGACTGACAAACTAAAGCTTGATCATCAGCAAACCTAACTGATTTTACGAATTCCCCGCCCACTTTCATTCCTACCTCGAGTTCTTCCCATGCCTCTTTAATCATTTCCTACGTATATAAGTTGAACAGCAACGGTGATAATGGACAACCTAGCCTTACATCACTTCCTAACACTGCTCATCCGGACTTCCCGTTCCCCACTCGCACCTGAGCAGTCTGAGACATGGTACAGGTTGCGGATTAGCCTCCTTTCCCTCCAATCTATTTCTATTTTCTGCAATATACTCATTAGTTTTTCCCAATTCACTCTATCAAGCACATTTTCGAAATCTACGAAACAGGCAAATACCTCCTGGTTGTGTTCTATATTCCTCTCGATTAATAATCTCATTACTGCAATGGCATCACGCGTACCTCTCCCCTTCCTAAACCCAAACTGATCATCCCCTAAGTAATCATTTGCCCTACTCTCTATCCTTTTGTTTATGATCCTGAGAACAACTTTAGCTGCGTGGGATATCAAACTTATCGTCCTGTAGTCCTCACATGATGTAGCCTTTACCTTTTTCGGAATAGGAACTAAAACTGATCTGACAAAGTCTTCCGGCCAGATTCCTTCCTCATAAATACTACGAATCAGCCCATATAGCCTCTTCCTCCCACATTTTCCTAAACATTTCAATAATTCCGCGGGAATGTTATCCACCCCCACGGCCTTATTTAGTTTCATCTCCCTTAATGCCCTTCCTATCTCATCGTCGAGTATGCCTGGACCCAAGCTGTCTTCCTCTACGTCATATTCTTTTTCAATGTCTAACTTGAATTATGTGATAACCCTGCGTTATTAATTGTCCTCGTCACGCACGTGTTTTCGTACTGGCGCTTCCTACTTGATTCCCATGGGCATATAGGTCGGGGACAGCCGCTGAGTTTCAGCGCGAGTGCATGCTAGCAACACCAGGGGATTCCCTGGTCACCCGAACCGTCTCACTGAGCAGTAGCTATGTTTCGGCTTTACTATTTGCTAACGATGAGTGTGAGCAAAGTGTAAAAAGGAGCACGAGAAGCGGTGATGAATAAACTAATATGGTATGTAAGAGATTTCGAAGAGACAAAAATTTAAATTGCGCACATATTAGGCAGTTACACCTCCGGTAATAAAACATTTGAGCGCACGGAATGGTGTGACCTATAAATTAGTCCAGGTGGATGGAAGTTGTTCGGAAGCCGTCGGTTACCTCGGTTTCGTATGTCAATTCTTGTATTTAAGCTCACGCAATGAAAATATGTGGCACAGCCTTTGAGGGAATTGGTTTTTTTATCCTGGATAAAAGTCACTGAAATGAAATATGAGTCATCGGCAACTGCGTGGGAGCGCAAGATGTGCGGGTTGGAGTCCCGTATCGGGAATGGATATTCTGTTTGCCCAAGGTTTCTCAACCTAGTTCCATATCTTCCCTGTACGCCACCTGCATGGATTTGGGAGATATTTTTATCCTTGATGTAAGTTAAAGGTGAGGGGCATGGAGAAGTATATAGGCTCAAATTTGCAGAAAAACTTCAAGCGCACATTTACTCCTGCAATGTGCTACGTGAAAGCGAGGCAAGAAATGAAAGGGCACCATTCCTAACTATTTATCTCACTGTGAATAAATGTGGCACTTGGGATCAAAAGAAATGGCCGATGTTTGATGGTTTTCATTTGATCGCGAATTTCACGGAAAAAAATCATATTTAAAACTGTTAGTATTCAGGTTTATTGCTTACGTTTCAAGTGTAACTTGGATGTAACTGAGTGTAGTCTGAAGAAACATCGTAAAGTTATACTGATTCCTTCGATGTTTTCACTAGGTTCTTCGTTGTTACTCAACCATTGGCCCATGGTTTAATTTCAAAATTTGAAGAGAAATTACGTTAAAATAGAATATACTGTACAAAATCCTAGAATGCGCAATTTAAACATTAAGTTCAATGTCATTTTCGGTGAAATAGACGAATTTTAAAATGAAAACTCTTAGCTCTTCGGCTGACTGAACGGACAGTAAATCTCAAGACAACATCTTCAATTTATCAAAACAAAGTTATTTGAAAGTACTATCACGACGGGGAAAATCACATTCAATTTTTCACTCTTACTTTACCGTCACGTGAAGAGTACAAGGTGTGATCAAAAAAGACCGGACAGATTTTATTCTGCGCAAACCGTTCAACGGGTCGAAACGAGACAGCGCGCCATCGAGCGAAACATTAGATGACCAAAACGAGAGATGTTGCGTTTGTTTACGTCGAGTCGTTACGCAGCAGCAGCGATACGTGTCTTAACCTGTTCGTCGGCGCGTGCAATGGAAGCTATGAAGGGGCTAGTGGAAAAGCGTGTGTGCGTGCATTTTGTTTCAAACTTGGTAAAAGTGCTACGGAGACATTTGGAATGATTCAGCAAGCCTTTTTAAATGAAGCTTTAAGTCAAAGCCAGTATTCTGAGTGTTACAGTCGTTATAAATCGGGCAGAACCTCGACAGACGATGATTCGTGAACGTGGCGGCCTTCCACTCCAACAGACCCCAATCATATCAATTTGGTGAACGATTTAATGCGGGCATATCGCCGTTTAACTGTTGGGGAGATAGCCAAGGAAGTGAACGTTCGTTTTGGATCCTGTCAGGCTATTTTGAGAGACATTTTGCGTATGACGCGCGTCGCACCAAAATTTGTCCCGCGCCTGCTGACTGATGAACAGAGACAAAAACGTGTGGACATTTGTCAGGAACTCCTGGATCAAGCCATTTCCAACCCAAAGTTTCTTAAAACCATCGTAGCCTGTGACGAAACCTGGGCTTACGGTTATGATGTTGATACAAGGCCCAGTCTTCTCAGTCGAAAGGTCGTCATTCTCCACGACCAAACAAAGTTCGCATGTCCCGTTCTAATGTGAAGGTCATGCTGGTGTGTTTCTTCGATTGGTAAGGGTTCATCCCCATCTGCGTCTAAATCAATACCCTGCGAACCACCAAAAAGGTGTGTGGCAGGGGGTGCAGCACCAGGAGGAAAGGGTAAGGGATGAGGGGGTTAGGGTTTTTCAAATGGATGGGGAAAGGTAAGGGGAACCTGCAAAAAAAATGTGAATATAATCGTAAAACCATGCGCAGTCCCTACCTTGTAGGTTAATACTTATTATGTCAAGCCGAATAGTGGGGGATTTCAATTACAAGCATTCTGGTCTCTTATTGCTCTTGGAAAAAATGACCATTTAAACCTGTCAGTCTTGCACTCTATCTCTAATCTTATATTCGTGATCCCTACGCCCGTAACACGTTGGGGTTCGTATTATGTTCTTGATGTCATCGGAAAAGGACCCATATTTACATATTATTAATAAGTTTAATCTATATCGTAAACGCTGCTGTGTAAGGGAATCCCAGCCCAAATTTTATAGCAAAGTAGTAACAGTACTGCGTTTGTCATAACAATTTTTGACAAATCTAGCCCCCCTCCGCTGAACTCGATCTAATTCCGAAATCAAATTTATCTCTTGATGACCCCATATACTGGCAGCATAATCTAGGTGGGGTCTGACTAGGGAAAGAAAGCATCGCTCCTCTACTTTTTCGTCGCATTAACCCAGCACTCTTTTTACAAATCCCAATTTTTTCTTAGAACGACCGCATATTTCTCGTATGTGCTTTCCCCAGGACAGATCGTAAGTAATTGTTACACCCAAGTATTTAAAGGAATCTACCCTCGCCATTTCTGTTTGCTTCACTTTGTAACTAAATGGGGGGGTGTTACTCTTTTCCCAAAAATGTATTACTACGCATTTTTTCAAACTTAATTCCAATTGCCATGTATCGCACCAAGTCTGGATTGCATTTAGGTCGTTAGCTAACGTGACTCTGTCATCGCGACTTTGAATGTCCCCATAAATCACCGCATCGTCAGCAAAAAGACGGAGCCTGCTATTAACCACGGCGCTGAGGTCATTTATGTAAATAAGAAACAGGGGGGGGCTATGACACTCCCCTGTGGTACACCCGACGGGACCTTGACAGTATTGGATGATACCCCGTCCAGGACGACTGTTTGAACACAATTTTTTAAGAATTGTCTAATCCAGCATATAACACTCCCGTGTATTCCATAAATTTCCAACTTCGCGAGTAACTTGCAGTGAGGGACTTTATCAAAAGCTTTTTTAAAAGCTAGAAATATTGCATCAACTGGAATATTACTTTAACCGGAATGCATTATATCATGAACAAAGAGTGCGAGTTGAGTTTCGCAGGATCTACCTTTACGGAACCCGAGTTGGTTATTAATCAATAAATCTTGGCTATCGAGGTACCTCATTTTGGAACTAAAAATGGTTGATTCATTATGAATACGTCCCTCAAGGTCAAACCGTCCCCAAAGATTTCTATTTAAAGGTTACGAAGTGGCTGAGGGTCGGAGTGAGCCGAAAGAGGCCGGACATGTGGAGAAAAAATTCGTGGCGTTTTTCGCCACGATAACACGCCGGTTCACACGGCGCTGATCATGAGTTTTTCGTCAGAACCGGAACTTCCGTGATCCCACAGCCATGTGAACTCACTCTCCAGACGCGGCTCGGTGAAACGTTTTTTGTTTTCAAAATTAAAATCAACCTTGAAAAGGGGCCGATTCGACTCTATTGTGGACATTTAAGTAATTGTACTGTGGACCTGAAGAGAATCCCTAAGGCGGCTTGCCCGGTAGGGTTCGAGAGCTGGCATAAACGTTCACAAAGGTGTGTCGTCAGCCAAGGTATGTACTTTGAGGGCAACAAGTTCGATTAAGCTGCATCCATCAAAATAAATAAGTTATAAAATCAGTCATGTCTTTTTTTGATCAAACCTTGTAGAAGTAAAATGAAGTCAAATGCTATCAGAATAATATTGAAAAGATTGGTTATGACGCTCAAGGCCAACATTTAATTGCATAGATATATTAGCATTAAAATGCACTCAGTGAGTGAGAAAATTACGATGGGAATGTAATTTCAACAGCTTCCTCTTGGTCAATTCAATGCTCATTTTACACTCTGGAAAATACCGTGGAGCAATTCAAATGTCATGGGAAGAGACGAAGGTACCAATGCATCATTGGTGGCGTTCTCTTACTATTTTGAATGACCAGAAGGTACAATTTATATATTACAATGTAAAATGACGCACATTTTATTTGTTTTTTAATCGTAAAGAGAATTTTTGGCATATCTTTCAAGGCAATCATGTTTAAAAACAATCAGGGATCCAAAGAGTAATCTTGATATAAATTTCTAAAAATTAAACTACACCATGAGATTGCAAGAGTTGTCTCTATAATCGCCGCCAATTTGATGTTAACGAACTAAAACTTTAGAAATGGAACATGCCTACAGCTTGTCTGTTAGTTAAATATTCTTCATTCAAGGTATTATATCTAATAAGGTAGGTTTTGGCCGGTTCTTTAAGCATATTATTTACATACATGGAAAACTTCATGTTTTCCCTTCATTATTCCATCTTAATTTTCTGGTAAATTCTACCCAGCTGCATGTTGTCCAAGAGGCCTTTCTCTTCCTTCCTCTAAACCACTGGCCAAAAATTCTCCCTTCCATCTGGGCCTTCAAATTCGCGCATCATATATCTTGATTTCCTCAAAAGCCATATTCATCACCTTTTGAGCGCTGCACTCTATACTCAAGATTCATCAAGCTTTTCTTCATATATTTCCCTAGTGCGCCTGGCATCATATCACTTCATCTTGTAAGTGCCCAATTTGTTACCACATTTCCTTTCCTAAAGTTCCCAATACTATGCCTATCTTCCTCCATAATACTGCTTTAATCCTGAACGGCCTCACCAACTCCAATTTATTCCCTCCTAACTTAGGTATCCTTTACATTAGAATCTCGTAGCTCTCGTGTTATGTCCAGTTGATTTTAATTCCATATTTTTCTCAATGTTCCTGCGAGACGGTCAGTAATAACTGCAATCCCTTGGCTGTCTGACTCACTATTACTTAATCATAGGCAGATGAAACTGACACAATTGACTCTCCTCCCGCATTTACGGCCCCTCTCGTGCCACCCTTAAAACCACCACCTAATATGTATGCTCAGCAAATACGTGGCAGTTGAAAAGTACAAGGGATAAAGGGAAAACCCTGTCTCACTCCCTTGTCAATCACCGCTACCCTACCGATTCTCTCTCACCACCCTCCTTACGTCTACCGTCTGGACAATATATCCATCAACTTTGTCCACCCTAGACGGTCAAATGCCTCAAAGTAAACGAAAGACAAATATATATATATATATATATATATATATATATATATATATATATATATATATATATATATCATAAACACAGCAATCAACCCGAAGGTCGGTTTGGTAGGTGATGGTAGAGTTCACCCAGTACTAAGCCCGACGGCGTGTGAAATTCACACATCAGGGTAGGGGGGCCAGTTCCTTTCCCTGGGCCGGTTATGGTTTTCCAGGAAGACTTAGAACCCAGGAGAAATCACCGGAGCTGCAGATGCCCAGAGTGCCTTGCCCGGTCGATCCCGGGCCCTCTGCGGTCAGCAGTCCAACGCTCTCCCCCCTGGACTACCGCATATATATAATAAATTAGATAGCAACAAACAATACAAAAACACTGCTCATTCTGCTCCGTCTTCATCGGAAGATAGAGAAGTAATGCTTACTTCTCTATCTTCCGATGAAGACGGAGCAGAATTCCGTCGAAATGATCAAGAAATAACGTGTGAGTGATCTTTTTACGTGTTTCTATATTGTTTGTTGCCGTCCAATTTATTATTCGGCGCTTCCGTGTTACGTCGACGAAATCAATTATTTATATATATATATATATATATATATATATATATATATATATATATATAATATTCTCATCACTGAACTCGTCTTGCCTTTCGCTTCCCTTTTCTCAATGCAAACTGATCTTCACAATGGTAGTGGTTTGCATCATTGTGAAACTTCTATTGATAGTTCTTGTCAATGACCTTTGCTACATGAAAAAGTAAGCTTATTACCGTCGAATCCTCTTACACGGCCATTCTTCTCTTTTCCAGGAATGGGATTGAACGTGTTTCAAAGTTGGCCTACGGAATTCGCCCCTCCTTACAATGCTGAGTTTAACTTCAATTAATTTCTTCCTGTCGTTGTCCCCCTAAATATAATGATTCTGCGGGAATATAGTTTACTCCTGCTGATTTTTGTAATTGTACTTTTTTCGGACTTTTTTGAATCCCTCTATCCAGTGTTTCTGGGCCCAGGTTATCCTCTTCTCCGTCGCATTCCTTCTTCCTGTTTCTCAAATGGCCGGCCTGACAGGTTTTCGGGAAGTCCATTCCATCTTTCCTGATTTTCATCTGCCTCTATAATTGATTTTAACATCTCTGTCCTCTCTTTTGTGGTCGGAATAATTTTCCCTTGCTATCATCTCTTTTCCTTTCTTTTTACCTAGAAATTCTAGTTTTCCTTCTTTCTGAAATTCCCTCATACCCTTGATAACATTAATATCTCCACTGTATTTCCTTCGTCGTATCAATTTCTCGCCTAATTTCATTATTTAACTCTCTTTACATTTATCAGAGTTTACGTTCTTGCATTTCTTTTTCATTAAGAGTCCAAATCATCTCTCCCGTGACCCAATGCCACTTTTTCTTATTTTTCCACTCCTCCTTTTGTCTCCTTTGCTGCATACATAATTGTCTTCTTAATTTAGTACAACTTTTTTTCCTCTTTCCTCATTTTGATATTTATTAACTTTTCCTTGGTACTTTTTCTTTTGCAATTAAAGTTGTTAGGTCTTCAAAATTTCAGGTTTACACCCTCCTAACTCTCTTAATCCTATAGATTTTGAATCGGATTTTATGAACACTAAATTATGATCTGAAATTTGACATTAAATTTGAATATGGGAGCACCAAAATAATACACTTAATCCCAATATTTTTTTTGCTGCCCTATGTTTTTTTCCATTTTTCCGCTGTCCGTTTTTCTATTCGCTTACACCGAGTTTGCAATTCCGTGTCGAAAACAGTTTATGCTCCACTGTAACTATTGAAATCACAATAAGAAAGGTGTCCTCAAAAGTATCAATTACGTAAATAAACTCAGAAAACTAATAAAATAAATCAGCATTATCTTTATTTTCACTGATCGAAAGTGAGAATATTTTTTTCCAGTTTTCAGATTGTTTGTCCAGAGGGGCCTACATTTGAAAATACTCGTATAATCGGCGAGGAAATAAATAGCTATGGCCCCATGTTTGCGCTATATTTCCGCACTATCGAGGGGGACAAGATTTATGATGCGTTTTAGATATCCATTAATTACTTGGACGGTAAAATTCTTGCTAACGCCACTAGCAGCAACCCAGATTTTCCACTATCGAGAGTAACTCGAGAAGTATAATTATTTTTCTTCTTTTTGTTTTAATTTCATAGTTTAAGCAATCAAAATGATTAATTTATACAAAGACTCTCAAATAAAAGAAAAACTTTGTTAAAATGTTAACCGAGAATGCTACGACGCAGATAGACGAGAATACACTCATATACTAATTTCTAGAAATTGATCAATGTCAATTCAAACATGTAATACACGAACGACAGTTAGGAATCATATTTTCATTCTGTCACTCATTGGCTCGGTATTATTGATAGGAAGATTCCGCGTGGTTTCAAAGTAATACAAACAATCACGCAACATTTTTCAAAATGAAGAAATCGTTCGCCTTGATCGGGATTCGAACCCGGATATCTCTATGTTCCGCCAAGTGCTTTAGCCAGTCACTACCGAGGCCACCAAAGCCACGTAAGCCACCAAAAAGGTGTGTAGCAGGGGGAGTACCACTAGGAGGAAAGGGCTAGGGGTGAGGGGTTTTCACTTTCGCTCCGAAATTGAATTGGCTTTCCAAGCATTTCAACTGCCTAAAGTACTCGACCGGACATCGAGGGATGCATGCTTCAAATCCTGGTCAAGGCGAACGATTTTTACCCTTTGAAATCGTGAGATATTTTATTTTCGTTTCTGCATGTTTATAGGTATTCTTCAAGCGTGGAAATGGATTAGACTGAGTTGAGGAGTAAAATTATCCCGTAACTCCACCACGGAACCAATACTTCGCCAGGGGATGCGGTCACCACGTGGATAAGCACCGCGGCCTAATCACACATAACGCCTTAAAATACTTCGGTGAGACAATAAAAATAAGGATTCCAATTAGGTGTATATCTTCAGCCTCCCGAACTTTTGGCAAGCGTTCAAAGTAGAGAGGCATAGCTAAAAAGTTGAGCCCGAAGAGAAGTCGACAGGTATTTTTGCCTCATGCACTGATGTTGGAATATTGTATTCTGAGCCAGCCGTGCGATATCCAATTGAAAAGTTGAGGATGGCTCCCCTATCGTGACGGCAACTTTTTAATTATTGAAATCATATTTGAACACATGTTGGTGAGGGTGTAACTGAAAGTTAGTTAACAAAAGGGCGTGCAATGGTACCATATCAACCACTAATCATTGAAATCTACTTGCCAATTCCATGGAACCCTCCGCTCGAAAGAATTCATTTTATTACAGAACTTGTCCATTACATTTGCAGAAATATGATGAAATATTGATTCTCAAGAGAAGAAAGAAATAAAATCACTCGTAACCGTTTCCCACCGCTTGGATCGTTCAAATTACGAATTTATCAAAAACGCCCCGTGGTGTCAAATCGACAATTGTTTAAAGACAACCTTTAACCTTCCAATTCTGAAGGAATTCTTTTCGAACAAATTAATCACTTTCTTCTCCTTGTTTTACCATCGGAAATTGATTAGTTAATTACGGAATGGATTGGCGTAATCCCACGGCCGAGTATTGTTCCGCAGGTAATTGCATGCATTCACTGCATGCTCTACTGATAAACGTCCTCGGAAATCATAAATGGAGTTTGTAACGCATTGTAATGTTCTTTCCTCGGCTCCTGTCGCTCGCTTCACATCCACTCGTTAGAGCTTGAAGGGACCCACCCCCAAGCCCCCGTTGTTATTTTCACCTTAGGGAAAATCTCCCTCGAGCCCTCCTCTCCCAGTCTAACCGTGGATCGTTCATTTGTCGTGGCCCTTCATAAGAAGAAGAGGGAGGAATAAAAAAGTTGATAATTCTCCACTTTATGGCCACGGGCATAGAGACCACTCACGCAGCCAGCGATCTTTTTAATGACCCCACGCGCCCTCGAAACTGCAGCGTTTTGACCCAAAAATCACTAAAAACCTCCTTTTTACCTCGACGGCAATTCAATGGAGCCTTCTAAAAAGAAGATAACTGCGAACAAAAGGTTTGGAGTGCCATTCGTCAAAAAGATTTGACAAAAACCCCTTTTGCTCCCTGGTTGGAGTTTCGCGACCCTTCACCCATTCCAAACTTCTACTTCCCATCCACCCTCCCACCTCCTCCGCCCCCCGTGGCACTTACGCGACGACTGCCCTTCCGCCGCCACCTCAGACCCTCCCCCGGAGGTGGTCAACCATCGAGTCGCTCCCACGTTATCCAGCCTCAGCGAAACTCGTGGGACCCCCCTCTCTTGTCTTTCCCCCACCCGCGGTGATTATCCCTTTGATTCCGCCACTATCGACCGACCGTCAGCCACCTCCGTTCCCCTCAAACACCCATGGGTGCTCTCGACCCTAAAAAGATGTCTCTTTTCGGTGGGACGGATGCACGTTGGCGCGCAAGCCATAGGTGGGGACCAGCGGTGAGCGGGACAGCAACTGAGGTCCCCGTGGTGTACATTGCATATTTAGCTAAACCACTCTTCGTCATCGCGGCCTTCGAAGGGTCGAGTATCGAGCGATTTCCAGGGATGATCCGTGCCTCGTCATCCTTCGAACCATCTCAGTTGCATCTTCTTTTGGTTGGAGGACTGTGGACAGCGGGTGTCCGTCGAGAGAGAGAGAAGTTGGCGAACTTGAGACAAATCGATGGGACTCGAGTGTTCTTTGCGCGGTAACGGGTTCTGTCGGGAGCCCAATGCCGCTGCTCTCCAAATCGTAATCCGATAGGTGTATTCTTAGTGGCAATAGGAACTGTAGACTTGACATCAACAACGAAGGCCCAAACTCCAAGTTACTTATGATTCCCAACCTGCTTTATTTTAGTTTTTTATTCTAATTCATTTTTGCAAGTATAAATGTGGCACCTTCCGACATCGGAATATTTTTGAATAATCGGACACCGTTGCCCTCTATTAAACCTTCTCTTAAAAGCTATTTGTTAACTCTGGTTACACAAAGGCATGTGCACACGCACGCGCGCAACGTGCGCAGACAAACACATGTATATTTGTATATACATACATACATATATATATATATATATATATATATATATATATATATAATGGGCAGACACAATATAACACAAATAGAATAGAATAGACACATTTAAAAGAACACTCACACGGTAAACTGTTCGAGCTTTCGGCCCTCTCAGAGGCCTTCTTCAAGAGAGACTGAAAATATGCTATTGCTGAGGAAAGGGGAAAGAGCTATGGGCGTGGAGGGGAGGTGTGGAGGGAATGCTGGGAGGGAAATTAAATATGGCGGTTTAGGGTGGGGATTTTAAAGGAACGGAAGGATAGTATGTAGGCGGATTCACGAGTTCTCACCTCTATGTTGGTGGCTGAATCAGGTAGGGATTCTAGGATGCCTAGAGCAAAACACTGGTCGAATGAAAGGTTGTGGGAATTGGCGTGTGAAGGGATAGGAAGAGAAGAGAGTGAGGCAGAATTGCAGGAGTACCGATGATTATTCATTCGGATGGATAAGGGGGTAATGCATTCACCTATGTAAAAGGAAGTGCAATGTTTGCATGATAAAAGATAAATAATATTTTTTGAGAGGCAATTAGCGTGGGAACGAGGTGAGGGGGCTATGAGGGGATGTAGGGAGAGGGGAGTTGGCATAATAAGAGGACAGGTTTTACATCGGGGGCGGTTGCAAGTTGGGGAAATATTGGGAAATTTGTCACGGGGGGGCGCCAAAGGGTTGGTGGATCTCAGAAGGTTTTTGAGATTGGCGGGTCGTCTGTATGCGATAGATGGGCATTGGGGTAGTTATGATGAGGTCGCGTCATTGTCATGTCGGCCATAAGTAGGTTTGGTGTGGAGGGAATAGATACGGAATTTAGACGGTCGAGGAAGTGGTACGTGTCTTTCGTGAAGGAGGGCAAGGAGAGTACAAGTGGTTGTAGGTGGTGGTTAAGAAATTCGGAGATTCTTTAGGTGGGAGAATTGTAACTGGAAACTACGGGCGACAGGGGATGTTGGATTGTGTATTTTTGGGAGGAGATAAAATTGGGGTCTTCTGGGGTTTAGGGGTGAAAGTAGGGATATATCTTGGGAGGTGAGGCCTTCTTCTAGTCCGGAGTGGAGGAGTAAAGACAAAATTTCAGTTTGGAAACTTTGTGTTGGGTTTTTTGGTGAGAGTGGAAAAGGTGGATATATCGTTCAGGTGAGCGAAGGCTTTGGAAAATATAATTATTGGTGTATAGAATTACAACCGAGGAGCCTTTATCGGCGGAGGCTCCCGGGTTCGATTCCGGTGTAGGTCTCTACTCAGCTAGTGATTTTTCGGGTACCAGGTCTTCCTGGGAAACCATAACCGACACATGGAAAGGAACTGGTCCCCCTTCCCTGATGTGTGAATTTCACGCGCCATCGGGCTTAGTACTGGGTGAAATCTGCCCGACCCTACCAAACCAACCTTCGGGTTGATACCTTCGGTTGACTGTGTTTATGTATTATATATACATATGGCGTCTAACCCCAGTGGGGCGGCCAATAAGTGATGGTGTCACGTTAAAAACACTATTGAGGAAGGCAGCTGGAAACAACCTAAATTTGCATTCCCAAGATAAATATGACGGTCACCAGAGAAATTTTGAGTCCTGAAACTTCGGCGCTCGGCCCAATCGGCCGTGTGTCGTGCCCGGCACCGGGGGAGGCAAGGCTTCCGCGGTCGTCATCCCACGATACCCTTGCAAGGAAAAACTGACGACAGCAGGAAAGAGGACACAGGAGAAGACCTAACTAGTTAGAACAGGAACGTGGAATATTAAAAAATGATGAGGACAGGGAATTTGGAGAATGTTGAGCAAGAGATGGAAAGGGGAAAAAAGATATTTTAGGTCAATACGAGGTGAGATGGAAGGATAGCGGGGAGTACTGGAGTGATAATTATAGAATAATATAGAGCGGCAGGGATAAAAGCCAACGAGGGGTTGCCTTAGTACGAGGGTCATCCGGAAAGTAGTACCCGTTCGTGCCGCATGAAGTGCTGACGACGCGAGTAGCCGCTGGACGAGGTCAGATAGCTTCAGTGGCTTGTCTGCCTTCTCTGAGCCAAGTTGCGTGACGCTAGCATTGCCTGTGTTGTTTCTGTGATTGTTTACAATGTTTAAAAAAATTGAGAACGCCGCCAGTTGTGAAGTGAGGGCAGTGATTAAATTCCTCAATGCAAGAAACGTTCGCCCATGTGATATTCATCGCCAATTAAAGGAGGTGTATGGAGACAATGTAATGGACGAGTCGTCTGTTCGGCGGTGGTGTCGCAACTTCAACATGGGGAGGGGGAACACACACGACGATGAGCGTTCGGGGAGACCGTCTGTCATTACAGACCAACTGGTGAGCTCAGTTGACGAATTCGTGAGGAACGATCGGCGCGTCACAATTGATGACATCTGTGAGCATTTTCCCAATGTTTCTCGAACAATTGTTCATGAAATTGTTAAACACCATCTGCATTATGCAAAAATTTGTGCAAGATGGGTCCCTCGCGTATCTCAATGAGCTGGCGGCGAAGGACTATGCAGCAGGAATACAGAAACTTGTCACACGTTATGACAAATGCCTTAATTTGCTTGGAGATTATGTTGAGAAGTAGTTTAAAGTATCCTCTTTCAAATAAAATTTTTTATGTTTGTTAATATTTACTTTTGTGTCTTTATTTCACGAACGGGTACTACTTTCCGGATGACCCTCGTATTACTTAAAAAGGTAGAATGAAGCGTAGTCAACATAGAACAGGTAACGCATAGAATACTACTAGTAGGGAAAAAAGCAGAGCCGACAAACTTGGTCATTATTCAGGTATACATGCCACCGAGCAAACACAAGGAAGAAGAGGTGGACAGGATAAACGATCAATTAGAGGGCGTAATCGCGTGTGTTCCTGCAGGGAAACATTTGATAGTGAAGGGTGATATGAATGGGACGGTAGGCGAAGGAAGAGATAGAGATGAGGTGGGGGACTACGATTTAGGCACGAGGAATGACCGCAGGGAGAAAGCAGTGGAGTTCTGCCGGAGACAGGGGTTAGCCATCACCAGCACCTGGTTTAGTCACCGCAAAAGACGCAGGTATACATAGAAAATGCCAGGTGACTCAGAAAGGTATCAGCTAGATTACATTCTGGTTAGACACAGGTTTAGGAACAGTGTGATAAATTCGTACAGTTTCCCGGGAGCGGATGCGGACTATGACCACAATTTAGTTGTTATGAAATGTACCGTCCATTTAAAAAAGATAAAGCAGGGGGGGAGGTTAGAAAACGGATTGTACGAGCATTAAACGGATTGAAAAGGAAGGGGTACCAACAGAACTGTAGAGAAAATCATGTAGGATGGCAAAGAGCTAAGTACTATCGAAGAAAAATGGGAAAGTATCAAGAAAGGGTTGTCTAAAGCCGCAAAAGACACTATTGGAACCGTTAACACGAAAAGGAGACAACATAGTTAGACATACAAAAGGAACATACGGAAGAAGATAGCTTAGGTATAGGCATACTCAGCGATGAGATAGAAATGGGCATTAAGGGAGATGAAACTAAATAAGGCCGTGGAGGTGGTTAACATTCCAGCGGAACTACTAAAAAGGTTTAGGAAAATGTGGGAGGAAGAGGTTATATGGGTTGATTCGTAGTTTCTATAAGGAAGGAATCTGGCCGGAAGACTTTATACGGTCAGTTTTAGCAGACGCAGTGTGAGGATATGAAAAGTCGGCGGACGAAGGGTGAAATCTGTGCGCTGTACAGCAAAGTTAAATCTTTATCGGGAAGTGAAAAAGGAACATCTATGCTAATAGTTAGAGATAAGGCGGGTAAGGTAATACTTGACACAGGAAAAATCCAAGAGAGATGGAAGGTGCACATTGAAGAACTGTGTAGTAAAAAACTTCGAACAACAATGTTTGACATTGAAAAAGAATATGACTTAGAGGAAGATGGCTTAGGTCCAGGCATACTAGACAATTCGATAGAAAAGGTATTAAGGAAGATGAAACTAAATAAGGCCGAGAGGGTGGATAACAATCTCGCGGAACTATTAAATGTTTAGGAAAATGTGGGAGGAAGAGGTATGGGTTGATTCGTAGTTTCTATAAGGAAGGAATCTGGCCGGAAGACTTTATACGGTCAGTTTTAGCTCCTATTCCGAAAGGCTACACCTTGTGAGGACTACAGGACAATAAGTTTGATAACCCACGCAGCTAAAGTTGTTCTCAGGATCATAAAAAAAGGATAGAGAGTAGGGCAAATGATTACTTAGGGGATGATCAGTTTGGGTTTAGAAAGGGGAGAGGTACACGTGATGCCATTGCAGTCATGAGATTATTGATCTAGAGGATTATAGAACACAACCAGGAGGTTTTTGCCTATTTCCTAAATTTCGGAAAACCGTTTGTTAGAGTGAATTGGGAAAAACTAATGAGTATATTGCAGAAAACAGGAATAGATTGCAGGGACAGGAGGCTAATCCGCAACCTGTACATGTCTCAGACTGTTCAGGTGCGGGTGGGGAACGGGGAGTCCGGATGGGCAGTGTTAGGGAGAGGTGTAAGGCAGGGTTGCCCATTATCACCGTTGCTGTTCAACTTGTATACAGAGGAAATGATCAAAGAGGCATGGGAAGAACTGGAGGTAGGAATGAAAGTGGGCGGGGAATTCGTAAAATCAGTTAGGTTTGCTGATGACCAAGCTTAAGTTTGTCAGTCAGCCAAGGGGTTGCAAATAAAAAGAGACGTTTCAGGCGTGGTATGGTGGAATATCATGATTAATTAAAAATAGCAATTTTCCAAACTTTATTGAAGTAAAACTTTTTTTTTTAATTACTATTTTTAATTAATTAAAGGGGTTGCATGCTTTGCTTAGTGATTTGTAAATTCGGTGCGACAGGTATGGGATGGGAATCAATATCGATGAAACAAAGGTTATGAGATTTATAGAAAGAAAAAGGCTAAGCTAAACAATAAAATAGGAGGGCAAAAACTAGAGCGGGTAGAACAGTTTACGTATCTCGGAAGTGTTTTGGACCAACACGGCCAAAGTGGTAGGGACGTAAGGAGAAGGATTGCACGAGGCAAAGAGGCTTTCGCAAGGAGGAGGGAGTTGGCGAGAGGGTCGTTGAGTAAGGATGTTAAGAAAAGACTCTGTAAAAGACTCGGAAAAACTTTGATATGGAGCGTAGCTATGTACGGTGCGGAAACGTGGTTATTGAAGCAGGAGGATAGACGTATATTGGAGGCTTTTCAAATGTGGGTGTGGAGAAGAATGGAGAAGGTGAAATGGACAGAGAGGAAAACAAATAAGGAAGTACTTGGTATGGTGGGCGAAGAGAGGGGTTTGTTGGGAGAAATCCTATGGAGGCAGGAAAAGTGGATGAAGGGTGTATTGACCGGCAGTGGGATGTTGAAGACTGTGATTGAGGGGAGAATGTTAGGCAAACGAGGAAAGGGAAGGAACAGGATAAGGATGTTGGACGGGATGAAGGGAGGAAGAAAGTACTCTGAGATTAAGAGGGACCTGATGTAGAGTAGGATGTTGTGTTTTGCTAGGAGTCACAAAATATTTATTTAGGAGCTGTGTCTATCCAAAAGCTTACCTTATCCCGTAGATTATCTATTAAAAATATATGTGTGTATATGTATATATATATATATATATATATATATATATATATATATATATATTATGTCGTATATGTTGAAGCAATCACTGTTATTTCGCCTCTCCTCCCTTCTCAATCCACTCCCTCACACTGTCGACCCCTTTAACTTCACCACCCAAGCTTCGCCATTCACTTCTTGTTCTTGCTTTTCCCTTACATCTTGCTTACTATTAAGTATCAGTTTGGGCATTCTGTCATTTTCCATCCTTTCTAAATGGCCCAACCATGCCAGCCGCAGTGACTTAAATGGTAAATCTAACCATGTCCTTCCCTTCTAGTAGGTCATTTATCTTCCTGTTCATTCTTATTTCCCACCTCTCTCTTTCTCTAGTTGGGCCATATATTCTACTTATGATTTTTCTTTGAAACTTTCCAAGGGTGTCTTCATCCTGACTTGTTCTTGTCCATGCCTCATCTCCATTGGTTACAATTGGTCTAATAAGCGTTTTATACATCTTCAGTTTTGTATTTCTTGATAGTAACCTCGTTTTGAGGAGTGTTACATTTGCAAAATATGCCTTGTTACCTTTCATTGCCCTTTGGTTGATCTCCGTGGATATCTTATATTAATTGTTAAGTCCGACTCCTAGATAGGTAAACTCCTTGACACCCTCAAACTCATAATTTACAATTATTATGTTTTGCAGGTCCCGCTTGCTCTGAGAAGCTACATTTTCAAGTAATTCCTCTTCACTTTACTAACCTTCATCCTCACTTCTTTACCAGTGTTTTCTAAGATGTTAAGCATTTGTTTTAGGTCATTTTTATTTCGTGCAATCAGTGCTATATCGTCTAAATAGGCAAATCCTTGTTGATATTTATGCGCAATGGTCAATCTTAAATTCAATTCTTACATTGCATTATGTAGGGTAAGGTTTATTAACGTGGCTGAGAGAGCATCTCCTTGTCTTGCCCCTGAGATCATAGTAAATGATCTACTTGCTCTACCCCCAATAAAGGCTTTTCATTGTGATTCATGCAAAGTCAATTGAACCAGTCTAATCTGTTTGTCTGGAATATCATAACCTCTAACTACATATGTAGCATCTCTTTCCTGTTCACGCTGTCGAAAGCTTGTTTGAAGTCAATGATGAGTATCTGCAAGTCAACATTATATTCGTAGCATTTCTCTATTGTTTGTCTTACTGAGAATATCTGGTCAATGGTACTTATACCAGCTCTAAAGCCACACTGATATTCTTCCGGTATGTCTTCAGCCAAGGTTATGCATTTTAGAAGAAGAGTGGTGAAAATTTTATTTGCTACATTCAGTAATGTAATGCCCCTATAGTTTTTGCAATCATATTTGTCACCTTTTTTATGCATCGGACAAATCAATTATGTCTTCCAGTCTTCTGGGAACTCTTCCAACTTCCAAATACTACAAATTAGCTGATGTAATGCTCTATTTAAATCTTGACCACCATTTTTAATCAATTCAACTCTTATTCCATCTCCTCCTGGTGCTGTGTCATTCCTTTGTTTTCCAATACTTTCAAAGACCTCTTCTATTGTTTGAATAAGCACTTCCTGGTCTTCAGTGTGACTTTGTTCTTACTCTTCTACCCCTGAAGTTAATTTCTTTTTATACAGGTCATTGGAATATTCAGCCCATCTTTCTAGTATCTCATTTTCCTCCCCAATGACTTGACCATTTTTATTTATGCAGGAGTGCACTTTTGGTTGATAACCTTTAGTCATATATTTTACTGCTTAGTAGGACGTTTTGCTTTCTTTAGCGTTACTGAGCTCTTCTACAGCCTTCATCTGATTTTTTAAGTACTCCTTTTCTTTCTTTTCAGTATCCATTACTAAAAAAGAAAGAAAGACTCGTACTTTTCCACAGATTTTATTATACGGTACAACGCGTTTCACCGACTTGCGGCATCATCAGGTACAAATTTGCAAAACAGACAGAGCAAGCATATATACCCTCAGGGCAGAGTGGGGGCGGGGAGGGTTGGAAGGATTTGAGGGGGGTGGGGGCTCGCAGGTGCGTTGATGGATTGTTTTGACCATTTCCAGGCTAATTTCTCGGAGAGGAGTGGGGAGGGGTATGGGAATAATTGCTCATTACAAAGTGTCGTGTTGGGGTTCACCAAGTGCCTTCTAATCTCTAATTGCTCGAGAGCGTCCATTTTTGATCCTTTTGGGAGTGTGTGTAATATCTCTGGGACAAAGTCACTGCTGTGGTTGAATTCTAGTAAATGCTTGGCGAAGAGAGAGTTGTTATTCTGATTTTTATGATACCTAGCGTGTTCCTTGACTCGTAACTTGATATTCCTGCCGGTCTGACCGACATATAGTAAACGCTGTTGTTTCTTTCTTTTTTAGTAATGGATATTAAATACTTCCACGAAGTGAAGCCTGAAACAATAGAATATATTCTTTTCAGTAATTTATCAGCTTCTTCCCTGCTCTTCCTATACTTCTCTTGTTCGTCTAGTCTCCCTTTGTAACATTGTATCTATTCCTATTCTTTTCTTCTATTGCAAGTTTACACTCATTATCAAACTAAATTGCATTCCTTTTTACTTTCGCTTACAATTCCATTTAACCCCTCTTGGCCTATTGAGCTTATCCAAGAGTACCAGTCGTTCTCTAAACTTTACTTTCACTAGATAGTGATCAGAGTCACAATTTGATCCTCGTGCGGACCTTATGTCTAATTTAGAAGATGAATGTCTCCTGGATACCAGCTAATGATCTATTTAATTCTAAATTCCTGTCCCAGGCATTTTCGAGGCATCTATGTGAATATTTTTATGCTCAAAGCATGCGCTCTTTATGAGCATGTTGAGCGATAGAGCAAGCTGGCAGAGAAGGTTGGGGACGGAAAAATTAGACAATATTAAGCGAGATATGGAAAGGGGAAATATAGATATTTTAGGTTTATCCGAGATGAGATGGAAGGATAGCGGTGATTACTGGAGTGATGGTTATAGAATAACATACATCGTCGGGGAGGAGAGCCAACAAAGGTTTACCATAATATTGAATATAGAGGTAGGAACAAGCGCAGTGAATATAGAACAAGCAACGGATAGGATATTACTAGCAGATAAAAAAGCAGAGCCGACGAACTTGGTCATTTTTCAGCCATACGAGTGGATGCCACCCAGAAATCATAAGGCGGAAGAAGTCGATATACGATCAGTTGGAGGACATAATTGCGTGTGTTCCTGAAGGGAAACATTTAATAGTGATGGGGAATTGGAATATGGCTATAGGCGATGATAGAGATGGTGATGAGGTGGGGGCTACGGTTAGAATACGAGGGATGACCGCGGAGAGAAGTGTAGCGTCCGTTTCAAAAAGATAAGGCAGGGGCGGTGGGGTAGGAAATGGAATGTAAAAACGTTAAATGGATTGACAAGGAAGAAGTACCAACAGGCTGTGGAGAAAACCATGGGGGACGGTAAAGACCTGAGTACTATCGAAGAAAAATGGGACTTTATCAAGAAAGGGATATCGAAAGCCGCAAAATACACTATAGGAACTGTTATGGGATAAGAACGAGGGAACCATGGATTGTAGAGGAGATGATTAGAAAGATGGATGAGAGAATAAAATGGAAGAATGTAACCACAGAGTTGGGAATAATGAAGTACAAAGAGTTAAATAATAAATTGAGACGGGCAACGAATAAAGCAAGGGAAGCATAATGGAAGAGGTAGTGCAAGGATATTGAAGTTCACAGAGGAAGGGTAAAACTGGTGTGCTATGCAGCAAGTCAGGTCAAAACTTTGATATGGAGCGTAGCTTTGTGCGGCGCAGAAACGTGGTCACTGTAAAGGGATGATAGGCGTAGATTGGAGGCTTTTGAAATTTGGGTGTGGAGAAGAATGGAGATGGTGAAATGGACCTAAAAGAAAACACATGACGAAGTACTAGCTATAGTACTGCGATAAGAGGGGTTTGTTGATAGCAATCCTAAGGAGATAAGAAAAGTGGATAAAGGGCGCATCGATTGGTAGTGGGATGTTGAAGACTGTAATAGAGGGGAGAATGTTAGGCAAATGAGGAAAGGGCAGGAACAGGATAGGGATATTGGACGGGATGAAGGGAGGGAGAAGGTACTCAGAGATGAAGAGTGCCTGATGTAGAGTAGGTTGCTGGATTTTGTGTTTTGTTAGGAGTCACAAAATATTTATCTGGTAGTTGTGCCCATCCAAAACCTACCTTAACCGGTAGGTTACCTTAGGACCACGTGGTGAGAAAGTCGAGTGGAACAGGTGGTGAGAACGAGGTAAGCAGATAAATCAGAGGCCCGCAGAAGAAAGGGAATGCAAAAAATGAAAACGACTGAGAATGTCGTTGATGGCTTGCAATGGATGGGATGAATACAGGGAGGCATGGAATCGAGGATAGAAAGGATCAGAAATCTGTCGTCGAAAAGTAGGATGTGTCCACCATGGATCGAGACTGAAGAAGGACGCATGATACACGCACAATGACAATCATTCCATTTGAATAAACAATTTTTAATAAATAATTTATATGAAATAAAATGAAGTAGATTGGGATTTTATGTCAACTATGAGATTTAATTTAAGCAACCACAAACACACGCCGGTGGAGGCAAACGCAGTGGAAACCGTTGAGTCATTCGAAATTCATAAGCCGGAATTGTCCCAGTTCGGAAATTCGGTCGTAGTACGCGAGTGCAATTAACAGTCGAGTTAATAGTGCCTGAAGCGGTATTATTTTTCTTTGCCTACTGGATATGGGGACCCTTTCCCGGTAACCAAAAACTAGTTAGAGCAAAGTTATGGGGCAATTAACTAGATATTTTCCCATGAATTGCCGTGTCATAAAACCAAACAAGAACTCGATGAAATCAAAGAAATCATCACCATTGAACTCGGCGACAGCCTTCGTGGATTAACTTTCAAGGCTATTTGCTAAAATGAACCGCGGATGTCTAGTGAAAAATCAACCTCTTGAAACTTGGTCGAAATTATTGAAAATTTTATGAGCATAATAGGTATTCACTGCAGTGTTAATCAAATGAATATTCTCAGAACAAAAGAAGGCATCGCATAAAAAGCATATAATCATTTTTATTAAAAATAATTTGGGTATCGTTCGGAAACAGTGTTCAAGGTTTTTCATCGCTCAGCCTAGTATGAACTTCAAATTTAACTCAGTAGTTACAACAAATACAAATCCTATGTTCATCGCATTCATAATCATTTCGATTTCATCTCTGTTAACCAAAATAGGCCGACGATAGGGTCAAAAGTTGAACATTGACAATGAAGAGCTCGCCTTACTTTTACTTTGAATTCTGACCTCTTTTTTTAAATCATGTTCCTTGAAACTCCGGAGTTAGTCCTGGTGCATATTTTATTCTTAAGTACAGAAGTCCCTCTAACTTCTCCCTGAGAGATGTTCCTCAAGGAATAATTGGTCATTTTCTTCTACAATTTACGTCGTAAACTTTGTGGTGTCGATTTTTACGGTAAGTTTCTCAAAGAGCTACTTAGTTTCGCCACTCACTAAGACCATATGGTAAATATTTAACATCTTGTTGACTGGTGAGTAGTTTAATTATTCTTGTTAAAAGGCCCCTAAGCTCTTTTTTTTAAATTCTCCTTAAACAGATTTCCTGTGATAGGTAACAGACTATGGTGTTTTATTGGAAAATTCCGTTTTTTTGCTAATGAAGTTAAAGATATAACCCCGCATTGGACAATAATAGAAAACTCTTCCATTCCCGTCCCCCCAGCGGGTAGGGGGATAGAGAATACTCCCGCAGTATCCCTGCTTGTCGTAAGAGGCGACTAAAAGGGCAGGGAGAAAACCCCGAAAACAAACCCCAAGCCAGCAAGGGATGCGTCCGGACAGTGCTGTGGATCCACTGTCTGTGAGCGGCCATACCATCTGGCCTGCGATCCGCCCAGGTGTTTGCCGTGCCTGGAGATCCGTAAGGGAGAGAAGGGGATCCTGGAGGGTGATCTTTCTGGTTCCCAGCAGGGTGTCGGATGCCCTGTATGGACCGGAGAGCGATATCCCTCTTCGGCCCCGGATTTCACGTAAACGGGAGGCCGGGAGCTAGCCACTCCCGGTCAATCGGCTTCCGTCGCGTTTTTACTCCGGTGGCGAGTGCCAAGGTTGTGGTGGTCTGCGAAGGGAGGTCGGAGATGTAAGGGTTTGTGTGGGCCCTTGCATCAAAGATCCAACCCGAAACAGACAACCACTCCTGAAGCGCTATATCCCTCGAGTTAGCCCTGGCGACCGCTCCGGTTTGGCGGAGCGGCGTCCCAAAAGTGTGGCTCCGTGGCGGGTGGGGAGGCCGAGGGACGAATCAATTATTATTATGGAGGAAAAATCTTTTCCACCACCCAAAAGATCCCGTCCGGACACGGGTGGGGGAGATAAGTGTATTGGCATATGCAAGCGCTACCTAATTATGTCATGTATAAAGGTAGGTGAGACCTTGAAAAAGGTTTCTCTTTTCTTAATTCGCAGTGTTGTCACAGATTGTGCCTGGGGACCCAAAGAGCGTGAAGAAGCTCTCAGGGATGGTAACTTCTTATAGAGACCCTGAACGATACACAGAGCGAAAAATTGTTAGCTATGGGAATGCTCCATGACATTCCGATAAAGGTGGAGGTGCACCATACTCTTAACACCTGTCGGGGAGTCATCAGTCATTACGACCTTCTATACGTGGACATCGACGAAATCAAGAGAGAAATGTTCTCTCACTGATTGTCTGATTGTCGTCGACTCACGACGAGGCGCAACGGGGAAAACGTTAACAGCACCTCCGTGATCTTGACGTTTGCGCGTGATAGACTACCCGACAAGGTGTTTGTGGGCTATGAATCGGTACCAGTGAGGCCATTCATCCCAAATCCAGCGCGTTGTTTCAAATGCCAACGGTTCGGCCATGTCGCGTCGCGCTGCGAGGGCAAGGCCACCTGCCCGCGCTGTGGCAAAGACGCGCACGAGGATAAAGAGTGCTCTTTGGAACCTCTTTGTGTCAATTGCGAGGGTACACACCCAGTGTACTCTCGTGATTGCCCAAAGATGAAAGAAGAAAGGAAGGTCATGGAGATTAAAACATTAGAAAAAATCCCATATGCGGAAGCGAGGAGAAAATACAGGGCGCTAATCGCCCCAACTTTCTCCCGGTCCTTTGCTTCCGTTGCGACCACGCCATCTGTAAAGTGTACCATCGCCACGAAGACAGAGATCCTGAAAGAGTCCCCTATTGACACGCAAGCGCCTAAACCCGAAAGGGCGAAAGATATGAAGAGTAAGGTGGACAACGAGCCACCTACTCCAGTGGGCCCTTCAAAGAAGAGCCCACAAAAAACCACTTAGGGGAACACGCCAAAAGGGCGTGAGAATACACCTTCCCCGCCACCTCCAGCCAAGCCAAAGAAGCCGGAGGTCATTGAAGAGGACCAGAGTATCTATGATACTGAGGTCTTCGCAAGCGAGTGGAAGAGGAAACATCGCTTCAAGCGATAACCTCAATAGAGTTGGTCATCTCCCTTTTCAATTAATTTATTTATTTATTTATTCATTTTAATTTTACACTTAAAATGTGTCTCATATTGCAGTGGAACTGCAATGGTTTTTATCGGCACAAGGAGGAGCTGGCCGTTTTAATCCAAGATTTTAAACCCTCTTGCATTTGTCTGCAAGAGATACATTTTAAGGCCGAAGACAACGGTATTCTAAAGGGGTACACTGTTTTTAGAGTGGATGACCTAAGTGGCCAACGAGCCCAAGGTGGAGGAGCAGTTGCGACCCGTGAGGCCCTTTACACCTCCCGAGTCCAACTGAACTCTCCATTCCAAGCCGTCGCTGTCACGGTGCACACTCCTGAGAGGATGACGTTATGTAACGTGTATCTGCCAGAGGGTGCACCGGTGACTCGCCTGAATCTTGAAGCCCTTGTCCGCCAGCTTCATCAGCCGTTCATTTTGATGGGAGATTTTAATGACAATGATCCTCTCTGGGGAGGGCCAGAAACCCAAAGTAATAGGAGAGGACGAATCTTATCCAACTTTATTGAGGATTTTAACCTGTTTTTATTAAATAGCGGCGAAAAAACTCGCTTTAACAGCTTCAATGGGGAATTATCAGCAATAGATCTTTGTTTATGTTCGAGAAGTCGAGCCCCAAAGCTTAAAATGTCCACCCACAACGATCTCTGTGGGAGTGACCATTTTCCTCTTCTACTCGTTAAAGAAGACTCTTCGCCCACCATTTCAAAACCTCCGGAAAAGTGGCGTATTAACCGTGCGGACTGGCCACTTTTCAAGCGTATGTTTACATATAAACACGAAGCAAGTTTCGACGCGTTGCACAACGTCGAGAAACTAAGTTCAACGCTCTTGGCGGCAGCTACCAAAAGTATCCCTCGTACGTCCGGGAATCTTAATCGAGCTCCTGTCCCTTTGTGGAACGGGGAATGCGACAGGGCGATCCGGGCGAGGAAAAAAGCGTTGAATATTTTTAACAAATATCCCACGGCAACTAATCTGGCATCGTACCGCCGCCTGAGAGCGCGAGCTCGAAGGGCCGTCAAGGAGGCAAAGAGGGCTTCCTGGATAGAATTCGTACCTACCATCAACCATCGCACGCCACTTGGTCAGGTATGGGACAAAGTTAAGAAAATCTCCGGGTCAAAGGGCTCTTTTGTCATCTCGCCATTGCTTGTTGCTGGCCGGGTGGTTACTTCACCTGCCGAAATAAGCAACATATTCGCAAGTCAGTTCGTGGCCAATAGCAGTGACGAGGGCTATGCCGCGGACTTTGCAAACATAAAAAGGCGATGCAAGAGAGTCCCTCTCAATTTTGGTGCAGGTCCTACATCTAAATATTACAATGAGCCATTCACGCCCTGGGAGCTTAAATCCGCCATCCAAGACTCCCACAACACCTCGCCAGGTGCGGACGAAATCCACAACGCTTTTCTCCAGAACATTCCGGAAACTTCGATTGGGGAGGTCCTAAATACCCTCAACCAACTTTGGAACGAGGGTAGGTTTCCAAATGCCTGGCGAGAGTCCATCGTGATACCAATCCCGAAACAGGGCAAGGACAAAAATGACCCGAATAACTACCGTCCCATATCTCTCACCAGCTGCCTGTGTAAGGTGATGGAATGAATGGTAAACCGACAACTGATTTGGTGCTTGGAGAGTCGACACCTGCTCTCCGACGCTCAGTGCGGGTTTCGGCGTGGGAGATCCACGACAGATCATCTGGTGCGCACTGAGAACTTCATCCAGGAAGCCTTTCTCCAGCGTCAACACGTCATAGCAGTCTTCTTCTACCGCCTTTTTAAAGTAAGGACTGGGAAGCACTTATCCCGATCTTTTACGCAGGAGAACGGGGTCCCCAGGGTTCAGTGCTGAGCGTGACGTTATTTGCCATCGCCATCAACGACAAGATGGAATGCATCAATGCCCCGGTGATGGCATCGCTGTATGTGGACGACCTAGCCATATTCTGCCGGTCGAGACGACTGACAAACGCTTCCAGGCAAGCCCAGGTGACCCTAAACAAACTGGGAGAGTGGTCGCGAAAGAATGGATTTCGTTTCTCCACGGTGAAAACGAAATGCGTGCACTTTCACCGTCTTCGCGGTTATCACATCACCCCGACCCTAACCCTGTTGGGTAGGATTCTCCCATTTGTGGAGTCCGTCCGCTTTCTCGGCATGATCCTGGACCAAAAGCTGAACTGGCGGGAGCATATCCGCGTGTTACGCGAGAGGTGTCGCCAAACCCTCAACGTTTTCAAGTTTTTAACTCACTCCACATGGGGAGCAGACCGCACCACCATGCTTTTATTGTACAGAGGCTTGGTGCGATCGAAACTGGACTATGGTTCCATAGTATATTCTTCAGGACGAGAGTCTTACTTGAGACCCCTTACATGTGTCCACAATGCTGGGATACGGTTGGCCACCGGGGCATTTAGAACAAGCCCAGTCCCAAGCTTACTCGCAGACGCAGGGGAGCCTCCGTTGGAAACCTGCAGGATGATTTTAATGGGCAACTATGCCTGTAAAGTTTTATCAGAGACCAACCACCCTTGTTTTAACATAGTTTTTAACCACCTTTTTTAGACTTATTTAACAGGCGGAGAAGGGCAACTAGGCCCCTCGCCGTTCGTTTTAATGATTTTATTCATGAGGTAAATTTTATATTTCCTCAAATATGCCCCGTCTCCTATGCTAAGTATCCGCCTTGGTTAACGCCAAAGCCGGATATTAAATCCATTGCCCATGCGACTGTCGACGCACCCTGATACCCTTAAAACTTCTACTCCATTCCCGTTCGGTTGTTTTTATTTTATGGCAGCAATTAACATAGTGACCGCAACGCACTATTGCAATATTTATATATTTTTTTTTATTTGTATATTTATTTGATATCTCACTATCAATGTATGCCTCATTCTACAAGTCATGTATTCAAAAAGAGAGGAATACACCCCCCCCCCCCGAGTGCATTCAAATCCCAGCATTCATTTGGTATATATACTCGAAGTAAAACTCAGTCGCTGTGCGGAGGGACTGTAATTCTTGGGTGTCCAATAGCTCTTCCGGCCGACTGTTGACAGATTATTAGGACTTAGGAAATATGATAGGCATACACTATGATAGGATTTTTACTTGTTTGAATGAATTTTATCGGCCCTTTTAAATTAATTAAATTAAAAATAGTTAGCTATGCGTGGGTTCATCTAATATTATTTTTACAATAAAATAGTTTATTTGAAATGCTGCTTCTCCTGTATAAACTTTCGTATTTTCCAATGCCGTAGATGCTAATATGGTTGAATAAGCTGACGAAGGTTTTTCCCTCTAAGCCATGACTGCTGCATGGTCATGTCATCCAGCGTTGTTAGGCGTGCAAGGCAGACGAGTTATTCATGTGCATTATTTTTTTGTAGACAACGCCTAATTAATTGATTTAAGCTTGACTAAGGCAATATTAGTGAAGGGATTTACCCAAAGACCTTAATCGTTCCTTAATGAATATTTGGCATGAATATAACAGAAAGAAATGAATGGACATGTTTTATAGAATATGTTTTAATAGAGCCACTTCACCTTGAAAATAAATCCTTGATATAACTAAATTCTCTTCAAAAAATTTTGGTTTGGTATCTCCCCTGATATCCATTTCGGGTGTATAATAGCAAAATACAAATGTAACGGATGTTAAAAAGTTAGATTTTAAATTTTATTCTTACTTAAATCTTAAAATTTTTATGGTACAGCAAGACTTTTTCTTCAAAAAAATAAATATAATATTTTATATATAAATACTAAATTCTTATATATTTTTAATTAATTTTATTTAATACGAAGGCTAGCACATAAGGGATATAATATGTATGTTAAATTCTTATTTTTATATTTCTATATAAAGTAAAAAATTGTAAATTGTTCATTGTATGTTATGCAAGATAATTACGTATAAAACGTATGTTTCAAAGTTTTCCGAGTGTAAGATAGCTACAGCGTGAGTTCCGCAAATAATGGCAGGAATTTTCCGCGCCACTCCTATTGGTCAAAGTAGGATCTAGCTACATCTGCATCTACATCAATACCCTGCGTGCCACCAAAAAGGTGTGTGGCGGTTATGATGTTGAGACAAGGCCCAGTCTTCTCAGTCGAAAGGTCGTCATTCTCCACGACCAAACAAAGTTCGCATGTCCCGTTCCAATGTGAAGGTCATGCTGGTGTGTTTCTTCGATTGGTAAGGGTTCATCCCCATCTGCATCTAAATCAACACCCTGCGAACCACCAAAAAGGTGTGTGGCAGGGGGTGCAGCACCAGGAGGAAAGGGTAAGGGATGAGGGGGTTAGGGTTTTTCAAATGGATGGGGAAAGGTAAGGGGAACCTGCAAAAAAAATGTGAATATAATCGTATAACCATGCGCAGTCCCTACCTTGTAGGTTAATACTTATTATGTCGAGTCGACTAGTGGGGGATTTCGATTACAAGCATTCTGGTCTCTTATTGCTCTTGGAAAAAATGACCATTTAAACCTGTCAGTCTTGCACTCTATCTCTAATCTTATATTCGTGATCCCTACGCCCGTAACACGTTGGGGTTCGTATTATGTTCTTGATGTCATCGGAAAAGGACCCATATTTACATATTATTAATAAGTTTAATCTATATCGTAAACGCTGCTGTGTAAGGGAATCCCAGCCAAAATTTTATAGCAAAGTAGTAACAGTACTGCGTTTGTCATAACAATTTTTGACAAATCTAGCCCCCCTCCGCTGAACTCGATCTACTATAATTCCGAAATTAAATTTATCTCTTGATGACCCCATATACTGGCAGCATAATCTAGGTGGGGTCTGACTAGGGAAAGAAAGCATCGCTCCTCTACTTTTTCGTCGCATTAACCCAGCACTCTTTTTACAAATCCCAATTTTTTCTTAGAACGACCGCATATTTCTCGTATGTGCTTTCCCCAGGACAGATCGTGAGTAATTGTTACACCCAAGTATTTAAAGGAATCTACCCTCGCGATTTCTGTTTGCTTCACTTTGTAACTAAATGGGGGGGTGTTACTCTTTCCCAAAAATGTATTACTACGCATTTTTTCAAACTTAATTCCAATTGCCATGTATCGCACCAAGTCTGGATTGCATTTAGGTCGTTAGCTAACGTGACTCTGTCATCGCGACTTCGAATGTCCCCATAAATCACCGCATCGTCAGCAAAAAGACGGAGCTTGCTATTAACCACGGCGCTGAGGTCATTTACAGGGTTCGTCCGGAATATAAGTGTACTGACCTCAGGAAAAAATATTTATTACACTTTTACATATCTTAAGCTAATATTCCTAAAAATAGGACCCTTGTGAGTCGATACACTTGTTCCAGCGGCGTTCCCATTCCTGGAACGCTCCCGCGAAGGCATCATCGGGAACCTCTCGAAGACACGTCGTCACGGCCTCTTTGACGGCGTCCAAAGTCCCGTATCGCGTTCCTTTCAAACTCCTCTTTATCTTCGGGAACAGAAAGAAGTCCGGTGGTGACAAGTCCGGGTTGTAGGGCGGGTGCGGCAGCGTTGCCACGCCGTGCTTAGCCAAGAAGTCCGACACGACAAGCGCGGTGTGAGACGGCGCATTGTCGTGATGCAGCCGCCAGATGTTTTTGATCGCTGGCCGGACGCGGGCGACTCGTTTTCGAAGCCTGTCGAGCACTTGTACGTAAAATGCAGCATTTACAGTTTGTCGTTCAGGTACAAATTCGTAGTGGACGACTCCCCTTTTGTCAAAAAAGACAATGAGCATCGCCTTGATCCGAGATTTGCTCATGCGAGCTTTCTTTTGACGGGGTGATGATGGGGTGTGCCACTCCGCACTTTGTCTCTTCGACTCCGGGTCGTACTCAAAGATCCACGTCTCGTCACCCGAAACAACGTTTTCTAAAAAATGTGGATCACTTTTGCAGTGATCCGCAAGTTGTGTCGCGATTTCCAAACGATTGAGTCTTTGATCATCACTGAGCACTTTCGGCACCAACTTTGCACAAATTTTTCGCATCTGTAATTGCTCCCTAATAATCTCGTGCACTATTGTTTTTGGCACATTACACTGCTCTGCTATCATCCGAACACTAAGACGACGATCAGAGTTCAGTACATCGCGAACTTTTCGCACATCTTCGTCGGTGAGTGTCGTTGATGGGCATCCAGGCCGTGGTTCGTCGTCGACCTCTTCTCTGTCCTCCACGAACATCTTGTGCCACCGAAAGATCATGTTTCTGGACATGACTGACTCCCCGTAAGCCTGGTTAATCATACCGACAGTTTCGGTAGACGATTTCCCAAGCTTTACCGCTAATTTGATGGAATAACGCTGCTCCAAAAACTTCGGCATCGCGTTCCGTGACGTGGGTCTAGCGTGTAGGTTCGCGTTAACAGAGCTCCTCACTACACCACAGCTCAGAGCCGACTGCCTTTTTCAGCGTCGCTTGCCAACATACCCCCCTCCAATCGAAGCCCGTCAGAGCGGTGCTGGGCGCGCCTGGAGCGGCGGGAAAAAATCAGTACACTTATTTTCCGGACGAACCCTGTATATGCCGTGGGAACGTTAATGGGTAATATGTCAAGGGTTGGAACAGTAAGTAATACTGGGCTACGGGGTGAATGAGTGTGTCGATTTGAAAATTATCAAGCCAGATAGCCAAGAGATGGCAGTTATTCAGTGCTTTGAACTAATGCGAGAGGTATGGGATGAGGATTAACCGCAATTAAGCAAAAGTAATAAGATTATCGTGTAGAAGGAAATCTAAGTGACCCACTATGCTTGGAGAAAATGAAAAAGTCAATTTGGTGGAGAATGGTGCATATTTGGGTAGTTTTCAAGGGGAAAGGGACCCGAGGAGAAGAATCGCGTAAGCAAATGTGGAATTTGCAGGAAGAAGAGGATCGATGACGATTAAACTGAGTAAAAATGTGAAGAAATGTCAAAAAGAGAATTAAATTTGTAGCCTACTGCCTGATAAAAATGAGAGCCGGTCTTTGGGACAAGAGGATGAAGGTAGATTGAAGGTTTATGAGGTGTGGGTGGAGTAAAATATGGTGGAAATTAGTCGGACGGAGAGGGCGGCACACACATGACTTTTTATAGAGGGTGAGCGAAGGGTTATTGGGGAAATGCCGGAAAAGAACGTGGATGGAGGAAACAATGGGAGGTGGTGGGACGCTAAAGGCCGAGATAGAAGGGAGAACCTAGATTAAGCGGGATAGAGGATGGAAGAGAGTAGCTATTTCAGACGGCATGAGAGCAGGGACTATTTACGAAGAAATCACGAAAGAAATAATTTAAGACAAATAACAATGCGTCCTCACGATACTTAAAAGCAAATAGTTGTTGGTGATTGTCCGAATCTTACTATTGAAATGTTATAATACCTTGAATGAAAGGAAATAATATTCAATTCCATCTGGCTTCACTGATTTCTGACCTATTTTTCGGTGATATTGCTGCCGGATGATTTATAATTGAAAATGAGGTATGATAAGAGTAATGGCATAAATATCGGCATTAAGCTCTATCGTATTCAATACTCATAAAACACATACATCATCCCTCGCCCAACCTCCCAATTTCTTAAGCGCTGTTGAACAGACTCTTTTAGATAATCAGCCTAGCAAGTGGCATGAATTAATACAAGAGATGGTGTAATACTAGAAAAACTAATGTTATTTAACGCGGTGATGGATAAATATTGCGCCGACAGAAAGAATCATGACGACATTCATCAAGAGGTTGTCGAAAGGAAGAATCTTAGATAAGAAATATTTGCAATAACAGGAGAGGAAAAATTTGCTTGCCTTTAATGAATACGATTTCAAGGATCGGTAAAACAAGGAATTCCAAGTATTAGTAATTTTACTATCATTATCCCTGATTATGAGGACCCAGTAAATGGAACCTTAAAATTACGCAAGGTGAAGATTAATGGAAGATTTTAAAAAAATGCATAATCCAGGAAAAAATTAGCACTAAGGGAAACACGTCATTTGAAAGTACCTCAAGTCATATCCTTTCGCGGAAACTTCTACGGTATAGAGTTATTTTGGCTGTGGTAGCCCTCGGATTAAAACTTTTTCCACGCCGTCCACCAACGGCCCGAATCCGCTTAAAGACAAGACGGAGAGTGATTTTATTTTCGGAATTGGAGCACGGATCCCAAAACTACTTTTCAAACTTTCTTTCGAAGATGTTACATATGGAATTCATCTGGATGGAGGAGGAAAACTTGAGAAGTAATGTGAATAATTTATGACACGGAAATATTGGTACACGCATCCGAATTTGCCATCGCGAAAAGCGAATGGATTCAATAAATTCAGCAGAATAAGCTCGAAATTCCAACCGAGATGGCTCAAAGTCCTAATTTTGTCGCATTCCTCCCTTTTTATTAAATCTGGAAGTATGTAATTCATCACAAGCGAGGCACTTCCACGCAACGATCGACAATTTCCACCGCAGGATCCTGAATTGGGACCAGACCCACACACCCAACAGATGAAATATTCCAATTGATACACGTCGAATACTTATTACTTCATGGCTTCATCTTCACCGTATCATTTAACCTTTTTAGAATATATGTGTGTACATACGCGTATATATTAGTTTTAATTTCTCTCCTCTGTCTACACGCTTCGCAATGGCGATATCGATCGCTCACATGCGGCGTCATCCGACCGCGAGTGAGTGGGTGGGAGGGAGAAAAACCGGGAGAGGTTTTTAATTGAGCACCTACGGCATGCAGTGCTTTCGGAAGTCATTAATCGCTGAGTCCATCTATGGGGAACGTAAGTGTGCGCGGCTGTCGTGCGCCCCCGTTCAATTGTCACGTGATTTCCATCCTGGTACTGCCGCGGGAGTTTTTCTCGAATCCGGCGACGGCAGGGTCGTGCACGGGACACGGCCCGGCTGGCGGTGCGACGCATCGCTAAATTCAAGCGATACATGATTCCGGTCAAAGTCAATTTCCCCACCTTAAAATTTGGTCACTCTCAGATTAGGACGGCCGGCTTGGGCTAACCCACTTTGGTTTGTTCCTGCGGGCAGAGATTCCGGAAACATTTCCGCAATCAAATAACCTCCATATCCCATAATAACTGTCACGCCGACAAAATGCTGGCATACTGGGCATATACCATTGCAACCACTGCCGAAAACAACGTCCAGCTGCAATCGTATTTGTGTTTTGATCCGCTCCGAAGTCCGTAGTGATATCGCTGGGCGATTGGGTGATGGAGTGAGAGTGTCATTGACGTGCTTTGGGTAAAACAATCAGATCCCTGCAAACGCTGTCAAAAAATCGCTAACCATCGGAATGGCGCAACGCAAACTTTCGTGAGAAGAACTCTGGATTGGGTTCCCGAAAAAAAGGTTTAAAATAATCTCCGCTAAAACGTAGGCCACTTCCAGTATCACAACCGGAGGATTTGCATGTCATCGTGTATGATATATATGCTACCTTGATCAAAAAGTTCCCGGAATAACCACCGTGTGGCGCTCCCATCGTTCCGATTTGAGTTCTGTTTTTTTTTGTTAAATTGGTACATCTGTTGTTGATATTCCCTTTAAATCTTAGTGTCATAACTTGACATTTGCAAAAGTTACGTAGCCAAGAGTACATCTATCTCTGTGTGTGTTGGCGATTTTTTACAATTTCAGAAATGGATTTAAATTTGCAACAACGAACTTGTATTAAATTTTGCGTAAAAAACGGATTTAGTGGCGCACGGACGTTGGAAATGTTGGAAAAGTGTTTCGGCAACGATTCTCTAAAAAAAACGGTCGTTTACCAGTGGCACGAGCGGTTCAGAAGTGGTCGTGAGTCAATCGAAGATGATGAACACAGTGGCAGACCATCGACATCGAAAGTCGGTGAAAAAATTGATAAAGTAAAGAAATGTTGGTCAATAACCGCAAATTAACCATCAGAGAAATAGCGGAGGACTTGAACATTGCCTATGGATCCGCCCAAGACATTGTGGTTAATGATTTGGGTTTCCGTCGTGTAGCAGCAAAGTTGGTGCCAAAAGACCTCAATTTCATGCAAAAAAGAGACCGTGTTGACGTCGCAAAAGACATGATTTGCGAGGCTGAATCCGATCCCACATTCATCAAAAGGATCATTACTGGAGACGAGACGTGGGTTTATGAGTACGACACGCAATCCAGACATCAGGCAAGTGAATGGCGTTCACCAAATGAGCCGAGACCAAAAAAACCACGTCGTTTTCAGTCAAAAAAGAAGGCAATGCTGACGGTTTTCATGGATTACAACGGTGTAGTGCATCATGAATTTTTGCCAGAAGGCCAGACAGTAAACAAAGAGTATTATTTGGGCGTTATGAGACGTTTGCGTGAAGCAATTCGCCGAAAGAGACCAGAAATGTGGGCAGAAAACTCGTGGATTTTGCACCATGATAACGCACCGTCGCACAGTGCTATCATTATTCGTAATTTTTTGACGAAAAATGCAACAAATACCATCCAACAGCCACCGAATTCACCTGATTTGGCTCCCTGTGACTTCTTTCTGTTCAATCGAGTTAAAAAACCATTACGGGGAACGCGTTTTAGCAGCCGAGAGGAAGTAATGGAAAAATCGCAGGAAGCACTGATGGACATACCGAAAACCGAATATAAAAAATGTTTCGAGGATTGGATCAAGCGCTGGCATAAGTGTGTTGCAGTCGATGGGGATTACTTTGAAGGGGACAATATAGATTTAGATGAATAAACTTGTATTTTTAATTTTCTGAATAAATTCCGGGAAATTTTTGATCAAGGTAGTATATATATATATATATATATATATATATATATATATATATATATATATATGTGTGTGTGTGTGTGTGTGTGTGTGTGTGTGTGTGTGTGTGTGAGCGTGTGTGTGTGTTTCAAGAACACGCGCATAAAAAACAAGTGCGCCAGATTATTTTTTATTACCGCATCAGAGTGTCGCTTTTTGCATCGGATTTATTTCCGTGGAATAAAATACGCTCTCTAATGCACCGAGTGAGACAACTGGAAAAGAAATCTGATTTTGGAACAGTCCGAACAGAATTGCAATTAAATGATCCGACCATCACGTTTGCAAATATCAAAGCGGTGGATTTTCAGGAATTTTCTAGTCAACCTTTTCCAAATGAGCATGTATTCACGCAATAGGATACATATCTAAATATAATCTACAGCAGAAGAAAAACATCATAACCTTGAAAGGTCGAAACTTATATTTAAAATATGAATTTCTATCTTGAAAAATTCCAAAACTTAAGTAAAATGTATAAATGTTGTATCTAGTTTTCCCGAACGAAGAGCGTGTTTTTTGTGTCTTAGATTTCCGCATATTGAATTAGCTACATACACCGCTTGAGGAAGAAATACTGAAATACGCCATAAGAAGAATGATGGTAATCCATGGTGATCATGGGAAATGTACGCAATTGAGGGCAGAATTTTTTTAGAAATAACTATTTTTTGACGAAACAACTACCATTCTTTAAAATTAAAAGTTTGGCGATACACTCACCGATCCCATGTATTTACGGACAAACTATTGACATCAAGGGAGGATTTTTTCCAGTTCAAGCGAGTTCAAAACTTGACTTTAACAGAAGGATGATAGGGAAATTTTGGTTGGATATTAAAAGTTTACGAGATGCGTCGACGCTTATGCTTTTTTCTCACCAATCGATGCTTCATATGTCATTTAAAGGTCGAAGTTAAAGGATCAAAAGCTAGACCATTAGACTGTTTTCGAGAGAAATCCTATTATCTAATGAATAATAGAGCTGATCATAAACAAAAACCACACTTAACTCTTGTCACATTTTATGAGAGCAATCAGCACTATCCAAAGCCGTCACCATCTTTTCAGCAATGAAGGTTTTTACTTGCTAATGGCCATCCGAACTATGAAAGGCTGATAGGAAAACTTGGCAAAAAATCGTAACCATAATTTATGACGACCCGCTCGACATCCCTGGATCTGCAAAAGATCCTCTGATGAAGAAAATTTGTGTTTTTCGCATGTATTGTTTCCCTATGGTGACACCTGACATTACTCTTACCTTTGCTAAAAAATGTGATGATTCAGTGAGACGATAAACTTTCCGATGTCTACCTCTGATATTTGTGGCAAAGAATGCTGTGCGTATTTCATGCAAGCATGCCCACGACGCTTGGGCATGAAATGGATCGATCATGAAAGTCATAGACATCTTTGGCATTCACGGAATCTTCCGTCATTAGTGTCATCGGACAGAAAAGAGGGATCGAAAACAAGACGTTACTCCATATCGCTCAACAAAATTGACGAGGACAAGCCTAAGGACAAGCCACATTGTTTTTGTAAATTCCTAGACTGCTCTTCAAATGATATAAATATATCTGCGTGTAGTGAAATAAATACAATTCTCTTGGTTCAGATAGATTGTTTGATTGACCGTACTACATATACGTGGATGGATGTATCAAGTAGACCAAAATCTTAATCCGAACGCTATTAAAGCCAGCGTTTCACTAAAAAAAACGCCTATTTGATTGGTCATCATTAGATACCAACTGTAACACTCACCGTTAGTAGTTTAAAAATATATGGAGATGGTTTGGTGATACTAAAAAAATTAAAAGTTTAAAAATTGAGAAAAATTTGTGGTAATAGGAGGAAATGAAAGAAAGAGATTTAAAATTAAGTCGCCGTAGTACTTTGCGAGCACATTTTAGAATACTTCGTGAGTGAGCTTAGATTACAGTGAATTGGAGTGATTAAAAAACAATAAACTGAAGCCTGAACAAATAAATCCTGCTTTCTGAGCATCCCTGTTAGACGTTCCAATCATTAAAACTGCTATATTAGAGTATACATCGCTTCTGTAAGGAACAATCAAAATGCAATTAGCTGGCAGAGATTTTGTGTAAAGGAAAACCCATGAAACCAACGAATCGATTAGTTTGATTCAAGTTTACTTGTCCTTAAATGAGAGATTTCGGCGTTGAAGAGGTGGCAGCGGGTGTATCTAATTATACCGCTGCTTATGAAGGAAAGTACTCATGCTTATGAAGGAAAATTATTTATGCTAGGACCACTAAATGAAACAATTTGGGAAAGATATTGAAGGAAAAACATTTTTTATTTGTTTAACATATATTCATGAATAGGGGAATTGAGGAATGACGACCAAGGAAGAAGGTCGAATTTCTAAGATTTTTTGAAGATATCAGTCTGTGGGACACAGGAAAGGGAGAGGGATACTAATGGGACCCATAGTAAGACGCGATACTTAGCTGCGGACTAAATACTGGGGAGTAGAGAGCGGAGGGGGGACTGAAGGATGAATTCGAGGGAAGGTAACAGCTCTTGAAACAACGAAGGAAGAAAAAGATCGGAGGGTTACATGAAAACTTGGAAAACTGTCACTGAACAAATATAATCCGTAATGATGCTGATGCATTCCTACCAAGATTCGTTATTTTAATTGGGTGAAAACAAAATGAATATGCAAGTGTTATAGATTGGATTGGGCTTTGAATAAAAAAGTTTCATTTAAATTTGGGGTATAAAAATTAATATTTCTCTGAGGGCAAAAAAATGGAATAATTATATTTAGCCTCACAGTATAACGAGTGAAACCCGGTTGTGCCAGGAAAAGTATGACTGTCGACTAAACGTGGTGGGTGTGGAAGTACTCGGGGTAGGTAGAGTGGGTAGAAGTAATGAGCGTGCTGTGAACATGGACTTGGAAGAGACGAGGGAAAAAGGGCTTGGCGACGCTATTTTGGTCTTGCGGAGAGGATGGAGGAAAATCCAAACCAAATATGAAAATGTGAGCGACTGATGAAAAATGATTCGACTGTTCGATGATCAATATGGATGAAGTAATTCTGTAGACAAGGAATACTTGCCATCTCAAGAACAGAAGAGCTAGTCTGAAGCAATGTGCAAATGTCGCTAAGGTGGAAGACGTTCGCAGCAATCGGGCAGTTAAAATCATCAGCATTTCAATCCTATGTTTGGTTTACCTCAGCCCACCATTCTTCTCTATTTGGTATCAAATACCCTCACCCCTTCTTTGCATTTCTGTTTTACGGTCTTATTAATTTTTCCGATGTACATTCCATTTGTATTCCTTGCGGGATCTTTACTTCAATTTTTTCCTTTTATTATCTAAACCCATCTTACTACGAGAGTAAGGAGCCTAGATGGCACAACGGAGAAGTCAGATCGGCATTGAGAAGGGAAAGACGGCTACAATCAAATTTTTAAAATAGTTTAAAAAGGGTCGATGTATTTTATATTAATTTGTTCAAATGGAAACTAAAAGAATGCCGTGGTAAAATGAAAAGTATCATGTGCAAAGCCTTCACTCCTTTGAATCTAAAATCTATGCGAATATCTTGAGGAAAATCCAAAACCGTTCTGGTCCTATGTTAGATAAATACAGGATAAACGCCTAACTGCACATTCTTTGATGACGGAAAACGGATAAATTACTTTCAATAACAGCGTGAAAAAGGCAAATATTTTAAACAGGTTTTTCCTCTGCGTCCACAATAAGATAAAGACGCACCAAAAGAGCCTCCACACCCACCCCGGGAACACACGCGTGACATTACACTGACCAAGAAGCTATAGAACGTCAGCTCCGTAGTATCAAAGCAAAGAAAGCCTCAGGTCTGGAAGGAATGCCGGCTAGATTATTGAAGGAATTAGCTGAAGATATTTCCCCGATTTTAGAAAGTGTTTTTCTAAAATCGATACAAGAAGAATCAGTAGCTAGTGACTGGAAGCTAGCCCATATAACTCTCATCTAATATGATGGCAATTGAGAATAATTAACTACTTACTGACCTATTTCTTGAGCATAGATCTCTTGTAAAATATTAGAACATAGTAGTGCCAGTATCGTTATGAGTTTTCTCGATAGTAAGAAGACATTAAGCCACAACCAGCACGGATTTAGGAAAAGCAGATCTTGCGGAACATAACTGGGTATTTTTATTCACGATTTATTTAGAAGAAAATAGCTCGCAGGTTGATGCAGTATTTTTAGATTTCAAAAATGCTTTCGATAAAGTCCTGCTCAATAAATTGCTACACAAAATTTAATGTTTGATATCAATGCAAAAATAATGAAATGGATTAGAGACTTCTTGTCAAGTCGCAAACAAATAGTAGTCATAGATGAGTTGTGCTCAACGGATTTAGCTGTAACGTCAGGTGTCCCCACCAGAGAAGCGTAATAGAGCTGCTTCTATTCTTAATGTACAATAATGGCTTAAGCTCGCACTTACGTAGCAACCTCAGATTATTTGCTGACGGCACGGTGGTATAGAGGGAAAAAGGGGCCCATCAGATTGCGAGCTACATTCTAGAGACAAACATATTATCGGATTGGTGCCAGTAATAGGGATTAGTACTTAATATTTTGGCGCAGTTTAGAAATGTTGGACAAGGGAAGTGACGAGCAGGACATTTAGGGTTCAGTGCCAACTATGGCCGATTAAGTTAAATATTTGAGGGGAGTTCTGTGGTGTTAGGCCTTTCATGGGGAGCCCATATCAATATGCATGTCCGTGTGCTTCGAAGAAACTCGGCTTAATTATACGGGTGGTAGGAAAATGTTCTGATAAAGTAAAAGAGAGGTGTTATTTCACTTTAATTATACCTTATTTGGAATATGTAGTGAGTATTTGGGATCCTTGGGAAAATTTCGCAGAAAGATTAAGTCCAGAGAAAATGCACAATATTCGGCAAAAATTGTTACAATAGGAAGACAAGTGTGTCAGGCCTTTTAGGGGAATCAGGCTGGAAGCCACATGAGATGCGGATAGAAAAAGCGAGACTTAGGCTTTTAGAAAGATTCAGAAGCTTGTATCATTTTCTATATTCGGAGTGTATACTTCCTGTCATTTATTTAGTGACTGTAAATCATGACATATTTTCTGTGATCCTTGAAGTTATTACTCGATCCTGTATTGCTTATGCAATACCTGTTTCTGAGGGAGATTTCCGCCTCTTCTATTGGCACGTTTTGTACAGTTTTATAGCGGACACAATGGAATGCTTTCCTTGACCACGTTCTTTTCTATTGCTCCGCAAAATTCATTGCTTTACTCTCCCCATATTCTCCCCTTGATATTCACCGGTGTGAAGTTCTTATCTGGATTAGCGTTGCAAGCTCGTGGAAGAAGTTATGTATTAGGTTACTTATTTGAGTAATGCATAGTACAAGGTTGTCTATGAGCCCGCCTTCGTCCTCATATTTTCTGCTCTCTGTTCTTGTGATGCATTTTTTGCCGGTGCAGCATGCGATTAATATACGATGATCTTTGCTCTAGTTACTCTCTTTAGATCTTCCAGTCCAGCGTTTCATTATTTTACTTTTCCCGAAAAAGTAGGTGAGGATTGATCTAGCATATCTATATCTACATTATACCCCGCAAGCTGCTGCAAGGGCGTGTGGCGGGGGGTGCTAGGTCATCACCCGTAAAAAGGAACACAACCACATGCAAAATTAACACATGCATGCAAAACCATACCTACAGTTGCAAATACATTGATGCTAAAATCCCTTCATTCGACACGCATGCAAATACATATACCACCATCTAACAAACAGTCGCACCATAGGATGCAGTTCAAATTTTATCCAATAACGTGCAATTTGAAAATTAGAAAGGCGAAACTCATGGATGTGTAACATAAAGCGGTCTCCTCTCCCATACGCGTTTATTGTTTCAATTTTGGAGTTGCTTCATTTCAGAATGTGTTTATGGCTGTGTTTATAGTTTCGGTTGAGTTACTCTTTGATGTCAGCGTCGTTTATATTTGAGTTTTGATAAAAATACAGGTATTTTTAGGCTTCATAATCGTTGTTTCACGGGTATCGGAATGGCACGGTAGCTAACGCGCTAGCTTCTCACCGAGAGGGCCCGGGTTGGAATCCCGGAGATGGGAGGTATTTTTCAGCGGTGTTACAGTCGCAACTCGAGGTACTTTTTGGAGAGCACTTTGAGTGAGATCGCCGTGCGTCGAGTGGGACGTTCGGTTCGCGGACCCCTCGGCGCCTTTTGTTAAGACAAGGCTAATACCGACACCGGGTTTCTCTCCACCCTTTTCCATCCATCCCCAATGACCTTAGCTGTCGGTCGCTTTCCCACAAACTACTACTACTATCACTTTTCTAGTTAATATATTTGTGGTATATCTTTACTCCTTTCCGTGTTCAGTACTCTGTTAATATCTGCAGAATTTAGTCAAATTACTTTTTATGAACTGATTATAGTCTATCATTTATCCTGCGGAATGAGCAAGTTATATAAAATTATTAATGTCATTCTACCAGTAATGAGAGGTTTAAGATGATGAAAGAGCTAACCATTGCTGCAATTCTAATCTTCACCTCGCGCCGCATAATGTGACACCCTACAGTCGCAATAAATCCCTCTTCAATTTTGCATTCTTTCTGTTTCCATTTTTTCAATTCAGCATGTACATATATTCCCTATATACCAACATCTCACCGCCAATCAATATGCTCAGCATTCATCTTTCCTGCCGCCTTTGGATTTCTCCCAACACGCCCCTCTCCTCCCCCAACGCGCCTGGCACTCCCTCCTTTCACTCCCTAGCTGTCTCTTCCTCCTTCCCTGTTTTCCTCCATTTCAAAATCCTCCAACGTACGCCTATCATCCTGCCCCTACGGCCACGCTTCCGTGCTGCGGAATGCCACGCTCTCAATCAAAGAATTCACTACTAGTCTCTCCTTAGTATTATTGCGCAAGGTACCGTCTCTGAGAAAGACTCCCCCTTCTTTGTATATGTTTCATTGCCAAAAGCAAATCTTCTTCCATTATCCCTACTTCATCGATCATCTCCGTTCCTTCTGTTTCCTTCCACTTCCTGTTTAAGTAAATTGTTCCACCTGCACTTAAATTTTGCCGTTTGACTAAGGCTTCACAATTCTCGAAAAAAGCACTTTTTAACTTTTCTACTCACATTTATTCTATCACATGATAAATTGAAAAAGTAATATCGTATGCACTGTAAGATAAATGAGTGCATTACGGAATTCTATGCTAGACATATGACATTTAAAATTAGAAAAAGTTAGACTCATCTGCTTCAGGCTTCACTTGGTGTCAATAATGAATGTTCGCATATTAACGCGGATGTTTTAGTGCCACGAAATATATATACGCGGATTAGTTCAACATGTTTCACTTTCTCACAGCATCATCAGAGACGGGATGATACCGTTACACAATGAGACACGTCGCACCATTAAACACCTATGGAAGAGTAGGTACTAATGCATATTTGTTTTGACATGAATATAGAAAAATTTGCTGAAAAAGACTGCTAATGAATTAGCGACACACGAATTTTTTCGTGTGTTGTGGCGGCTGCGCGTAATTTATTTTCAAGGCAAATTCATCATAGTTCACATACATTTTTTTAGTGAATTTTAGTTTCGGTGGGATTGTTAAAACTTGCTAATTTGCCATATAACTTCATTGTGTGCCTAAAATATCAAATAATACTGATTAAATTATAGTAGCAGTATTAGCTAACACATTAGGCGACCATCAACTAAGGTCATGAACGCCATTAGGGATAAGTGGGTAATTGCGATAGAGGCTGGATATTCTGTTAAGGTGGTGAGGAATCCGGTGTCGGAAAAAACCTAATTTTTAAATAAAGGATCTAATGGGCCCACCATCCAACGGCCATCTGACGATCGGCGCACTCCACGTGTAGTGGTCTCTTGGTCCCTGCATTGCATCCTAGTAGGGATACCCCTGAAAAACTCTGCCACTGTCGGAATCGAACTCAGGCCTTGGGCGTGTAAAACAAGTACCATGGCTACCGCATCAACCCGATCCTTACGTAACTTTGAATTTAAGTGCAATTCAAATGCTGGCATCTATGATAAAATCATACTCCTTAATGCAAGTTTTTTCTTGTAAATTTGGCATTGAAAACGGGTCTAAAGATACCGATGTAAATGAAGGCTCTTCCGTTTACGGCTGAGAGAGGTCCATTTATCTAACCCTCAAGAGGGAAATTTCAAACATTTTAATAGGAGTGTTAGAAATTGCTGAAACGAGCGTTAACTTTTTTCATGAATGTTCAGGTAAGTGTCAGCACAAGTAAGTCAAGTACTCGAGTTTGCAAAGCTTTGCTCAATTCTGTAATAAACCTCCAGTTTTCGAATAGACTTGATGAATTCAGGGATGACCGTGGCAATTACGGATATCCAAAATTAATTAATAGCATAGTATTTTAATTTGTGGTATATGACCCCATGCGTTTCGCTACACTGTAGCATAATTATGTGGAAAAGATTACATTGCAGTGTATTCAGATGCGAGAAATCGATGTAGCCAGGATTCGAAGTAACTTTAAGAAAGAACCTAAGAAAGGGTAATTTCAACCACTCAAGAGAAAATGCATACTTTTGTTGAGCAAATATATGGAGGTATGTCATTTTATGGTTATTATTATGAGAATTATTGCAAAAATTAGGAATAGCAATAATTGAAGGGATTTATTTAGCGAACCCTTTTCTATGAAAGAAACAGTTTAACAGTTTAAGGATTTCTCCCAACTAACCCCTCTGTCCATTTCACCTTCTCCATTCTTCTCCACACCCACATTCCAAAAGCCTCCAATCAACATCTATCCTCCTGCTTCAATTACCACGTTTCCGCGCCGCACATAGCTACGCTCAATATTAAAGTTTTTACGAGTCTCTTCTTAATATCCTTAATCAACGTCCCTCTCATCACTCCCTCCTCCTTGTAAAAGCGTCTTTGCTTAGTGCAATTCTTCTCCTTATGTTCCCACTACTTTGACCGCGTTGGTCCATAATACTTCCGAGATACGTAAACTGATCTACCTGCTCTAGTTTTTGCCCTCCTATTTTAATGTTTAGCTTGGCCTTTTTCTTTCTGGAAAATCTCATAACCTTCTTTTTATTAATAATTTATCAATATTCATCCCATATCTGTCATATTGAATTTCCAATTGACTCAGCAATGCATGCAACACCTTGGCTAACTGACAAACTAAAGCTTGGTCATCAGCGCACTTAACTGATTTTATGTATTCCCCTCCTACTTTCATTGCTACCCCCAGTTCTTTCCATGCCTCTTCAATCATTTCCTTCGCATGCACGTTGAATGGCAACGGTGGCTTACCTGCCTTAAACCTCTTCCCAAAACTGCCCGTCCGGACCCGCCGTTCCCCACTCCTACCTGACCAGCCTGAGACATGCACAAATTCCGGATTAGCCTCCTATTCCGCCATTCTATACCTCTAGCCCAATTTTGCAACATTCTCATTCGTTTCACATTATTCACTCTATCAAACGACTTTTCGAAATCTACGAAACAGACAAATACGTCCTGATTGTATTCCATATTCCCCTCGATTAGTGATCTCATTATTGCAATGGCATCGCAGGTGCCTCTCCCCATCCTAAACCCAAACTGATGATCCCCTAAGTAATCATTTGCCCTACTCTCTACTCTTTTGATGATGATCCTGAGAGCAACTTTAGCTGCATGGGGAATCAAACTTTTTTTTCTGTAGTACTCTAATGATTTAGCCGTCTCATGATCTCACAAAGTCTTCCGGCCAGATACCTTCCTCATAGTTACGAATCAGTTCACATGGACCCTTCCTCCCACATTTTCCTAAATCTTTTAGTAGTTCCGTAGGAATATAGTCTACCTCCAAGGCCTTAATTTCATCTCCTTTAATGCCCTTTCCATCTCCTCGTCGAGCATGCCTGGATATAAGTTATCTTCGTCTACGCCATGTTCTCTTTCTATGTCTAACTTGGTTAGTCTATGTTCTTTACTGTACAGTTCTTCCATATATTCCTTCCATCTCTCTGGGATCTTTTCCATACCAACTATTATCTTAGGCGCCATTTCTCTAACTCTGAGCATAGATCTTCCCTTCTTACTTCTCAATAGTGATTTAACCTTGCTGTAGAGCTCACCTATTTCCCCTCTCCTCTGCAAATTTTCCATATCCTCGCCCGGCGTTTTTCACCATGATTCTTTCACTTTATTTGTTGCCCGTCTAAAAATATTATTTAGATTTTTGCACTTCATTTTGCCTAACTCCATGTTTACATTGTTACATTTTCTTCTATCTTCCATCTTTGCAATCATCTCATCCGTGATCCACGGTTTCCTTGCCTTTTTTCCGTTTACGGTTCCTACAGTGTCTTGCGCGGCTTTCGATATCCTATTCTTAACACACTCCCTTTTTTTCTTCATTAGTACTCAACGTTTCTTTACCTTCCTCCATGGTTTTCTCCACAGCCTGCTGGTACTCGTTCCTTTTCAATCCATTTAAGGCTTCTACATTCCATTTCCTAACCTACAACCCATGTCTTATCTCTTTGAAACGGGCGCTACATTAACAGCACCTAAATTGTGGTCGAAGTCTACATCCGTACCCAAGAAGCTGAGCGAATTTATCACATTGTTCCTAAACCTGTGTCAAACCAAAATATAATCTAACTAAAAGCTTTCTGCATCACCTGGCATTGTATGTATACCTGCGCCTTTTATGGTGTCTAAAACAAGTGTTGATGATGACTGACCCCGGTCTCTAGTAAACTCAATTGCATTCTCCCCGCGGCCATTCCTCGTGCCTAAACCGTCGCCCCCCACCTCATCACCATCTTTTCCTTCGTCTACCATCGAATTCCAATCCCCCATCACTATCAAATATTATCCTGTAGCAACACACTCTATTATGTCCTCTAACTGATCGAATATCCTATGGACCTCTTCCTCCTTATGGTTGCTCGCTGCATGTATACGTGAACAATGACTAGGTTCGTCGGGTCTTCCTTTATCTCCACTAGACTTATTCTATCCGAAGCTTGTTGTATATTGACTACGCTTCTTCTTTCCTCTTTAGTTAATATTATGGCAACCCCGCGTTGGCTCTCGTCCCCGCCGCTGTATATTATTCTATAATTATCACTCCAGTAATCCCCGCTTTCTTTCCATCTCACCTCACATAAACCTAAAATATTTATATTTCCCCTTTACATCTCTTCTCTCTTATGTTTACTCTCTAATTTTTATGTCCTCAACATTGTCCTAAAATTACACGTTCTTATTCTAGCTACTTTGGTCTTCTCTTCCTGCGCCTTCTTTCCTGGTGCTGCTAGTTTTCCCTAGCAAGGGTTTCGTGGGATGACGACCGCGGTAGCCTTGCCTCCCCCACTGCCGGGTACGACACACGACCGATGGTGCCGAGCCCCGTAGTTGCCAGGACTCAAAATCCCTCTGGTAACCGTCATATTTATCTTGGGAATGATAATTGAGGTGGTTTCCCGTTGCCTTCCTCAATAGTATTTTTAACGTGATACCATCACTTACTGGCCGCCCAACTGAGGCTAGAGGCCTTTGCAGCCGCTTCACCCAGGAACAGACGATGCGTGGACTACCTTTCGTATATATGTATGTATGTATGTATATATATATATATATATATATATATATATATATATATATATATATATATATATACTAGTATAAACACTTGCATGAGCAGGTTAATATTTGGACGGCATAATAGAAAAAAAATACCATAGACAACACTTAAAAGGACACTCACATTGTAGTTCGATTGAGCTTTCGGCTTTTTCCGAAGCCTTATTCAAATAAGACTGAAAATTTTCGGTGAGAAGTAAGGGGTCCGGGGGGAAGGGGAATATGCAGGGAAACCTGGGAGGGGAATTAAAGATGGCGGTAAAGGGTGTGAATTTTAAAAGATTGGAAACCTAGTATACACGCGGGTTCTCGAGCTCTCACCTCTATATGGGTGAATGGATCGGTAAAGGATTCTAAGATGGTAAAACACTGGTCTAATTAGAGTTTGTTGGAATTTACATGTGAAGGGATAGGAAGAGAAGAGAGTGAGGGAGAATTGTAGGAGTAGCGGTGATTGTTCATTCGAATTGATAAGGGGATAATGCATTCGCCTATGTAAAATGAAGTAAATTGTTTGCATGACAAAAGATAAATTTTGTTTTGGAGAGGCAATTAGCGTGGGAACGAGGTGAGGGGGAAATGACGGGATGTGGGGAGACGGGAGCAGATCTGATAAGTATACATTTTTTACATCGGGGGCGGTTTCAAGCAGGGGAAATATGAGGAAATTTGTCAGGGGGAGCGCCAAAGGGTTTATGGATCTCAGGTTTTGGAGATTGGCGGATTGTCTGTATGTGTGCATACACACACACACACACACACACACACATATATATATATATATATATATATATATATATATATATATAACGATTGTACGGAAAAACTCACACGAGCGGCACAATAATGGGCTGACACAATATAACACAAATAGAATAGAATAGAAACATTTAAAAGGACACTCACACGGATAATTGTTCGAGTTTTCGGCCCTCTCAGAGGCCTTCTTCAAGAGAGACTCTATAATATATATATATATATATATATATATATATATATATATATATATATATATATATATATATATATATATACAAGTTGTGATTAAAAAAGAGAGGACTATTTTATAATTTGTATATTTCGACGAATACAGCTTAAAAGAACTTGTCGCCCTCAAAGTACATAAGTACATGTGTTGGCTGACGACACATATTTGCCAACGTTTCTTCCAACTCTCGAACCCTGCCTGGGAAGCCGCCTTAGGGATCCTCTTCAGGTCCGCCGTACATTTAGTTTTAATATCCGAAAACGAGTCAAATCGGCGCCCTTTCAAAGATGATTTTAACTTTGAAAACAAATAAAAGTCTGTTGGAACCACGTCCGGAGAACACGGTGGCTAGGGGATCATGGTAGTTCCGCTCCTGGCGAAAAACTGTCACGATCAGCGCCGTGTGAGCCGGCGCGTTATCGTGATGGAATCGCCATGCGTGGTTTGTCCATATGTCCGGCCTCTTTCCGCTCACTCCAACCGCTTCATAACCTTTAAGTAGAAATCTTTATGGATTTTTTGACCTAGAGGGCTGAATTCATAATGAATCAGCCCTTCCCAATTGAAGAAACATACCAGCATGTCCTTAAAATTGGGCCGGGATATGCGATATTTGTTTGGTCGCGGAGAATGCGACCTTTCGACTGAGAAGAATGGGCATTTGTCTCATTATCATAACCGTAAACCCAGGTTTCGTTGCCGGTTACGATGGTTTAAAGAAACTCTGGCTCGGCATTGGATCGATTCTGGAGTTGCTGGATAACAACCTGCACTGAATAAAATCCCCCACATTCTTGCCTCTGTTCATCAGTTCTACCCTCGGGACGAAGTTTGACGCTGCATTATGGCCGAAGCGTCTATCAAAATGTCTGACAGGTTCCAAAACTAATGTTCACTTCCTTGGCTACCTCCGTAATAGTTAAACGGCGATTTGCGTGATCCAAATCGTTCACCAATTTGCCATTGCTGGGGTCTGTCGAAGTGGAGGGCCGCCCCTAATCGCGAATCTTCATCTGTCGATGTTCTCCTCGATTTAAAACGACGGTACTACTCAAAACAATGGCTTCGGCTCTTAGCTTCATTAGAAAAGGATTGCTGAATCATTCCAAATGTCTCCGTAGTACATTTGCCAAGTTTGAAACAAAATTTCGCACACACTGTTCCTACAGCCCCTTCATCGCTGCCGTTGCACGCGGCGACGAACATTTTACGACACGTACCGCTGCTGCTGCGTAAAGACTCGACGTAAAACCTCATTCATTCCTAGGACATTACCTACCTACTTACTTTCTTTCCTTACTGTCATTTACTTTAAGTATGTGTGTACGGGGTCTGTTCAAAAAGTATCACGACTTTTGTGTCTTCTCAAAAATTATTTATTTATTCATGCATATCTATTTTGTCCCTTTCAAAGTAATTTAAATATATTATACACTTGTGCCAACGTTTTTCCCATTCCTCGAAGCACTTCAAAAGATCATTTTTGTGATATATTTAAGCTCCTCCTTCGATGCAGTCTATATCTCGCCAACCCAGCTCAGCGTCGTTCTTTCATGGACCTCTTTAGTTTCGGGAGCAGGAAAAAGTCACTGGGGGCCAGATCTGGCAAACACGGTACCTACGGAATCATTATTTGTTGCTTTTGGCCCGAAATTCACGCACAAGTAACAATCTGTGAGCATGGGCGTTGTCATGGTGCAAAACCAAATATTTGCTCTTCAACAAAACCGGAGGTTTGTGGCGGATTGGTTCGCGCAAATTGCGCATAACTTACAGATAATAATCCTTATTTACCGTGCTACCCTATGGCAAGAACTCATGATGCATTACGCCCCTGATATCGAAGAAAACTGCAAACAAAACTTTCACACTCGACCGAACTTTGCGCACTTTTTTCAGTCTTCGCTTGTGCTGAAGTTCCAATGAGTTGATTGACCTTATTTTCCACGGCATAACTATGCAACCATGATTCGTCACCAGTCATGACCAACTGGACGATATTTTGGTCGTCGCGGATAGAGTCCAACACCTCATTAGCGATTTCAATAAGTTGCTGTTTTTGGTGGATTTTGAGCATTTTTGGTACGAATTTCGCAGCGACCCGTGTCATGCCCAAATCATTGGTAAAAATCGAATAGCACGATCCAATCGAAACGTTTAGGTCCAACGCAACTTCTCCAACGGGGATTCAATGAATGGCCAATACTATTTTCTCACTTCATCATTGTTTTGAAGTTACTGACATGCTAGGGCGTCCGGCACACCTTTCGACGTACACATCTTCTCGGCCCTCTTCGAACGTTTTGTACCACTGATAAACGTTCATTCGGTCCAAGGTAGCTTCTCAATATGCAACAATCAACATTTGCAATGCGTCCGTGCACTTAATTCCGTTTTCAATACAAAATTTCATACAGACTCTTTGATTCATTTTTTGTAACAGGAAAAAATTGAAGACAACCCAAAACATGCCCCAGCAAAACATCTGACAACAATTAACTGAATGATGAAAACGGCCGAACCTTTCAGCATAAATAAGAGCTATAACTACCAGCATAACGAATAAAAAAAACGAAAATTAAATATGTCTAACCCGCGTGTATAATTATATATATATATATATATATATATATATATATATATATATATATATACACATATATAATAACATAAATATATATAATACCCATATATATCAATATATATATTTATTTATTTATATATACAGGGTCGCACCCAAAAGTGGTAGGACTGATTTTCTCTGGCGCGAACGGAGCGGTGGAGGGGGGTCTGCCTGGCAGGGTAAGGTGGAGGGAGCTCTTAGCAACAGACCGACACCAACCTCAGTCGCCTGCGGGCTGTCGTTGAGTGAGGACACCGTTTTTAGTGAAGCAAGTTTTTTGTCCGCGTCGAAAAACAAAATGAAACTGAATTTAGAGCAACGTTATTCCGTGAAGTTTTCTGCGAAACTCGGGAAGACGGCAACTGAGACCCTCGATATGATCAATCAGGCTTATGGGGACACTGCTTTAGGCCGTTCCACAGTATTTGAGTGGCACAAGTTGTTTAAAGAGGGTAGGGAGCTCGTTGAAGACGACCATCGCTCCGGACGGCCGTCGACGGCAAGAACCGACACGAATGTGGACAGAGTGAGGACACTGCGGAACACAGACCGACGCTTAACCAGTGAAGAAATTGCAGACCATTTGGGTCTGTCTGCATCCAACGCCCAACGCATTATTTCACAGGATATGGCCATGCGCAAGGTGTGCGCCAAGATGGTGCCGAAAATTCCGCCATGGCCCGCTCGTCCTCAGACAGGTCCTGCCCAAATACGGCGTTGCCACGTTGCCGCACCCGCCCCATTCTCCCGATCTGTCACCACCGGACTTCTTCTTCTTCCCCCTGATGAAAATACAGCTCAAAGAACGACGTTTTGACTCGATAGGCCGTTCAAGAGGCTTCGACGAGGGTCATCAACGGTATCCCCAAATAAAATTTCCAGCGGGCGTACGGGGAATGGGAACAACGGTATACTAAGTGTGTAGCAGCTCAAGGAGCATACTTTGAAGATTATTAAGTCGATGTAAGTATATCGTATATAAAATTCTTGTAAAAAAATCAGACCTACCACTTTTGGGTGGGACCCTGTATATACTCTATTCCGTTGCAACTCTATTCCGCGGGTGGAAAAGTCGATTGCATGCATTGGCTGTAGAAATATTTTCGGAAGGTTCTCTGATATTTTCTGGGAGCATTTGTTGAAAACACTGTGGAAGAATGAGTTTAATATGTTGGCTTTATCTGAACTACTTGTTACTTTATCCCCTTTTTCGTTGTTCAATGAGTTTACGGTGGACTTTTTTCTCTGCACATCCCTGACGTAGGACCAAAACGTCTTTGGGTTATCGTTTAAATGTTCAGCTATTTTTTTCCTTTTGAATTCCCCTAGCGCCTTCAGGAAGGCCTTCTTTTCAGTGCACCTAGATGCTTTGTAATTCGGTATGGTTTGATTGTATTTATCAGGGGAGGAATCTTTAGCCGCGTTTTTCATTCTGGCTTGGCACGCCCTTTGCCGTCTTAGTGATTTCCGAACTTCAGAGTTGTACCAACGGGGTTCCTTATTCTCTTTTATATATTTGCTAGGTATGAATCTCTGTATTGCTGACCGTGTTATCGCAAAAAATCATTCCAGGTATCCTCGACACTCCTAGTTTTCCTTAATTCGTCAAAACTAAGAAAGGAACAGCTTAACAGTTTAAGGATTTCTCCCAACTAGCCACTCTGTCCATTTCACCTTCTCCATTCTTCTCCACACCCACATTTCAAACGCCTCCAATCAACGTCTATCCTCCTGATTCAATGACCACGTTTCCGCGCCGTACATAGCTACGCTCCATATCAAAGTTTTTACGAGCATTTTTTTAATATCCTTAATCAACGTCCATCTCATCAACTCTCTCCTCCTTGTGAAAACCTCTTTGCCTAGCGCAATGCTTCTCCTTACATCCCAACTACTTTGACCGTGTTGGTCCAAATCACTAACGAGATACGTAAACTGTTCTATCCCTCCTATTTCAATGTTTATCTTGGCCTTTTTCTTTCTAGAAAATCGCATTACCTTTGTTTTAATATTGATTCCCATTCCATACCTGTCGCACTGAATTTCCGTTTCTCTCAGAAATGCCTGCAACCCTTTGGCTGACTGACAAACTAAAGCTTGGTCATCAGCAAACCAAACTGATTTTCCGAGTTCCCCTCACACTTTCATTCCTACCTCCAGTTCTTCCCATGCTTCTTTAATCATTTCCTCTGCATACAGGTTGAACAGCATCGGTGATAATGGGCAACCCTGCCTTACACCTCTTCCTAAAACTGCCCAACCGGGCTCCCCGTTCCACACTCGCACCTGCGCAGTCTGAGACATGTACAGGTTGCGGATTAGCCTCCTTTCCCTCCAGTCTATCCCTTTTTTCTGCAATATACTCATTAGTTATTCCCAATTCTCTCTTTCAAACGCTTTTTAGAAATCTAGGAAACAGGCAAATACCTCCTGGTTGTATTATATATTCCTCTCGATTAATAATCTCATTTCTACAATGGCATCACGCGTACCTCTCCCCTTCCTAAACCCAAACTGATCATCCCATAAGTAATCATTTGCCCTACTCTCTATCCTTTTGTTCATGATCCTGAGAACAACTTTAGCTGCGTGGGATATCAAACTTATTGTCCTGTAGTCATCACATTATGTAGCTTTTACCTTTTTCAGAATAGGAACTAAAACTGATTTCACAGTCTTCCAGCCAGATTCCTTCCTCATAAATACTACGAACGAGCCCTTATAGCCTCTTCCCCCCACATTTTCCGAAACATTTCAATAGTTCCGCGGGAATGTTATCCACCCCCACGGCCTTATTTAGTTTCATCTCCCTTAATGCCCTTTCTATCTTATCGTCGAGTATGCCTGGACCTCCTGAAGCTATCTTTCTCCACGTTATGTTCCTTTTCTTTGGCTAACTTTGTTGGCCTAAGTTCTTTACTATACAGTTCTTCTATATCTTCCTTCCATCTCTCTGGGATCTTTCCTGTGGCAACCATTACCTCACCCGCCTTATCTCTAACTGTTAGAATAGATCTCCATTTCTTACTTCCCGATAAAGATTCAACTTTGCTATTCAGCGCACCAATTTCACTCTTCCTCTGCAAACTTTCCATGTCCTCACACTGCGTCTTCCACCATGCTTCTTTTGCTATATTTGTTGCCCGCCTCAATTTATTGTTTAATTCTTTGTACTTAATTTTGCGGTCATTCGTCGTGCCTATACCGTAGTCCCCCACCTCATCACCATCTCTTCCTTCGCCTACCGTCACATTCCAATCCCCCATCACTATCAAATGTTTCCCTGCGGGAACACACGCGATTATGACCTCTAACTGATCGTTTATCCTATCGAACTCTTCTTCCTTATGGTTGCTCGGTGGTATGTATACATGAATAATAACCCAATTCGTCGGTTCTGCTTTATCTCTACTATTAATAATCTATCCGTTACCTGCTCTATGTTGACTACGCTTCTTCCTACCTCTTCATTTAATACAACGGCAACCCCTCGTTGGCTTTCGTCCCCACCGGTGTATATTATTCTATACTGATCACTGCGGTATTCCCCGCTATCCTTCCATCTCACCTCGCATAGACCTAAAATATCTATTTTTCCCCTTTCACATTTAATTAAGGATACATTCCATGAGTATGCAGGAATATTAATTGTTATGTTATGCCGTGGTATATTGGTAAAAATAGAAGTAGTTGTAATAAAGGCATTGGGAAGACTAATTGACGTGTGAATGTTTCAAAAACACAAAGCATAATTTTTCCTACCAATCTGTCAAGTTGATGCGATGTGCATCACTGAAATCCCTCTCCTACCATATTTTCGCTAATTTATTTAATTTCCGTTTAATATCATATTTGTGGCCAACAGACTGAGCTTCTCTCAATAAAGGGAGGTTGAGTGTAGAATGTACGGTCCAGAAATCAATAAATAAATAAATAAAAATAAAATAAAATAAAATAAAATAAAATAAAATAAAATAAAATAAAATAAAATAAAATAAAATAAAATAAAATAAAATAAAATAAAATAAAATAAAATAAAATAAAATAAAATAAAATAAAATAAAATAAAATAAAATAAAATAAAATAAAATAAAATAAAATAAAATAAAATAAAATAAAATAAAATAAAATAAAATAAAATAAAATAAAATAAAATAAAATAAAATAAAATAAAATAAAATAAAATAAAATAAAATAAAATAAAATAAAATAAAATAAAATAAAATAAAATAAAATAAAATAAAATAAAATAAAATAAAATAAAATAAAATAAAATAAAATAAAATAAAATAAAATAAAATAAAATAAAATAAAATAAAATAAAATAAAATAAAATAAAATAAAATAAAATAAAATAAAATAAAATAAAATAAAATAAAATAAAATAAAATAAAATAAAATAAAATAAAATAAAATAAAATAAAATAAAATAAAATAAAATAAAATAAAATAAAATAAAATAAAATAAAATAAAATAAAATAAAATAAAATAAAATAAAATAAAATAAAATAAAATAAAATAAAATAAAATAAAATAAATAAATAAAAATATATATGTATACATACATATATTATATATATTATTAATAACCATAAAACCATTAAAACAGCAATCAACCTGAAGGTCAGTTTGATAGGTGATGACAGAGTTCACCCAGTACTAAGCCCGATGGCGTGTGAAATTCACACATAAGGGTAAGGGGGCCAGTTTCTTTCCCTGTGCCGGTTATGGATTCTCAGGAAGATCTGGTACCCAAAAAATCACTTTAGCTTGGGTGGAGCTGCAGGTGCCCAGAGTGTCTCGCCCGGGAGTCAAATCCGCAACCCTCGGGACATTAGTCCACAGCTCTACCCCCTGGACTACCGCGACCCACAAACACACACACACACACACACACACATATATATATATATATATATATATATATATATATATATATATATATATATATATATATATATATATATATATATACACACACACTGGCACTCATATATGTATATTTATATACATATAGAAAAAATATATATATATATACACACACACACTGACACTCATATATGTATATTTATATACATATAGAAAAAATATATATATACATACATATGTGCTACCATCCCTGCACTACAACCTTGACGTAATGGAAGGGCTAGTGCGTTCCGATGACCCCTAGAGCTGATCTGGCGGGAGAGATAATAATTGCTCCTGGTAGCGTCACCCATGCCAGATTGGTCGAAGGTTAGACCCCAGACGAAAGGTAGTCCATGCAGCGTCTGTTCCTCAGTGAGGCGGCAGCAATGGCGTCTGATCCCGGTGGGGCGGCCAGTAGGTGATGGTGTCACGTTAAAACACTATTGAGGAAGGCAACGGGAAACCACCTCAATTATCATTCCCAAGATTTAAATGATGGACAATACAGAGATCCTGGCAACTACGGGGCTCGGCCCAATCGGCCGTTTGTCGTGCCCGGAAGTGGGGGAGGCAAGCCTTCCGCGGTCGTCATCCCACGAAACCATTGCAATGGGAAAACCAGTAGCAACAGGACAGAAGACGCAAGAGAAGAAGAACAAGATAGTTAGAATAGGAACGTGGAATGTTAGGGGAATGATGAGGACAGGGAAATTGGAGAATATTAAGCGAGAGATGGAAAGGGGAAATGTAGATATTTTAGGTCTATGCGAGGTGAGATGGAAGGATAACGGGGATTACTGGAGTGATCAGTATAGAACAATATACAGCGGCGGGGACGAGAGCCAACGAGGGGTTGCCATCGTATTAAATGAAGAGGTAGGAAGAAGCGTAGTCAACATAGAGCAGGTAACGCATAGATTATTACTAGTAGAGATAAAAGCAGAACCCGACGAACTGGGTTATTATTCATTTATACATGCCACCGAGCAACCATAAGGAAAAAGAGGTCGATAGGATATACGATCAGTTAGAGGACATAATCGCTAGTGTTACTGCAGGAAAACATTTCATAGTGATGGGGATTTGAAATGCGATGGTAGGCAAAGGAAGAGATGATGAAGAGGTCGGGGGCGACGGTTTAGGCACGAGGAATGGCCGCGGGGAGAAAACAATTGACTTCTGCGGGAGATAGGGGATAGTCATCACCAACACTTTGTTTAGGCACCACAAAAGACGCAGATATACACAGAAATTACAGGTGACTCAGAAATGTATCAGCTAGATTATATCCTGGTTAGACATAGGTTTAGGAACAGTGTAATAAATTCGCACAGATTCCCAGGAGCGGATGCAGACTCTGACCGCAATTTAGTTGTTATGAAATGTAGCGTCAGTTTCAAAAAGATAAGGCAGGGGCGACGAGTTAGAAAATAGAATGTAGAAGCATTAAATGGCTTGAAAAGGAAGGAATATAAACAGGCGGTAGAATAAATTATTGAGGATGGCAAAGAGCTATAGAGTACTATCGAAGAAAAATGCGAAAGTATCAAGAAAGACAAAAAGAAAGTATCCAAAAGACACTATTGGAACCGTTAACGCTAAAAGGACTAGGAAACCATGGATCATGGATGCGATGATTACAAAGATGGATGAGCAGAGAAAATGGAAGAATTAAATACAGAGTTAGGCAACATGAAGTACAAACAATGAAACATCCACATCCAGGCTGTGGATGACTCACGCGGGTGGCCTGGAATGGGAGGGGGTAGAAGCTTGGAGAGGGTTAAGTTTTAATGTTCTCCTCCTATTTCAGAGAACAACGATGGGGCAGGGGGAAAATGAAAAAATCGCAAGATCCCTAGGGCGGAGTGGGGAAGAGAACCCTCTGACTGCGACCCTCGTCGCTTTTCAAAAGTCCACGCCATTCCGTGCCAAGCAGAAACCTAAATTGGCACGGAGGGTGAGCGGGAGGATGATTTTTTCCCCCAGCCCTCCCCGTTAGAACTACTTTGTGCTGTCATCCTAAGGATGCGTCTTGAACATGCCTATCCGCATATCAACCTGAGCATCATGGGAAGGCCTTTTGTGCAGGATGTTATGACATCAGTCTTCGATGAAAAAAATCGGAGAAGCGTGGTTTTGCATCTCATGGTCATAGTAAGAGGGTCGCCCAACGAAGAGTTGAACTTAAATTTTTCTAGCATAATTTATAATGCAAAATTTTAGTTTTATTGTCACATTTATTGATATTGTCATATTAATATTTATTGTGTATATTTTACAAATGTATTTGGTTGGTTTCTATATTTCGTCAGCGGCAAACGTTTCCAGTTGAAACATCATTCAGCCTCCCTGCGACAACGGTAGATTCAACGGTCAATAATTTATTTGGAATTGATGCTCATCAAACTGAAGGTCATCTTCATCGTTCATCCACCCATCAGATTAGATATTTATATTCGATATCAGTGCCAGGCTGCACTGAATTCACCGAAAAACTGACCTAAATTGTATATAGTTTTATCTGACTGCCATCATTTTTATTCCTTGAATCCCACCAAGGGTCCTCGTCTGCTGCGCTCCCCGTTCGCATTCCTCTCGACCGTAGTCTCCACGAAGGCTGACGCATTCCCTCGAGAGAATAGGTGGCTGATCCATAAAGACACTGCGCTCCATTAGACGAGTCGTATTAAATGCAAACAATATACAGGTGAAAGGGAAGTGTTGAATACGTTATTGAGCCAACGTTTGCCATATTTGGCAATTATTAGGGATCCATTGGAGAAAATTTTATTCGCAAAATTGAAAAATTTTCGAGAAATAGTAATAAAGAGCAAAATAAGAGATCCCACATCACGCATAAACACCCATCACAAATAGTCGCGCGTACTCGTACTTATCAAGCGCAAGACACACTCATAACAAAATCAAATCAATGCACCGCTATATTTTTAATTCAATTACCAAAATTTAAAGCTTTAGTTGAAAAACTCATGATTGCATGATGTAGACTGGCGTCTATGTACGTATATATGTAACCATGCGTGCGTTAATGTGTATGTGAAAATAAATACTTATATCTATGCATGCTTATACATAAAATACTGCTGATGCTCGAACGCGTCCCACAACACGACCCTGCCGGATATTATGTAGATGTAATTGTCTCGAAATGTATCCGATCATTCTTACCAAATTTATTTTCAGAATTACTTCTCATACTATTACTACTTGAGCTCCTTTGTCAGTCATTTGACCCATCCGTTTGACCTTTATTATTATGGATCCAGGGCATGTGGTAGTCCAGGGGCAGAGGTTGAACTACTGACCGTAGTTCAACCTCTGCAGTCCAAGTTCGATTCCCGTGCATGGTTCTCAGGGCACCTGCCGCTCCACCCAAGCTATGTAATTTTTCGGGCACCAGATCTCCCTAGGAAACCATAGGCCGAACAGGGAAAGGAACTGCCCCCCCTACCTAGATGTGCGAATTTCGCACGCCGTGTAGGGCTTGGTATTGGGTGAACTCAACCATAACCTTCCGAACCGACCTTTGGGTTGATTACTGTGTTTTTGTTTTTCTTTAATTATGTATCCAGTATACCCCTACCTGTGGCAAACATTTTCATCGTTTCTAATATTGTCTCTTCCTTCGCACCCATTACCTATGACTCACTACCAATTGACAATCACGAACCAAAAACGTGAGTTAATGAATTCCCTTCTGGTTCTGTTGTTAGGCATATAGTGCCTTTTTTCAACAGTATCCTTTTCGTCGAGTGCTTTTCTCTCCTGGACTCCTCCCCAAATCACCGATTTCCTACTTCCATTATTGTTACTCCCGGAAAATTCATGTGGCAGCGGAAACAAAAGTAATTGGATTAATATAATTTACTTAGTGATTAATAACTCAAACTGATTTAAAAGTGATGGTGAATTAAAAAAAAGTTAAGCTCGCTGAAGTTTTGTTGTGAACGGAATGTATTATCCAGGTGTCCTTTTCAAGATTAGGTAAGTACCTCAGAGATGTCGCGACGCTATCAAAAGTTTAAATTGAACATGGTGGAGGAAGGAAATTTTAGACATTGGTAAAGTGGCTAATGCGGAAGATATTTAGCACGAGGCGCGGTGATTGTTTCCGTGGACGTTAAGCAGTGTGGTGCACTGTTCAGCTTAGATGGAGGGACAGAGTTTGCAGGTAGGTTGTAGATTATGCGTAATGTGCACAAGGGGAGGTGTAATGTGGTAGTGGAGGTGGGGAGGTAAGTTTAGATTGGAGGGGAGGAGTGGGGAAGATGGGACATTTGGTCTATTGGAGGGCACTAGCCTGGATTTGCGGGTGGCAGAGAATTCGGATTAAGACTAGGGGAATTTGAATATTTCCGATCAATTGGTCAGTCACTCATAAGTAACCGAGGGACATTTGTTCAATAAGTTTTCCGTTGTTTTTTGGTTTGTCAAGATGGGGAACAGGTCTTCAATAATATGTTTGAGTGACTATATTTCTGGGAAGGATATTGCACAATGCCAAAATATGCCTCCCTCCAAAATGTTTTATTTAACGGTGGCTTTAATGTGTCATCATTCCTTCCCTTCACCCTTGAGACGCACCGCTCGGACTCAAAAGCCTAGGGTCGGCATGACTCCGACTCCTTGCCTCCCGCTCGGACTTAAATCTCGACTGTCCCCACCGGGGGCCGCACCATTTATTTATTTATTTATTTATTCAGCATAAGTCCGAAAACAGCACATTCTGGCCTTTACATCGAACTATTTACAACGATAACAATGATCACATTTACAAACACCCAAGCCCTAGGTGGAGGGAAACTCACCCAGGCGGGAATCGAACCCGCGACCCTTGGAATGGCAGACGAGGACGTTACCCCGCCGCCACCGGGGTCGGCATTCTACTTCCTGTCACCCCTTTCGATCACCCCGAAACCCGTCCTCCCGTCCGTCATGTCCACAACCCGTACCCTTAGATTTCTTCCTTTCTTGGGAAAAGGTGTTCGGGTCACCGAGATTTTCAAAAACCAAAACTGCGAGCTTCTCCCTTTGTCAGTCTAAGTTTTGCATATCATCGAAACGCTTGTGAATGATTTCACATTCACTTTTTAGAATATAAAATCAGTCAGTCGTGGCGATGAAATACAAAACTTCATTCTTTTGAAAACAAAATGTCATTCTATCATATATATATATATATATATATATATATATATATATATATATATATATATATATATATATATATATATATATATATATATATATATATATATAATATACATATATAGATATACTCATATATATAGAAACAGATATAAAGAAAAGGGATAGAAACACACATAAAGGACGAACACAATAGAGGTGGGGAAGGCGGAATCGAACGGATCACAAGAGTAAAAATATTTCCTTGACCGGGACTCGAACACCGGATCTTTCCACTTGCCGGGCTGATGCTCTTAACCACTTGAGCTATGATATAAATTATTTTATTCGGTTCAGAATATCACAGAGTTTGTTAGCATTATGCATAATATCAGGTCACAGATTATGGGTACATCATGTTTTTCTTTAGTATAAGTGTACACATGGATACATACATGATACATATACCACATACATATCCACTTGTACATACATACGCACACATGCACATCCACACGCACATACATAAGCATATGCATACAGACGCACACTCGTGAATTTGAAACCTTTAGAAAGAAAAAAAGAAAGGAAGACAAGGTCCACAGATATTAGGAGAGAGATTTTAGCTAGCAATGGAAAATTATGTATTGTAAGAAATTATCAATGGCAGGGTTGAAATTATCGATTCAATCAGTCATTCAGCAAAAAAAAACTCTTCAACGATGGACGAAGTGTGTCCGGCACCGGGTGGCTACCGGACATCACTTCCCAGAGTTCTGATCGTGGCTAGCGTCGCTCCGGTCGCGACTCGACCCCGGGCGACGAGTGCTTCGCCGTTTCCCGGGACGCCTCGTCCAACGGGTCGACGAGCGAGGACGCGGCATCTCACCGCATCCCTCCCCCCCGGCCTCGTCCGAAGAGGAAGAGCCAGCCGTGGTCTCGACGAAGAGCGGATAATTCGGCAGCGTTCCACAGGGGGCCTTCTTCGACGGAGCACCGCTGGGGGCCGCCAAGGGGCAGGACGCACCCTCGGGGAGGGTCGGAGTGGCGGACTGGGGCTCATCTGCGGAAGGGTTGTGGTCGGGAAAAATCAGGGGAGACAGTTGCTTGTGGTCCGTATCTTGAGAAGCGCTGGGAAGATCGTCGACACCTTGGCTGTCCTTAATGGGGAAAGAAGATGGGGTATGTGGGATTTTTGACTTTGGGAAACTTGTATGCGGGTCGACTTCCGTAGTCGGTGACGCTTCCTTTATAGTAAATGATAAAGGGGTCGAGGGATGAGCTGTTAGGGACGGGAAAACATCGCAATCAGATGCATCCTCCTCACCTGTCACCAGAGGTTCTTGGGGTGTTTGAAACCCGTGATGCAAGGATTGCGTAGCGAGGGCGTCGATGGCGTGAGCGGGGGGAGGGGGGGCGAAAGACCATCCCTCCTCATTTGACGAGCTCACGGAGACGGGGGCTGGAGGTCGTGTGATATTAGGCGAGGTGGTAGGTACGTGAGCCATTTGCAAAACGGTATTCGAGACCAGGAGCTTGGGTTTGTCTGTCCTCTTCTTTCTCGGTTCCCTTTCCTCCGTCGACGATTTTCGCTCCCGCTGACATTTCCCTCCAATTGAAGGGAGATGCGGGGGACCGACGGGAGCAGCCGGGGCCGCACCCTCGATGAGTAGAAGCGACCGCGCTCTCTCCTCCACAGCCACTTCGGGCTCGTCCATCTTCACGGCGGCGTTAGGGTTGGAGGGCATCGTCATTGCCTCCACATAGCTCTTACCTCCCTGGTTCCGAGGGCAGGTCTTGCGCTCGTGGCCTTCTTGGTTACAGCGGGCGCAAGTGCGGCGCTGACCCTCATAGATGATGATGGCCCGGTTGCCGCCGATGTGGAGGTACGAGGGGATATTTCTCACGACCGTCATCCGCACAACCCTGGTGCCAGTAAGCACCCGCGCCATCTTGTCTCCCTCCCACCTGTTCTCCCACGAGCGATGTATTTTACCAAAGCGTTGGAGTTCGCCTGTTATGTCTTCCAATGGGGTCTCCACGGGGAGACAAAGAACCCTGACATTACACAAGCTGCCGGATGTCTCGTCAATTGTTATTGTCGTCCTCTGGTCACTTAAAGACGGAAACGGTAGTTTCCGCGGAGTATTGTCTAAAATCCTAGTCATTGTAGCTTCGGTTGCCAACTTCAGGAATATCAAATGGCGATTGTATCCAAATTGAATCGCCACTATCTCTTCGGGTGTGAGGCCCAGCGACTCTAACGTGAAGAGGTGGACCCCCAACGTGGTAGGGGGCTTCGCCTTCTTGTCAACTTGATGGCGAGCGTGTTTAAGCGGCGCACAGCCATTTAAAAAAATCAAATTCAGCACACTAGCATGAAGAAGGAAAGCGCAACAAAAAAACGAGCACTTTAAAGGGAAATAAACTCACGATCGCTCCCTCCCCGCCACACGCACCCGGCGGTAGCAAACAAAAGGAGCCTAAGCTCTACACCAGGAATCAAGGTCAGTCTTGATCCACTAAACAAAACAAAAGTACGGCCTTCCCGGCGGAAGAAGTCGAGAGTCAAACTGCACGCTTCTTGATGAACTAGGCGGTCAACCGCCGCTCGAAACAAAACACGATCGGAACCTCGATTTCCGAGAGAGAGAGAGAAGCCTCGGACGCCGGCGATTTTAGACACTCGGTGAACTCAGGCACGTCCTGCTATCAAGGCAGCTATCGAGGAAACGTATTTTACCCTAGGATCCGTGGGTCTAATATGTCGCCAAGCGCCCCGATTCTTTAGCCAAGAGATGGCGTCAGGGGGCTGTTTCACCCACCAAAGGAGAAATAGACACCACACACAAAAGAAAAGGAGAGTGAGTTAGATTTCATACAACATCATACAGGAAAGGAACAGTGCGTTTCGTGGCACGCATTGCCAGAAGAAAGAGATGAGCCACATTGGCCAAATACACATTCAAACACGAAATCCCGCCAAGCGGCGAATAAATACTCATATATATAGAAACAGATATAAGGAAAAGGGATAGGAACACACATAAAGGACGAACACAATAGAGGTTGGGAAGGCGGAATCGAACGGTTGGTAAAGAGCATCCGCCCGGCAAGTGGAAAGATCCGGTGTTCGAGTCCCGGTCAAGGAAATATTTTTACTCTTGTGATCCGTTCGATTCCGCCATCCCCACCTCTATTGTGTTCGTCCTTTATGTGTGTTCCTATCCCTTTTCCTTATATCTGTTTCTATATATATGAGTATTTATTCGCCGGTTGGCGGGATTTCGTGTTTGAAAAAATATACATATATATATATATATATATATATATATATATATATATATATATATATATATATATATATATATATATATACATCTATATGTCTTTATATTTCTATTTATGTACAAACGATGACGACGGTCGTGCCGTCGAAAAGTCAAAAATACTTGTGTGTCCTTTCTTTGTATTTACATGCTTTATTACTCTACGAGTACATCTGTGTTTTTATATAATTGTGCGACGCGGAAGAGTTTTCCGTTTCGAAGATATATTGTTACACACACACACACACACACACATATATATATATATATATATATATATATATATATCTATAATATATATACATACATACATATATATATAATATCGAAGCAAAATGGAAAAGTATCAAGAAAGGGTAATCGAAAGCCGCAAAATACACTATTGGAGCCGTTAAAGCGAAAAGGACTAGGAAACCATGGATCACGGATGAGATGATAACAAAGATGGATGAGCGAAGAAAGTGGAAGTGTGTAAATGCAGAGTTAGGCATAATGAAATGCAAAGAATTAAACAATAAATTGAGGCGGGCAACAAATAAAGCAAAAGAAGCATGGTGGAAGACGCAGTGTGAGGACATGGAAAGTTTACAGAGGAAGGGTAAAATAGGTGTGCTGTACAGCAAAGTTAAATCTTTATCGGGAAGTAAGAAAGGAAGAGCTATGCAAACAGTTAGAGATAAGGCGGGTAAGGTAATACTTCAAATAGGAAAGATCCGAGAGAGATGGAAGGAATATATAGAAGAACTGTATAGTAAAGAACTTAGACCAGGAAAGTTAGATCTTGAAAAGCAGCATGACGCAGAGGAAGATAGCTTAGGTCCAGGCATACTCGACGATGAGATAGAAAGGGCATTAAGGTAGATGAAACTTAATAAGGCGGTGGGGGTGGATAACATTCCAGCAGAACTATTGAAATTTTTCGGAAAATGTGGGAGGAAGAGGCTATATGAGCTGATTCGTAGTATTTATGAGGAAGGAATCTGGCCGGAAGACTTTGTGAATTCAGTTTTAGTTCCTATTTCGAAAAATGTAAAGGATACATGATGTGAGGACTACAGGACGATAAGTTTGATATCCCAAGCAGCTAAAGTTGTTCTCAGGATCATAAACAAAAGGGTAGAGATTAGGGCAAATGATTCCTTAGGGGATGATCAGTTTGGGTATAGGAAGGGGAGAGGTACGCGTGATGCCATTGCAGTAATGAGATTATTAATCGAGCGGAATATAAAATACAATCAGATGGTATTTTCCTTTTTCTTAGATTTCAAAAAACCTTTTGATAGAGTGAATTGGGAACAACTAATAAGTATATTGCAGAAAAAAGGAATAGATTGGAGGGAAAGGAGGCTATTCCGCAACCTGAACCATGTCTCAGACTGCTCAGGTGCGGGTGGGAAACGGGGAGTCCGGTAATGCAGTGTTAGGGAGGGTCTACATTAAACTTTCTAACTCGCCGCCCCTGCCTTATCTTTTTGAAACTGGCGCTACATTTCATAACAACTAAATTGTGGTCATAGTCCGCATCCGCTCCCGGGAAACTGTGCGAATTTATCACACTGTTCCTAAGCCTGTTTCTAACCAGAATATAATCTAGCTGATACCTTTCTGAGTCACCTGGCATTTTCTATGTATACCTGCGTCTTTTGCGATGTCTAAATCAAGTGTTGGTGATAACTAACCCCTGTCTCCTCCAGAACTCAACTGCTTTCTCCCCGCAGTCATTCCTCGTGCCTAAACCGTAGTCCCCCACCTCATCACCATCTCTTCCATTACCTACCGTCGAATTCCAATCCCCCATCACTATCAAAGGTTTCCCTGCTGGAACAGACGCGATTATGTCCTCTAACTGATCGTATATCCTATCCACCTCTTCTTCCTTTTGATTGCTCGGTGGCATGTATGCCTGAATAATAACCAAGTTCGTCGGTTCTGCTTTTATCTCTACTACTAATAATCTATCCGTTACCTGCTCTACTACCTTGATCAAAAAGTTCCCGGAATAACACATGTGACATGTGTATGACATGTGTATCCACACAAGGATAAAAAACGAAAATCGAACGTATGTTGCGAAATTTGAAAAGGAAACCTTGCCAAGTCTGTTCCTCAGTGAGGCAGCTGCAAACGCGTCTGACCCCAGTGGGGCGGCCATTGAGTGATGATATCACGTTCAAAACACTATTGAGGAGGGCAACGGGAAACCACCTCAATTATCATTCCCAAGATTTTCATGATGGACGGTATAGAGGAAATGAGATCTGGCAACTAAGGGACTCAGCACACTGGGCAGCGCATGGTGCCGGGATAGGCAAGGTTTCAGTGATCGTCATCTAATGAAATCCTTGCACAGCGAATCATAAGCAGCATAAAAGAAGACATGGAGGAGGTCTGAATTAATAAGAATTGGGACTTGGAATGACAAGATGATGTCGAGGAAAGGAAAATAATAAAACATAAAGTGGGAGATGGAGGGAGAAAACATGTATTTAAGGAGATAGAAGCATGCCGGGGAATACTGGAGCGACAGTAACAGCGTAATATAAAACGGAAGAGAAGAGAGCAAGCGAGGGCTGGCGACCGATATGGAAAAAAGGAGGAAGACGCGTAGTTAACACTGAGCATTGAGAAAGCGAGCGTTAGAATATCATTAGTAGAAGTAATATGTGTACCAACGGCTTCGGTAATTGTTCAGACCCCGACCAGCTCAGTTGCCGACCCCGGTGGCGGCGGGGTAACGTCCTCGTCTGCCATTCCAAGGGTCGCGGGTTCGATTCCCGCCTGGGTGAGTTTTCCTCCACCTAGGGCTTGGGTGTTTGTGAATGTGATCATTGTTATCGTTGTTAATAGTTCGATGTAAAGGCCAAAATGTGCTGTTTTCCGACTAATACTGAATAAATAAAATAAATAAAATAAAAGATCTACATGCCAATCAAGGAAGGAAAGAGGTCAGGGTATACATCAATTAGAGAAAATAATAGCGAGTGCTCCTGGAAGAAAATATTGATTGTGATATGGGGGATTGGAGCTCGATGAGAGGCGAAGGAGAGATATTAGTGAGGTAGGGAACTACGGTTTGGGAAAAAGGCATGGCCGCCGAGAAAAGGCAAAAGAATTCTGAAGAAGACAGGTTTAAATCATGACGAACACACAGCTTAATCACTAAAATAGACGTACATGGATGGAAAATAATCGGGTAATTCTGAGAGATATCAGTTAAGGCTATGTTTCGACTGGGCACAAATTTCGGAACGGCAAGATTAATTTATACAGTTCCCCGGGGACGAATGTGGGTTGAGATCATAATTTAGTGCTACTGAAGGGCAATTCCAGATTCAAGAGGAGACAACAGAGAAGACGGATGAGGAAGTGGATGCAAAAGCATCCAGCGGGATGGTACGAAAGGAGTACTTGCTTGTCGCAGAGAAAATTATCAGAGAGGACAGAAAGAATTCTACAACAGAAGAAAAATGGCAACATAGATAGATAGAGGTCTTTATTTGGGCGAAATTGAGACCAAATGGTCCCTTCTTCCATTTAACCCATCGTCGTATACATATTATATTAGGCATTAAACTTATAGTTACATTCATATGTACACATAAATACATACAGACAGACATAAATTCATTTAGCACAGATTTGCACATCGAAAAGAAAAAAGTATATATATACACACATACACACACATACATACCTATATGCATACACATACCTACACATATACATACATATCCACACACATACATACACACATACACACATAAACATACATATATGCATGCATACACATACATAAATACATACATAATTACGCACATATACACCCATACATACATACATATACATATATATATTAAGAATACACCTACATATACTCAAATTAAATGACAGTGAAGATAGAGTACAATAAAATGAGGAAAGTCTAAGCAAAAAATGAGGAAAGTCTAAGCAAACAATGAGGTTTGTGGGAAAAGATAGGGAGAGCGTGGCATTGCTCAACTAGTAAAAACCCACGCAGGAAAAACACCCACGAAGAGAAGGGGGGTGTGAAAAACCTGCGAAAACCCCATTAATTAGAGGAAAGATACATGTACATTATAACAATCATTTTTACATAGTATACATATTATTAAGTTACTGAAATTGAATTGGAGAAATTAAATACATTGACAACATATGCGGAGTAATGAGAAGCGTGATATTTCTAAAAATAATGATGCAAACTCCTACCGCTTGAGATGACAAAACAAAAAAGCAGGGAAAAAAAGTAGACACAGTGATCTGTATAACAGCTGAGTGGAATGTCGGAGGGTGTACTGGTTAAGTTAAGTACCTGAGGAAAATGAACTTGTGAAGTGCTCTTCTAAATGTTGTTGTTGATGAAGAGTTTTTTATGTCATCTGGGAGAGAGTTCCACAGACGGCATGCTGTAACATGAAAAGATTTGTGATAGATTTCCGTGCGATGGTGTGGGACTAGAAGTTTATTATTACCCCTAGTATTTCTGTGGTGGATTGAGCTGATGAAGAGGAAATTTTTGTAAAGATATTTAGGTGTGTGGTTTCAAAGTATTCCGTAGAAAAGTGAAAGAATATTTAAATGCCTACGGCCTTCTATCTTTAACCAGGATATTCTATTAAATGAGTCGGAAATATGATCGTATTTCCTAAGATCACATATGAACCGCACACAGGAATTATGGGTCCTCTGGAGTTTGGTTTTCAGGTCGCCTGAAAGGTCTTGGTATACTACATCAAAGTAATCAAAGTGGGGTATGAGATGAGAGGACACAAGAAGCATCTTCCGATTATAATGGACTGACTTTTGATTGGGTTTATTTTCAATAAATTTTTTATTCCCCATAGTGACAACGCAGCTAGATCTGCATTAATTTCGTTTATAATTGTAGGCAGGTCTTGAAGGCGGGAACGGTGATATAGTATGTTTATTTCGCTTCTTCCCACCTCTTCATGTAATACTATGGCAAACCCTGGTTGGATCTCGTCCCCGCCGCTGCATATTATTCTATAATTATCTCTCCCGCTATCCTTCCATCTCACCTAGCATAGTCCTAAAATATCCATTTTTCCTTTTTCCATCTCTCGCTTAATATTCATATAAGTTATGTGTGTGTGTGTATATATATATATACAAATAAGTTATTTATATTAATTTATATATAAATATTTACAAATTTATATATATATATATAAATTAGATCATTGGTATATGATAACACATTAGAGCGATGGCTGCCATTTTAATTGAGGTAATTAGTTTACACTTTCAGATTTAAGATGTAAATTACCGATTAAAACTCTCTACATGGTTGGGGTTTATTTATTAATATAAAACTATCAGTTTTTATCGAACTGGAAATAGCCTATACCTTTGAAGAAAATTGACCCATAAATTACCTCAATCGTAGTACTAGTGCATTTCTTATTTACAGATGACCACGACGGTCACCCTTTCATGCTCTCATGAGCAGTTAATTCAATCCAACAGGAAAGATTATAGAGCTGGGCTTGGAATAACGACGAGGTACTTTTTGTTGTTTCCGTCGACGGCGAAGCGTCGAAATGAAGCCTGACCTATAATATAATTGGACCGTGGAGCATTGCGAAGTGACACGGGTTTATGAATAGGAGGCGTCGTGCCGAACATAGCTTTCGCCCGCGAGCTCCTCTTTCCCAGCGCCCTCCATTGTGGACGCCTTGCGGCAGGCGGGGGGGTCGGGCCGAAGGGGCCGGAGGGACCGGGAGAGTGAAGCAGGTTGGTCCTTTTTTTTCAATTTTCCACCGAGAGCGGTGCGCAGCGACGGGAACGGCCCCGCCTCTCCCGCGACCATCCAGCCAGCCGTGGCCCCCCCTCGCGGGCCGCACCTGCCCACCGCCCCGAGATCCGACCCATTTCAAGTGCAAGGACAGATGCAATTAGAGGGGGGCATTGGGAGGGGCGCATGTGGAGGGGTGTGGAGAGGAACCGACTCGAGTGAATGCCGAGGATTCAATTCAACCGCGCAGCGGATCCTCGTGTGTGTTTGCAGCTGCACTTTTCGAGTGCAATTACTGGGTCTCTTTTTTCTCCCCCACGCTCCCCTTCTTCCATTCCTCTCTCTCCAGCGCTTCTCCCCACCTCCACCTGCCCCTCCTCTCGCTCCCCATATCTTTCAAAAGGGATTGGTTCGACGGGTGGAACCGTCGGCTGCGGTGCCCGCCACTCCGGTCCTCCCGCCGAATATAAAATGTAAATATAAGGGAAACTCAGGGGGGCTGAGACGAGGGGGGAAAACGAGAAATGAAAAAAAATGAAACCCGACCAAGTGCAGCGCGGGTCGTTAGGCCAGTCGGATTGGCGCGTTAAGGTTTTTCGAAAACACTGGCGTGGATAGGGGAGGGGGAAGTATCTAAACAATTGCTCACTCCACCCCACATCTCCTTCCACCTCGCCCCTCCCCTCGCCGCGGCGGGGGAGACAAAAGAAGACTCTGCTCCGGAGAGGGCGGTGGGGGAATGAATGACGGATGAAATAGTCCTCCTCCGGCCGCTCCCGCCTGCCCGTGGCGCGATCCTCGAGTGCTCGCGGCTCCTCCCTCTCCCGCATCCAGCTCCCACACTTTCCCCGCACGTGCGTCATTCACCTTTCCCCCTCACTCGGCCCTCCCGCTTGGCCGTACTCGATTCAAGATGGCGATGGTGCGGATTTTCTGCGATCGGCGACAGGATAATTGCCGGCGGAGAAGGGGGAGAGGACTTTTAAGTGAATTCGCGCCCATTACTTCGACGAGGCTCCACCACGGGCCCGCTCGTCACACCAATGGTGCCACCACTCTGGCAGTACGAAATCCGGACGGCTCGAGAGATGGCACCATCGGTGCGACAAGGCGAATGATTCATACCATTTGATATTGTAATTATATTCGGACGCGTTTTCGGATCTCACTCAACGGCTTTTGTTTTCGCGGTCCTTGCTGCTCGGAGATATGAATTACTATTCCAATATTCGTCCTCATCTTTCTTTTTACCCTCAATGCATCGACTTCCACTCTATCCGATGACTTCGCTTGCATTCCGAGGGTGGGATTGGCCTCCGTGGGACCATACTCCGGGGAACAGCGGCCTCTCTTCTTCTCGAGAGGGATTCCATCCCGAAAAGAAATCGACGGCCGGAAGGATGAGCTTCGATGCGCGCTCAAATGCAGCCACCCGCCCCGATTGAAAATGTTTCTCATCGTAATCCGATCAGAAAATACATCCGCGTGGACCGGGAGGGAGGGACCTGTTTGATTAAATGTGTTTGGTAACCCCCCATTATTTATAACTGACTCTCCTGGTGAATATTTCCGCCAGTGATTACATTTCAAAGCGCATTTAATTGCACGTCATGAGATGGTCTTGGATACACAAGTGACAACTGTCACGGTTTATTTCCGAGAACATTTTAATATTCGCTACCTGAAGTGGGATCATATGTAAGAGGAAATGAAATTTTGACGGTGGAATTTACATTCCATGCCAATTTCACTATTATATATTCGTGGAAATATTTGGAAAAAAAATAAAATGAGTTTATCACCAGAGGTTTATTTCTTGAAACGGAGACTCGAGGAGGCGGTAGAGGAAATCATGGAGGATGGTAAAGAGCTAGGTACTATCGATGAAAAATGGGAAGGTTTCAAGAAAGGGTTGTCTAAAGCCGCAAAATACACTATTGGAATCGTTAACTCTAAAAGGACTAGGAAACCACGGATAACTAATGAGATGATTACAGAGATGGATGAGCGAAGAAAGTGGAAGAATGTAAATACAGAGTTAGGCAACATGAAGTACAAACAATTAAACAATAAATTCAGGCGGGCAACAAATAAAGCAAAAGAAGCATGGTGGAAGACGCAGTGTGAGGACATGGAAAGTTTACAGAGGAAGGGTAAAATAGGTGCGCTGTACAGCAAAGTTAAATCTTTATCGGGATATAAGAAAGGGATATCTATGCTAACAGTTAGAGATAAGGCGGGTAAGGTAATAGTTGACGCAGGAAAGATCCAAGAGAGATGGAAGGAATATATAGAAGAACTGTATAGTAAAGAACTTAGACCAGCAAAGTTAGATCTTGAAAAGCAGCATGACGTAGAGGAAGATAGCTTAGGTCCAGGCATACTCGACGATGAGATAGAAAGGTCATTAAGGGAGATGAAACTTAATAAGGCCGTGGGGGTGGATAACATTCCAGCAGAACTATTGAAATGTTTCGGAAAATGTGGGAGGAAGAGGCTATATGAGCTGATTCGTAGTATTTATGAGGAAGGAATCTGGCTGGAAGACTTTGTGAAATCAGTTTTAGTTCCTATTTCGAAAAATGTAAAGGATACATAATGTGAGGACTACAAGACGATAAGTTTGATATCCCAAGCAGCTAAAGTTGTTCTCAGGATCATAAACAAAAGGGTAGAGAGTAGGGCAAATGATTCCTTAGGAGATGATCAGGCTGGGTATAGGAAGGGGAGAGGTACGCGTGATGCCATTGCAGTAATGAGATTATTAATCGAGCGGAATATAAAATACAATCAGATGGTATTTTCCTTTTTCTTAGATTTCAAAAAACCTTTTGATAGAGTGAATTGGGAACAACTAATAAGTATATTGCAGAAAATAGGAATAGATTGGAGGGAAAGGAGGCTATTCCGCAACCTGAACCATGTCTCAGACTGCTCAGGTGCGGGTGGGAAACGGGGAGTCCGGATGGGCAGTGTTAGGAAGAGGTGTGCGGGGTGAGAGGAGGGCAGGGTTGCCCATTATCAACGTTGCTGTTCAACCTGTTTGCAGAGGAAGTGATCAAAGAGGCATGGGAAGAGCTGGAGGTAGGAATGAAAGTGGGAGCGGAATACGTAAAATCAATTAGCTTTGCTGAAGACCAAGCTTTCGTTTGTCAGTCAGCCAAGGGTTTGCAAGCATTGCTGAGTCAATTGTAAAATCAGTGCGACAGGTATGGCATGACAATCGATATTAATAAAACAAAGGTTATGCGATTTTCTAGAAAGAAAAAGGCAAAGCTAAACATTAAAATAGGAGGGCAAAAACTAGGGCGGGTAGAATAGTTTACGTATCTTGGTAGTGTTTTGGACCAACACGGTCAAAGTAGTAGGGACCGAAGGAGAAGAATTGCGCTAGGCAAAGAGGCTTTCACAAGGAGGAGGGAGTTGATGAGAGAGACGTTGAGTAAGGATGTTAAGAAAAGACTCATAAAAACTTTTATATAGAGCGTAGCTATGCACGGCGCGGAAACGTGATCATTGACGCAGGAGGATAGACGTAGACTGGAGGCTTTTGATATATGGGTGTGGAGAAGAATTGAGAAGGTGAAATGGACAGAGAAGAAAACAAACGAGGTAGTACTTGGTATGGTGGGCGAAGAGAGGGGTTTGTTGGGAGAAATCCTATGGAGGCAGGAAAAGTTGATGAAGGGGGTATTGACTGGCAGTAGGATGTTGAAGACTGTGATAGAGGGGAGAATGTTGGGCAAAGGAGGAAAGGGAAGGAACAGGATAGGGATGTTGGACGGGATGAAGGGAGGAAAAAAGTACTGAGAGATGAAGAGGGACCTGATATAGAGTAGGATGATGGATTTTGTGTTTTCTTAGGAGTAATAAAATGTTAGTAGTAGTTTTTAGGGGAGGCGACCGACAGCTAAGGTCATTTGCGCCATAGGGGATGGACAGGAAAGGATGAAGGGTGGAGAGAAACCTGGCGTCGGCATTAGCCTACTCTTTACGAAAGGCGCCAAGGGGTCCGCAGCTTAACGTCCCATCCGACGGACGCCGTACTCACTCAAAGTGCCCTCCACAAAGCACCTCAAGTAGGGATCGAGATACCTCTGAAAAATATTCAACACCGCCGGGATTTGAACCCACACCCTCAGGGTGGGAAGCCAGTACGTTAGCCCCGCACCATCTCGATCCCCCCGATAAAATGTTTCTTTGGTAGTTGTGTCCATCCAAAAACTAACTTAACCGGTAGATTACCTTAAAAAAATATGATAACCAATGAATTAGCTAATGTAGGTGACCATTACGACCGGTATAAGCATGTGGCTAGCAATAATCTGAGAGACTCAAAGTTTTTTTCTGCTTCTTTTAAGCGACCTGTTACTACATGTTCCTGGACTCAACAGTAAACTTGGGGGTTCAGGCCACACCGTCCCGACCTGAGGGACACGGGCGATGAAACCAGGTACGACGTTGACACCCCGTAAGAAAAGAAGAGAGGTCGCGCCCGTCATCAAGAGAAGAGACGAGATTAGAAGTGGACTCAGCAAAGCTTTTCCGGTATCTCCGCAGGAGAAAGAAGCCTGAGAGCTTCCATCAGTTGCTAACATTTTTCGTAGTTTTTGGCTTAAAACTATGTTCTGTCGCTTTTGGCCCAGAATTTTTGAGGATGACCGATAGAATTACAGACCTGGTACGGCGGATAGATGCCATTTTTGCAATGATTCTTCCTTTCACTTCTTGACTTAAAGATTTCCTGATAGCAAATTCTATAACGTCGAAACATTTTCGCAAGGTTTACACTCCTAAGGACGGTATATTTGCCATGTTTCTAGATTTAATGTGATTATAAGCCATTTAAAGTCAGGCAGTGAGTTTTAATAACCGTAATTGATATTAGGTTGGATTCTCTTGTAAGTTGTGAACATGGTTTGAAATGATTGAAATTGGTAAAAATGAGTCATGGTAATTTTGTATTTGAATGTTTCCATCGGTACTATTTCATTGGATTGATTTTCAATTATTAGAAGTTATGGAGAATTTTCTCCAGTATATTTTTCTATAGCTAGACGAGTAATTCTACGGGCGAATAAATACGGGCCTTCAACTTGTTTTTCGGATAATTTATTGAAAGAATGAGTTTTATCGATCGCTTACAGTTTTTGTCTCATTCTGGGGTTAACGTGGCCGGGAGTGAATTTTGGGTGATTATTAAGCTAAATTTGAAAATATTTCGAACCTCCAAGCAATTTGATGTAGAATAATAGGTTCATTTTGCTTTGAATTAGTTTGGAATCATATATCTTTGACCAAGGGTCGTATTGACGCCGGCGGTTTGAAAGCGAGGCCTTTCAAGGATTTAATCGTGTGAGGTACGGTTTTGTCCGACGGTGCGAATTTAATTAAAACCCCGCACTAATCCGGTAGCTGAGGGAATAGCGGGATATCAGCCTCCGAACAAAAAAGGTTGGTTAAAAAGGAGCATTCTTTCCTCACGGAGTGTATAACAACAAGAACATGGAACTATATGGTAAATGCTGTCCACCGTAGGTGGATGGGTAAAGGTGAGAGATTAGAGTTCCCGGCTTTTATTTCCTTTATGAGGCCTATAAAACCACCACCGCGATAAACTATGGATTCCTGTAGAACATTCCGTTGAGACAACAAGGAGAAATAGTCAAGGTGGTTACGACCACATGCAAAAATTTTTAGGGGTGGGAAGCGTTGAGTTTCGACCTTGAAGTGATTGAGAATAGTTCCCCCCCTTAACTTTTCAAAATTTCACCTTAGTACTATGGTTATCATCAAGTAAGCTTTATCCCTTCGACAAAATCGAGTGATTGAAACAGATTTTGCATTCACGTCCGTCATATCTCACTCGCCTATGTCGCCCTAGGTCTATTCCGCCTTAAATCCCTCTAAACGTCACCATCACATTATTCCCTTCCTCTTCATACTTTTCTGAAAGACTGAAAGAGAAGCAAGAAACAATTCCTCTTCTATTAATTTATTCCCGAAAAGCTACTGTTTCGATACATCTTTGCTGTGATGAAACATGGAAACCATCGCTTCTCATGAATTTTAATGAAAATGTGCAATTTCAGTGTCTTCTCCTTTAACATTTAAACTGAAATGATATCACAAAGAAAGACCGGGTATCGCTTTAATTTATCCTTATTTTTCCTTAATTGTTCCCAACAAATTCCTGGCACCTCGAAATAAACCTGATCCAAAGTTTTTTCCGGCCATTAATGTATGTTATTTCTCTCGCCAACTTCCTCGCCTGCTCTTTCCTCGTATCTCATTCCGTTAATGCATGTCATGCATGAAATAGCAACGCAAAATTCTAAAACAAAAATTCGGAGGCTCTCGGACGGCCTCCTCTTTTTACATCATATCATGCCTCTGATTCATAGAGCGGCGCGTGCGAATTCTTCGGCGTGTCACTTCCTTCCCCATCCTCTTCCAGCACCTTCACCACCCGGACTCCTTTGCCTGTAAAAATCAGCTAAATGCTTTTATCCCACGCTATGCCGACTACGAGTTAGTTGAAACATTTCCTTTGCCGTTATTTTTTTCCCGACGCAAAATAAAGGCTGCTTCTTGCATCTCCATTGTCGAGAATTAGTACTTCAGTCATCTTCCTGTCAATTCACAAGTAATGCCTTTCAAACTCTTTTTTCCATATCGCTATAAATTTACCAGATTTATGTATCCCACATCACCCGTTGCTTGCTTGAATTTCGAACAGATCTAGACCCCCAGCTTTCTAGGTGCGGACGATACGAATGGGCACGTTCGCTATAGGGAAATACTTTTGAGGAAATGGTGCGAAGGCAAAAGATTTAAAAGATTGCCAGCCAGGTGAGTGAGTGACTTCCTCGCCGCGGAGTGTGTCGTGGGTGGTGAAGCTGAGCTATCTTCGGTTCTCTACCGGGGTGGGGACTCGACGTGAGCCATCTCAAATGGGAGGAACTGGATAAAAAGCGTGAATGAGAACCATCGCAGGCCGCGGACACCGGAAGTATTGCCAAGTCCCGAGTTCACCGCCACAGAGGAGAGTGCAAAAGAAACCCAGACGACCCTCCCCTCTCCCCCGGCGTGTCAGCATCCCGGCAAAATGTCACACGGTGGTCGGGGGGGGGTTTAAATATCGCGTACTCGGGGTAGAGAAGAGGGAACCACGGCGGACGATACCCGGACGCAGCCTCCCGAGCGTGGACCACTTCCGCATTCATTACGGGTTTGCGTTCTGTTCTCCCCGGGAGGAGAGGAAGGGGCGTCGGGGGTTGTGCGCGCGAACCCTCAAGCCTATCTCACAAGGGTGAAGGAACAACTCGAGCGACGAAGCAGCGGCCAGAGGGAGCGAGACGAGGGAGCGGACGGCCGGAGCCCTTCGCGGCGACTCCAGGCGGCGGAGTGAGGGCCCCGGCGAGACATTTTCGCGGCTTCTCACCCTACGTTACTTCTGGGGACCTTCTACATCATGTTTAAATCATGGCGAGGCGAACACACCTGACGCGACACTCTCTCCTCCCCTTGCACTCCAAACCCCACCGCCGACCACCCACCCAGCCCAAGTCACACGAGAGGGGTGGGGGGCGTGCTGGCTGGAGGAAAAGGGGTAACGAGGGAAGGGATTTTACCGAGAGCGGCACAATTTGCATGCGGCATTACGCCGGCCCAAAAGAGGGCGGAATGCCAAAGCGAATGGTACGAAGCAGAGCACGGGGTTAAGATGTAACTAAAAACGAAATCGGGGGTTGGGTGAGAGGGTACTTTTTCCATCCGTGCCTTCCTCCCCCACGCTCTCGTCTTGATTTATAAAAATGGACGATTTCCCCTTTCTCTCGGGGCCACCCACCCACGGGTTTCCGCGAAGGAAAAAAATCAATACGTGAGCATAAAAGGCGTACTCCTTTTCTCACATTTTTTCACGCAACTTAAAATGATTGACGGCAAAGTTGTGCCGAGTGACGTTGATTTCGGAGGGAGGAGGGAGTGGGTGGGGATGGTGTGGAGGGATGGGAGCTGGGAGACGAGACGACGGAAATGTAACAAGCGCTAACTACCCCAGCGCCCACGAGGAGTATTGGTTTACGAGCCACTGCCCTTAATTGCCCCGGTGGCGATTGGGGCAAGGCAACACCGGTGTCTCTATTCTACCGGAATAATATAAGTCCCCCTTCCCCCTGATTTTATTGTGCCGTTCCTGCTCCATTCCGCGGGCTCTCATCCCCTCCCCTGGCTTAATTGAATGTAATTACCACGTGCGTCTCCCCATTTCTCTTTTTCATTCCGATCCGAATGGGCGGGGGAAAATAAAAATTCGAAATAATTGTTTAAAATTCCAGCGTCATACTAGGAATTTGCTATTTTTGCTATTTATTTGCTATTTGCTAAGTTTTATTTTTGCTGTCTTGAATGAGCGCCGTTGGGCCAGCCAGCCGTCTGCGGAATCCAATTCCGTTCGCGGTCTCTGCTTTTAAGGGACGAGAGTGTCCGGCAACCGACATAAAACGCTGCGAGGTTGGCTTTCATTGAATAATACTCGGGAGTTTTATTTTATCCGGTTGGTAAGCTTCTTACCGCGCCTTAAAAAGTATTTTCATATTTAAATTCCGTCAAGGAAACAATGTTACGGATGAAGTGATTAATTTAAAATGTCATGCAGGTTAAAATCATTGAGTAACTATCAAAAGGTTCCCATTTGTCCAGAATTGGCGGGAAAGATAAAAGATAGGCTCTAAATTCTATAGTCACGAACCTAAGGTTGGCAAGTGAGAGCTGATATTGTGTCGTCCTAAGCCCCACGGTGCGTGACATGCACATATTGACGGATGGGGTGCAAATACATTTCCGGTGCCTGCGGTTTCCCAGGAAGATATGCTGCCCGTGGTAAACATTAAAGTTTGGTGAACCTGGGGTTGTTCAGGGTGAGGTGGCCTTGGGTGTCTCCGGGTTGAAAAACCATCCTTCAAGGCAGCCGCGGAGCGATCGATCCATCGGGCTAGCACGTCGCTAATTATAAGTTTAATATTGTCAGAGGCGTTGCTGGTAGAATCATTAAAAATGTAGGGTTCGTTGCCACTCGCTGGACTCCATTTAGAATATGTTTCCGTATGCAGAGAAGCTCCATTTGCCGAGAAGATTCAGTGGAAAGCTGCTTAGCTCGCTGGAATCTATTATGGCTAACTTTAGATGGTCATCACGGTGCTTGCGACTTGGGAAAAATATGAGTTCATTTGGAGTTCAATTTCAAATGAAACACTGAAGAGCATGTGGAAAGAGGAGGTGCAAATTTGAACTTCCATCGGTTTTAGTGGTCTGGGACATTATTTTCGATCGATATGCAAAGATTGAATGAACCCAGAAGACAAAAAAACCAAAATACGTAACGATTAACAAATTTCGCATCATCATAAGATATGAATGCAGGAGGTTAGGTAATTATAAATTAGCTTGAGAGTGAAACCTGACAATCAAAGTAAACAGCAGGATAATTAGTTCCAAACTATGATATTAAACAGCTCAATTTATGTAACTTTATCTTTAGAAAAAATACACGTATTTTAGAATATAATGTGTTCTTTATTGGTTGGTTAATCTCATATTGACGCTTTGGGTTCATCAGTTGACGATTAGATGGGATTGTATAAAACGAAAGGTAACTACGGCCGTATGAATATAATGGGAAGAGTCATCTCAAGCCGTACTCTTGAATCATCATTCCTTCTCTGAAGAGGACTGCTTTGCAATCGAAACACTGCGTCTGAGTACGGCTGGTGTTGGCCCATTATAGATTAGATGGGCTATTTAATAATGGGATAGGTTGCGGTCCCAGCTCCTGGAGGTATCCTATCCTATCGTTGATTGCATACATGCATGTATTTTGGTGATCGAAGGCAAGGACTAAAGCTTTTTTATTTAATGAAGATTCAAAAGTTCTGCCTATAGAAGGATTGGTAATTAATTCATTGAAATACATTTTTGAATCACTAAAAATTAGAATTCATACTGAGTCGCATTTAAGAATTTGTTGGAAGGAATTTGTTTGTTTGAAGGAACTAATTTAGCGGATCTGGTGTGGTGTCATGAAATACTAAAATTCGTGCCCAGTTGTTCTTCAACTTCAGTTCATGTTGATCAATCCACATATTACTTCTACATTTCATACTCTTCCCTCCAAATGTATTCCTCAATATTCTAATATAATTCTCAAATCACTAAGCCCGCAGGAAAATGCCTAGATTTGTTAAATATGGTGAGATTCAGAATGAAATTCCTCCACCCACAGAACCTGATATCGGTCCACCATAACTACCCAAGGCAATAATTTTTGTCAAAATTACCTTAGTAGTTTTGGACACATGGCATTATTTCTGCCATCAAGAAAATAATAAAATACATGATATGTTATCCAATATGCAGGCATGAAACATAGGAACGGTGTACCTACAAGAACGAAATATTAGAAGAGCAAAAACCGAAAGAAAAGATAGTATTGGATTCTCCATATTTGCTATCCTGATAATCCGAAAATTAAATTCAGAAATATTGACGCTCGGAGTGTTGCCGACTTCTAACTGTGTTACTGTTGAATAACTTTTTTGTACCGTTGTATTTTTCTACTAATTACATTGAACCTTAAACACAGTAATCAACCCGAAGGTCCGTATAGTAGGTGACGGTAGAGTTCACCCAGTACTAAGCCCGACAGCGTACGAAATTGACACATTAGGGTAGGGGGGTCAGTTACTTTCCCTGCGGCGGTTATGGTTTCCCAGGAAGATCATAGCGTGGGTGGAGCTGCAGGTGTCCAGAGTGCATTGGCCGGGAATCGAACCCAGGCCCCTCCGGTAGCCCAACGCTCTATCCCCAGGACTACCGTGACTAACTGATTACATTATCCTATTAGAAAAAGAAACTATTAAATCGTTATCATGTAATGTTAACCAATTTCATTTAATTCCTTTAAAATATCATGACACTAACTGAAATCACAATTTCGTTCGGAACTCTACGGCATGGACATTTGTGTCGTACATGAAATAAAAAAGCTTTACGGTCTTCGATAAGCCATTACTTGGACTACCTGATTTTTCAGTTGCTGAATCGACATAGGCGTAGACATGATAGCAAAGTATAATAAGCACATCGATAAATATCGGTCACATGGCCTTAATATTCTATAGTTTGTCCGTATGGAAAAATAGAAGTTAAGCCGTATACCGTAAAAATGAAATTTTCCCAGACTTTTTTTTCTGTACTCGAATTTTTGCTGTCTATAAAACAACCTGCTATTGAGAAACTTGTAAAAACTTTTGTGCTGCAGTATTGGTTTTTTAAATGCCTGTGAAAAGCATTATCTATAATCCATTTTCTTTATTGCCTTGGATAGGTTTCCCTAAAGTCTGTCAGTTGATACAGATAGCGGGTTATGCGTCAGACGCCAATTTGGAAAAGTCCATCTAGGATTTTGACAGTTGAATAACAAAATAAGTGTCGCCACCTGGTGTTAAAAAGGTGAACTAAGGACAGATGAAAGTCCGAAAAGGTGTTGCGGCCATGTTGGATGTCCCAAATAAGGTAATGTGAGGTGACGTATAGCTTTCTGATTGGTGAACGTGGGCGCATAGCGTTATTCAATTTTTTCCACAAAAGCGCGGTGGTTTTAGCGTTATTCTGAACAGTAATTATTTTGAAAAGTTAAAAGTGGAAAAGCGCAACATTTGAAATTGGAATGACGTAGCGAAATGCGCCGGATAGCGTTTTTTTCGACAAAAGCGCAGAGGAATTGTGGCGAGCCGGAGTGCGCATGTGCGGTGGTGGTGGTGCTGCAGTGCGGTGGTGGTGGCAGCGGGTGGTGGCGGGGCGGATCGCGCCTTATCAGGCCGGATCGGATCGGGTGCGCGTCTTGCGCATGCGCAACCTTACAGAATATAAAAGCTAAGCTCATTCACGCCATTCACCACATAGTTAAGATGGCTGTGCTACGTTCAGTTACTGCTGATCTTGCAGAGAGGATACCCTTACAGTCTGCAAGTTAGTGAATAGTGTATACGAGATGCTTCTTCCTGAACCAAGTCATGCCTCCTTAAAGAATGACCACATCCTTTCGTTGAACTTCGGAAAACGGTACATCGTTAACTTGAATCACATGGATAAATGCATATAACTGTCGGGAGTAATGTAGTTTACTCCGGCTTCGATGGTGAAAATAGCTGTTTTCGAACGATTCAACGTGTCGACGCTAGAGCAGCTGCAACTGGAAGGAGAGTAGTGAGCTAAGGCTGCGAGGCAAGATCCATCCATTGTAGCGGATATGTACGAAATTGACGCGTCCTATCCAGTACGTACTAAAACGGATGGATGTTACAGGTTATGTACAGCGAGTAATTGGTTCCGTTCTACTGTGATATACCCAACTGAACAGGATTCTAGAGTGAAATACAAGAGCATTAATAATCGAAGAGGAAAGTATGTAATATCTTAAACATTTATCCAAAAACTTGTTAAATTGGAAATGATAGTTTTTTAATGCAGTAATGTTTTAAAAAACAATGGTATAATAGTGGAAACAGAAAAAATTATGTTTTTAAATATTACATAAACATAATAATGTGAAACCCATGTCGCGCATCGGAGAACTTGATGCTGTCCTCAGTGACTTAATCAATCCTCAACCAAGAACCAGGATAGACTCAAATAAGCCAGGTTTAAAACAATGTTTTGGAGGCTCTGATTACGATGTGTCTGGCTAGTTCCCATAGACGCCAAAACATTGTTTTAAACTTCGCATACGCTAGTCCATCCTGGTTCTTGGTCGGGCAGTGGTTGAGGTGGCACCCATGAGAAGTTTAAAGGTTCTTGTGGTAGGGAATGGTTGGACACCCGTGGTGCCAGCTCCTACCGTCGAGGCACGACGTGTGGTGGTGGGCGAGTGATGACGTTAGGGACTGCCTTTGATACAGTACGCCCCCCCCCCAGAGCTGTCAGGCTTTCACTCTCATTGGAAGGCACGAGTGAATTGTTCGCTTCCCCGCCATTGGTGGTGGTTACCCTTCTGGCACAGCTCCGGCAAACGAAAAGCCCTTCCCTGGAGTAATACATTTTGACTTCTAGGGAAAGCATGATGTCGAATGCTAACTCTTTCCCAGCAAGCCGTATTTGTAAAAGGCTACCTTCTGAAAGAAAGATATAGGAGGAAACGGTGAAATAAACACGCCCGGGAAACGTAACGTCCGGGAAAAGAAACGTCCGGGAACTGATACGTTCACGAAAACAATACGTACGGGAGAAGACCCTTCCGGGATACAATAAGTCCGGGAATAAATACGTCCGGGAAAAGGAACTAAAGGAACTTCCGGTAAATATACTTCAAGGGAATACACTTCCGGGAAACAATACATCTGGAAAATGACACGTCCGGGAAATAATACGTCCGGGAATCGATACTTCCGGAAAATAACACGTCTGGGAAATAATACGTCCGGGAGATAACACTTCCTGGAAATGACAAAATGCAGAAGCGTGTGAAGCAAACCAATTAAGATGACGCAGCCGCGTGTAAAAGAAGAGGGGTAACGGATTTCGGGTGTATATGTCCGTCGAAGGAGCATGTTTAGCACATTACCACAAAAACGTGCTCACTTGACAACGCACTCGCTCGCTTGTCTACCGCCATCACCATCGAAACCGTAGGTTAATTCCCTTTGAATTATATATAATTATTTATAATAACCCATTCATTTTCTATCTTGGAAACTTGTTTTTTTCCTTTTCTTAAAGATGTCAACTATTGAGGACCCCATGGTACATCAGTTAAAGACGTTCTCTTCGTAGGGACAACCTTAAAGAGGATTTCGAGTAATCGATAGAAAAAATGGAGAATTAGCTACAAGATACGGACTGGTTCTTCTGGCAACGATCGAGTTCGAAGGAGAACCTAGGAAGATATATCTGCAACAATATTTTAAATTGTCTTCTGAATAAATACAGTATTTTAATGCAAAGCATGGGACAGAATTTAATTATTTAAAAAAAATGTTTTCAGAATTAAATAATGAAAATTTTTCTGAACATAGATGTTTTTTATTTGAGAAAACCCTGAGAAAAAAGTCCTGACATATTTGATGGACAGAACGCGTAAAAAATGGGTGTGGTCAAACTAAATGAGTGTAGCTTATCAAAAAATTGGGCGTTCGTAACCTTATCAAATGTTTAGTCTTTCGAAAAATAAGGGCGGGTTGCCCCATATAAAAGATTGGCATTTCTTTAAGAAAAATTAACTTGGAAATTTGATCGAGATGGAAAATGTCTTGTGTGAAACTCTTTGGGTGTAATACAACCAATTATACTTGGCTGCCTACGAGATTTCGGAGGCTCAATTCAGTCATGCTGTTCGTGGAAATAAATTCGGAGGCGGAGGACCCACAATCCCGCATTTCAAGTCTGCAGTTCACAACCGCCTGAAAACCTACTGGGTGAGTGGTAGGGAAAGCCATACAGACTTAGTAACTTTTTGGATAGAATCAAATACTTACTGAATGAAAAAATTCATGATAGTTTGGAAACCCCAGCCCTAAAAATCAAAATTTTGGTAAAGCTTAAATTTCAAAAAGGAGTGGTTGAATTGGAGGAACAGGATAAATGTATTAAGACGAAAAACATGAGTGTTTTGCAACCGGATAATATGGATGAGATTTTGGACGTATTATATGCTTAATTTTTGAAGGAAAAATCTGACAGCTCTGTAAAAGGATTCGGCTGGTGCCTCAAGGAAATTTTAAGATTGGAACTGAGGATCAATCGCTATCAACCACTTAAAGGATCTTCCTATATAGAGCTGCCAACTAAAATCGCATGAACGCATGGCGTGATGCGAAATGTATGTACGAAATAATGATGATTTCTTGATGAAGTTTTCTCGGGTCTTCCACCGGGTCAGGGGTTCCATGTTGGCCGACTATTCGATGCCCAGTTCGTGCATCGTCTTCAGGGGTGATGGCGGATCATCACCTCACCCTTGAAGACGATGCACCAGCCGGGCAGCGAAACGTCGGCCAATATAGAACCCCTTACCCGGTGGAAGACCCGAAAAAACTTTATCAAGAATTTACGCCGAGAAAGCACCAGATCGAATTCTGTTTTAAATACGACATTTGGGCGACAAAAATCGAGGAATATCCTCATTGAGTTTCTAAAACGATACTCAAACGTTTCATACCGGTAAAGATTGGGGTTGCATCAGTTACCCGGTGGAATTTTCCCAAATTGCACCATTTGAGCGTAAAAACAAAATCTCCATCAATGTTTTGGCTTAGATAAAAAGAATAACAAGTACCCCATCAAAATTGTCAATAAGCAGTTCGAGGATCACCGTGATCTTCTCTCTCTAGTTGAGGAAAATAAGTAACATTCCTGTTATATCAAAAACTTTAATAAATTGGTACCTAGTCAGGAGAGTAAACAAATAAAAATTATATTTTTGTAAATATTTTTCAAAGCACTGCTGTAATGTGGAATCTCTTGATGCGCATAAGGACTGTGCTAGAAATTCCTCAACCAAAATTATTCTTCCCGAAGGTAATGACGCTTATTTGAAATTCACAAATATTTCACACACAGTCCGAATTCCATGTGACGCATATGCAGACTTAGTGCATCCTACCAAAAATCGAAGGTTGGTCTCCTAAGGACGAGAATTCATATACTAAACACATGAGCAGTATTAAGTGATTTCTTTCTGTTTCCTCTCAGGGGCAAGCACAGGAGAGGTTTTTGAGCCAATTTTATACAAGGGTAGAAATGCAGTGCAAGTTTTCCTTGAAAACCCTAAAGAAATGTCACTTCTTGTACAAAGTCGGTTTCAAAACACTATACCGATAGATATATTGACTGATGAGAAACGTTTTTCATTTAACCCAGCGTCTCTTTGCCTCAACTGTCACTTTGAGTCAGGTGAGGATCGTGTGAGGGACCACGATCACCTTACAGGTAACTTTAGAGGCGCAGCTCACAAACTATGTAATCTTAATTACAATGTCCCCTACTATTTTCAAGTCTTCATTCACAACCTATCAAACTATGACGCTCAAATTACGGTCTCACACTTAGGATCTAAAGACATGAAGATCACTTGCATCCCGAAAAACGAGGAAAAGTATATTTCCTTCTCAAAATACGTAGATTCCTACTTATCTTACCGCTTCGTCGACAGCTTTAGATTTTTATCAACTTCTCTTTCAAAATTGGCAGACACACACCCTAACGAGGGATTCAAACAAACATCCAGCCTCTTTAGCGATAAACTTCATCTTGTAACGGGTAAGGGTGTTTTCCATATGAATACGTAAATTATTGGGAAAAATTGAATGATGTTAGTGTTTCTTCCATTGAAAAATTCTTCAGTACGCTAAGGGAGGATACCATTACGAGTGAGGATTATGAGTTTGCTAGCATGGTATGGACCGAATTAGATTCCAAAGTTTCGGTGAATATTGAAATTTTTATTTCAAATCGAACGGGGAAAAACAGAAACCCCCATTTAATTTAAGACATTAAAAATGACTGGATTCAACTTATACCTAATTGGTACTTCCATACCGCTGAGTAGTGTGAAAACGAATTTCCACATTGAAAAGGAAAGTTTTGCTACTCGCCCTCTCCTTTAACTCTATTCAGCCTTAGGTACGTACGAACCATAGTGATTGGGGTGTTCAGATAACTATGGACATGTTCACACACGGATGTACAGTACTAGCGTGGGATCTAACTCCGGATAGAAGTCTTGATGATAGTCTTTTGTCCAAACCGATTTACGGAAATGTGAGATTTGAAGCTAATTTTTCAATGAATCTTCCAAATGTCATCACTCTTTTAGCTATACTGATTACAATGGACGTGTCAGAATTGATGTAAATAGGTTTTTTATCCTTGTTGAATAGTTTCCACCCTTAATAAGTTGAGCTGCCATTCATCGTGCAAACAAATAATATCGAAGACGTTTTATTCGCAGATCCTAGAACGAAACGCAATTTAAGAGGTGTTTTCTTATCGGATCGACTACCCGTCCCATACAAAGCGTGGCATTTTTAAATTTTATTTCGATCCTTCGCACATTCCGGGGATCCACTGGGTCGCGGTAAGCGTGTTCAATAGAAAACGTTCGGAGTATTTTGACTCCTATGCTTTTCTTCCATCAGTAGTAGTATTATCACTTTTCTGAAGCCTTTGAAAGTTATAGAAAATTCCGTTCGTCTGCAAAATTCCCAATCATATCTTTGTGGGGAATTTCGCTGTCTGTATGCGTTTTTCAGATCCATTTCTCAGATATCTATTTCCAAATTTACGTCCTTATTTCATCGACCCCCACTCAACGACTGTAACTGCTAAGTTTTTCGACGAGTTTGGACGACGCGGGCCTAAAGGAATAAAATTTCACTCAGCATCGCATAAGTGTTGTGCTCTAGTGGAGAACAGCTCCACTATATAATCACGGTGAGTCAAATGATCATCAGTTAGATGCAGCAGTCTCAAGTGGAGAAGAAGGGATCGTCATCCTCTAATTATTTCACCTTATCCTGGAGAATGGAGTTTATTGGCGTGAACAAAATTGTATGCTTCGGTTGGTGTACGGAGTTGGCTACGTCGTTCGTGGAAATTTCCTCTTCGGGTATATCCGTTAGACTCGAACCGGAATAGTGGACCAGCCTGAAAAGCTACGACGCCTCCATTACGGACTATTTTAAAAAATCAGTGATTCCTTCGGACGTGAATCCATCCGTCTAATTTGTAAAATAATTTGGTAAATCTTACGTAAATTTGGGGCGTAAGAAGAAGGTAGTATCTCTTCATGCTTAAATTAGTCGGAAAATTGGATAATTCGGATGTGAATCATCTTAACGAGAAGGATCTAACACTGACGATTATTTAAATATGCTCTGGCATAGCACCAGCTATTCTTTTTAATTAAGGTGAGAGCATCAGTTCGTAGTGTGAGAATTGTGGGTGGGTGTATATAAGCTTGGTGACAGTCTCAAAAGCATCAGTCGAGAATGCAACGATTAAAAGGAGGTCTTCTTCACCTTCCGACCGTGTGAGTTCCCCGGCTCTGCTCCGATCATCCCTGAAAACATCCCAGAACCAAAGTGGAAACATCGGTTGGTTTACGGAGTCGCCTATACCGTGCGTGGAAATTTCTTCCTCCGGGAAATCCTGGAGACTAGACCCGGAAAAGTGCACCAGCCTGAAAAACTACGCCGCCTCCGTTACAGACTATTTAGAAACTTCGGTGATTCCTCCGTACGTGGATTCCTCCGTCCAATTTGTGAAATATTTCGGTAAAATTCACGTAAATTTGGGGAATAAGAGCACTCGCATAGCTCTTAAAGCTGAAGATAAGAAAGCATCAGTAAATTCTTTCGATCCGATTGATTCGGCTCTTGATGTAGCCACTGAATCGAGTTATTTCGTAATCGGCCATTTGAACAATATTTCTCAATAGTTTCGGGTCTCATTCTTATGTTTCGGGTATCGAGAAGGTGTGCATAACTTTTTTGTGACGAACAATGCAGAGTCTTGAAAGTGAGATTTCCAGTGGGGTAAAAATAAACCACCGTTCTAAAGGTTACCCATTAGGTGCATTCGTAATCGATGCATTGATACTGGAGTTTTGAGCTCTAGTTTGGAAGACTGATGGGTTGAATGAAATCACAGTCAGAGATTTGCCCATCGATGATCTCGAACATGACCAACATGAGTAGTGGGTGTTCAAGTTACCTCTTGACTATGCTTAAGACTATGAAAATACGCGGTGGGTTTGTAAGCATCACCACGGCATACCCTCTGATAAAGGGGAATTTCCATCCAATGAACTGCATGAAATTCTTAAAGAAAAAACCTCACCTTTTACGTGTCTCTTTGTAAAAGGCATTTAAAAATGTAAATTCCTCTCTTGAGCTTGAAATCGCGATGTGTTCGAAATTGAAAATCTATTAAATATACCTTCTTTAAAGTTTTTTAAACCATTGGGAGGCATGTGCTTATCAGCATGTCATCAGAGGGATAGATACACTTAAGCAGTGAAAAATTGTTTTAGATTGAAAAGATGGATTTGTTCTCGTTTCTCTAAGATCAGGATATTGTTAAAATTGAAAGCTGAAGAAAAAGAAAGTGTATGTTTATTTGAAATTGTATCTTACTCATTATTATTATTCTAAAATTAATTGTGAAAGTTATCATTTAATCCTGTGTTTCATTTACTTTACCCTTTAAATCAATAAAAAAGAACAATATATCAAACAATATTTTATTAAAAAACATTTTACATCTCAAATGAACCGCGAACACTGCTCGCAGTGTCATATTTTCGTCACCACAGTTGGAATGAAGTTAACATTTGTCCAAATTGTAACGAATTCGTCACCGATGAAGGTTTAGTGCTCACAGTGTCCGCACTTCTGCTGCTGTTATCGCTCTCTTCCCCCACATCTTCTTCTTCATCGTAGAGTGATCTTTCATCTTCCGATTCGTCATCTTCATCGAGTTCCCAATTAGGTAGTGTGCTGCGTTCAGTATGCACCTCCTTGTCTGGAATAATACGCGAATATCTTTTGCAGTCGAGTCCTGGTCTCCAAATCGCAGGGGCTTCACTGTGACACAGGACGAATAGTGGAATTTGCGGATGGAGCGCACTATTTCTCAAAGTCTCGTTTCCGCTACATACTCCAATGAAAGGAATGTTTCACTTATTGTAACAACTTGTACAGATGATCACAACTCTCCAGTATGATTTCTGTACATTTTTCTCAGAAATCTACCGTGCACTTGGTATGCGACTTATCGCACCCAGGAGTAAAGTGGTTGCTCCATTGAATCCATGACAAAGTATCACGGCGAGAGAGCGATGGGGTGTGTAACAGGGAGAGTTATATAACAACATCCGGGAGTGAAAAGACGCGGAGTGGGATGAGCGCTATACATCCGGGCGAGCGCTATACATCAGGGCGAGCGCTATGCATCCGGGCGAGCGCTATACATCCGGATCGGAAAGCGCTATTCTCAGAACAAGTTCGGTCGTGGACGGAGCTTGGCGTTGACTATATTGTATTGCGGACATGCTCTTCAGCATGGACAGCAGCTTCCAGACTCAATCGTTTCGATTATTTATTCCCGCGAAATCGGATCGAGATAATCTTGAAAAAATAGAAAGCTGCTCGCAAAGCGTAAGGAAGAAAGCAAAAATGAAGGTGGTGACCTTGGGTTCCCCTGTGTCCAGTGCATTTTCATTCAACATTCTCGTCACCACAGTTGGCCTGAAGTTTTGAACCGTCCAAACTAACAAACTCGTCACCTACAAAGGCTATCGGGTGGATTCCCTTGTTCAGCCTGATTGCCGCTCGCTAGTTCTGGAAGAAATGAAAATCATCAACTAAGTCCAAAGACACCGTTTACGCAATACACTTCTTTACGATTTTTTCTCAATTGTGAAACCATATGTATAACGATCTAAATAAACATAGATGTTGAAACGAATTTTTATTGTTTTTTTACGGTCTAGAAAATCCAATATGGCGTGTTTTAGGAACGGCATAAGCATCTGATCCGACTTTATCTTGCATTGCGCATCACCTTCTTCAATTGTTTTGTTACTGTCTAGACAATCCAAGATGGCGTGTATCAGAAACGGCTTAAGCATCTGAATCGACTTCATCCTGCATTGCGCATCACGTTCTTCAATTGTTTTGTTACGGCCTAGAAAATCCAAGATGGTGTGTTTCAGGAAAGGCATAAGCATCTGATGCGACTCTGCCGACTGCATGGCGTAGTCAGTATCGCGCACCTGATCCGATCCGACCCGCCCCGCCTCCACCCGCTGCCACCGCGCATGCGCACTCTGCCTCGCTGCGCTTTCGTCGAAAAACAACGCTATCCGGCAATTTCACAACGCCATTCTAATTTCAAGCGTGGCGCTTTGCCACTTTCAACTGTTCAAAATTGAATTACGCTAAAACCACCGCGCTTTTGTCGAAAAATAATTGAATTACGCTATGAGCCCACCCGCACTCCACTGCTCTTTTGTCGAAAAACCATTGAAAAACGCTCACCATAGCATTTTGCAAAGCCATTCCCATTTCAAACTGGCGTTTTGCCACTTCCAATTGTTCGCCAGAAATTGAATAACGCTAAAACTACTGCGCTTTTCTTAAAATATAATTGAATAACGCTATGCACCCACGTTAACCAATCATAAAGCTATACGACACCTCACATTACCTTATTTGGAAAATCCAACATGGCCGCATGGCGGTTGGCGCATGACCTGCATTCTCAATCTACTTCTATCTAATGCCGCTGTTTTTCGAATCCGCACAGTGCTTTCCTCAAGAGTGCTCGATGATAGCTCAATTAATTTTTAGAAAGCTTCTCCGGTGCCCACTTGGGTATTTGCTCAGAAGGACTTTTATGTGAACCAATACATGATAAAACGGAATAAGAAGTCATCTTTTAATAAAATGCGTAGTTTGACGTGAGATGCAATGGAATTCCAAATTAATAATGTACAAATAGTTCCACTTTTCCACTAGATATTGATTTAATCCAAGATCTATTTGTATGTACTTCTTCATCTTTCGCTTTGTACTTAAATATGATGCAGGACATGGAAACCGACCATGGGTTAAAGCAACATCCAGAGGAAAATTGCTAATATCTGTTCATCATTAAATCATCTATTAGTTTACTGTTTTCTAGTCGAATGATCGAAAACATCGTGGTTATAAATACCGTCGGAATTGCATTTATTGATTTTGAAAAGTGATCTGCATTGTAAGGATAAAGTATTTCATTAAAGCTATTAGCCGCAGTTTATTGTCAGTACATTTAGCAAAGCATTACGTTCTGCTGTAAAAAATGTTAGAAAGCGTTGTTAAACCTAACTGCCCTCTACACTATTTATTTATTAAACAATTGAAATTATTTTACGGAAACTGGTGTCAGAGCAGATATTCTATGATGTTTTTTCACGATGCCTCTCCTCATTTCTAACAAAATTTATTTATATTTTTACTTGGAGCACCAATTTGGAAATAAGTCAGTAATTGTGTCGTATAACTTGAAAAAAATGATGAATATTAAATTCTTTTTAAATAATATACTTTTGATAGTACATCCTTGATGGACAGCCGTTGTGTGAACAATGAAACATAAGTGATTGAGAAAGGGGTCGGCATGGTCCGGTGGCTAACGTACAGGCTTCCCACCCAGAGGGTCCGGGTTCAAATCCTTTAAATATTTTTCAGTGGTATCCCGATCCCTACTTCATCTACATCTACTTAATAGCCCGAAAGCCGCTGCAAGGGCGTGTGGCGAGGGGTGTTAGGACACACCCGTAATTAAGAAAGAAAAAAAACCGCATGCAAAAACCACAATTTTATACCATATACAAAACGTGGCATACACTCATGCAAGAACACACACACCTCACACACATGCAAACACTCAAGCCACCAACTAACATATATATGCACCTACTAATACACTTAATATCCTATACACATGCACCTACAAATACACCTAATATCCTTGCAATGATTATTTTTTCCGACTTGTAAACTCAAAGTTTTCAATATTTCTAAATTGACTTCGGTTTCTTACTATTATGATTTCTGATTGTTCGGGGAAAGAATGAGTATTTGTACCTATCTGTCCTGGAATCTATCTCCCTTAGTTTATCTTTGTGGTCTCTCTACCTAAGTAGCGAGGGACCATTATAATTCCTTTAGTGTCATCGTTAAGCTCGTTGGTTCTGAACCTTTCTTAAAGTCCAAGTCTAGCTTGTTCTCTTCGTACTTCAAGTGGCTCCCAGCCTAAATCCCCTATGAGACCTGTCACACTTGTGTTCTTATCATAACAATTTTTAACGAATCTGGCAGATTATCGCTGGACTTCATCTAATTCTTTTTGCCAAATTTTCTCCCAAGGATCCCAAACACTTGCGGTATATTCCAGATGAGGTCTAACTAGAGCAAAATAACACCTCTCTTTAACTTTTTCATTACATTACCACACCACCCGTTTTATGAAGCCGAGTTTCTTTAGAGCGGTTCCGCATATTGTCCTGATATGTGCTCCCCATGAAAGGCGTGGTGTTAGAACTACCCCCAAATATTTGACTTGATTTGCCGCAGTCAGTAGTGAACCCTCTATTTCGTAGTTTATGTCCTGTTCGACACTACCTTTCTTCCAAAATTTCAAAACTGTAAATTTTTCTATATCAAGCATTAATCCCCATTTATTGCACCATTCCGAGATATTGTCTAAGTCTCTAGAGAGTAGCTCGCGATCTAGTGGGCACCTTATTTCCCTGTACACCACCGTGTCGTCAGCAAATAACCTCAGATTGCTACCAACGTGTGTGCTTAAGTCATTAATGTATATTAAGAACAGAAGAGGCCCGATTACCCATCCACAGATTTTGCTTTTTTACTTCTCGATAAAGCTTTCACCTTACTGAACACCTTTCTTCATATCCTCGCATTCCGCCTCCCGCCACGGTTCCTTCGCCCTAAGTGTTTCAGTTATTTATGCATCTATTTTTTCTAATCCTGCGTTTACATTCTGCTCTTTCCTTCTGTTAAAGATTTCCCTAATAACCTAGGCTGTAGTCAACGAATTCCCTTTCCTTTTTCGTATTTACTCCACCTATAGTCTCGTTTGTGGCTTTCGATGCATTTTTTATGTGTTCCTCTCTGTGTCTTACTGTCACCGTCCCTTGTCCTCACTCCGCCAATAGTCGCCCAACCTTTCTACCCACTATTTCTTTTCCTACCTTCGCCTTCCAATCCTCTGTTACCAGTACTTCAGTAATTCTCGCTATCCTTCCATGTCACCTTGCACACCCCTTAAGCTTTGCTCTCTCCATCTCTTGCTTAATAGTCACTAACTATCCTGTTCCCATTATCGTCCCAATACATCATGTTCCTATTCAAACTGGTTCAGTCCTCTTCGGTGTCTTCTCTTCTGCAGTTGCTTATTCTGCTTTACAAGGATTTTCTGCGATGAAAACCGCGGAAGTCTTGCCTCTCCCGCTGCCGTGCACGTCAAACAGGTCCAGCGGGTATAGTCCCGTAGTTGCCGGCACTTATTCTCGTATTTTTTCCACCATAAAGTCGTTTAATAAATAATTTAATTGGTTGTGTTACCTTCTTCGATATGAGACCTTCTCGAAATGGCCTCTCCACTGGATTGCAACCTCTTCTTTAAGGAACAGAGATTGCGCGGACTACCTTTCACTGGCTCCTAGTCTTCGACCGGGCATCGATGACAATACCAAAAGCTGTAGTCAACCGAACTCAGAAGCCCTTCCACCACGTTAAGTCTGTAGCCGATTGCGAGGGTGAAGAGGTGCACATATGCTTAATTACCCAATCAACTAAACTTCGTCCAAGTTGGCCAAATTTCAAAGTACTGAGGTTTGACTAAATGACTTCCGTCTGTAGAGAAATAATTAGTCAGTTTTACTAAGTGAGTGTCGCGAAATGTACAAAATTTTATGGTCTTAGCATCGTTAATATTATGCGTCAAAATCTATTCAATGCGTGGAAAAAACAGTAGCAATTGATCAAATTTAATGGTTTTTGAAATAATGCCGGTCAATTATTATAAAGTTTAGTGCTTGCAATGTGACATAAATAAAGACCAAACGCCGTTTCGTAAGCAGAAGTTATTTTAATTAAAAAAAACAAACAGTATAATAGTTTTAACTCTACCGAAAGACATAAAGTAGAAGTGCGCCCAGTTTTTTTTCGTTCGCCGACACAAGGAGGAAACCTCCCGCAAGAGAAATTTATTTGAAACTCATTCAATGCCATAAGTAGAAATTTAATAACAGGCTTAACGTCAAACCCTAATGCCGAAAATGTCAGATTTCCGTGGCTGGGGAAATTTCCATGAGGCGAGCGCGGAGGAGGATTTAGCCTCGCGCCTCCCCCCCTCTCGCCCTCCCCCTTCCTTTTAATTACGTCCATCTTCCACCGCTCGGAGTTCAGGCGCTGTAAATAATGAAATAAAGGCTCCCGAGGCAGCGATGAATGCCCGATGGAATTCTGGGAAAGACCTAGATAGATGTTAGTTATTTGAGCGTTTTTAAGCGAGCGGGCCCGCTGCCGACTCGGCCGGTGCACCTTACCCCTCTACCACCGCCGGGTGCCCACGCCCTCGGAGAAACGCGTCCCCCTGCCCCCCCTCTCGTCCCACGCACACTTGCGATGAATGACGTAAAGGAGTGGAATGCGCGGCGGAAGAGTGGAAGAGGGACGGAGGGGGAGCGGGGAAATATCCTTCACTCTGATTGATAGCAAATAGGATGAAAAGGGCATTGAAAATAATTTTATTCCCGATTGGTCCTCGGGATTCCCTTTTCCGACCGCTCTTCCCCGAAAATCCCACCCTTCAAAAATATCCGTTACCCCACACCTCAAGCGCCCCCGTCCGCCCCCGCACGCCACAGAGGCAACCCTCGTCGAAAGAATCCTTCCGCCGCCCCCGTGAGCGACGCGTATGACCGCCCCCCATCTTCCTCCCCATCCCACTCCGACACTCAGCTGCCTGCCTGCCTTCCTCTCTCACGACCGTTTCCGGGTTATACTCCGCCGGCCGATCAATAACTCCCCTGGCGTCCTCATCACATAGCCTCCTCCACCGATAGAGGGAGAGCGGGGGCATGGAGGGGGGCAGCGAGCCACGGGGGTTCAACGTGTGGGGGCGGGGACCCCCCGCGCGCGCTAGCGACGTGTTAATTGATGTGACGGGGCGGAGGGGGTCGGATCCTTTAAAGGTGGGAATATATTTGGCGTGGCGCGTCCGGTCGCAGGGTATTCCATGGCGGGGAGGCGGGGGGTGGATCACCGCGGGAATAGGGGGTACTGTTGTCGCATTCGCCCTCTCGCGACGCCCAAAGATACACACCACGGAGCGCGAGGCCCTGGGGGGTGGGGCGGGGGAGGGATACGGGCGGGAGAACGGTGTGGGAGTAGTTCCGCGCGTCCTCTACGAACTTATCATGCACTCAATATGAGATGATTGCACGTCCGCGTGGGAATCGGTCGAGCGTCGGACTATGTCGACGTCGAGCGCACGTTAGAAAAACGCGCCGGTTAGTCAGCGCATCGTCAGTGGTGCCAATATGTGCATGGAATGTTAAAGTGAGTCCCGATGTTTATGTTTACAGTCACCGGGAGATATTCCGCCCTGGACGAGATGGGAGGCGGGTCGGGAAACGTCCATTCGGCGACGTACTGCGTTCGCTCGATAGAAATTTCGCCTGTGTCACCCGAGTTCCAACGATATGTTTAGGCTTCGTGTGTACTTATTGTCAACACTTATCTTAAAATTTCTGTTGGACGATTTGTGACTCGAATCGCGCTCTTCACCGAAATGTTTTGCCGATGCCATTAGCATTTGACATCATTTGGCAAGTGTCGACTATTTCGTTCGTAGTCATAAATAATAATAAATATGTATGCACGGAAAAAAGTTATGTGCCTTTATATACGTGCTTTCATGAGAAGTAAACGGACTAATTGCACTAGCGTATGAGTAAACGTATCTCCGATGATTAAATAGTGCAATTAGAATGTATAAGAAAGGTTTTCCAGAGAACATTGAATGTAGTCACCGAGTGGGAACACTTACGGTTGAGATGATATTCGTACTTCAACTTGCTATTTTACTCGCGTATTGATATCCGGTGTCTTGGAAGAAACAGCGCTGGCATTATTTTCCACTTCATGTGGCATTAATGAAAGCTAGAATATCTTCTCATACACCTTCTTTTGGTTTGGTAAATTAATTATAATATTCATAGAAAATATATTTGCATGTAAAGGAAGAAAATAGTCAAATAAAAGTAAGAGTTAGTTAGTGAGAAGCAATGAATTTGCACGTGTTATCCAAAAAAATATTTACATGTAGTTTACATGTAATTTATCACGTATCAAAATGTAATATGCCCACAGCAAGCGAAACGAAACATCGCATGGCGTAATAATTTCAGTATAGAGCTTAATTGAAAACGATCAGTATTGAGCTTACCAATGCCACCACTTCCGATTATTTTTTCTAAAGAGATACGCAGAAAGGTGAACAGAATGAAAGTGTAATTTTTGCTATTCATTTTAATTTTGTTCCACTTCTCGTAGCTGAATTATTTCGCAATCTTTATTGAAATTAAAATGTGCTGCATGAAACAGTTTTCGTTTTTTCATTGCTACCAAGGAAATATCTAATATTTTTTTGGATCGAGTGCCCATTTATGTGTGTTTTCATGGGAAGAGCGATGACGAGTATCTCCAGGCAGATCACTTTTACGGAACGGTTCCATTTTTCGGAAGTAGGGGGAAAATAAAATGCACACGCGACCAACAAAATCACGAAATCTTCGTGTTAACAGCCATCAGTCATGGTCCTCATAACATTCCTTATGTGACTTCTCATGTGACTGCTCAGTTGACTCCCGGCTTATGAAACTAAAGCGATTCCAGCCGCAACATCATATCACTCAAACCGGAGTTCCATGGAAGTGATTTTTGTAACCGAATGCAGTTCTGTCGGTGCGCCGGTGAACAATATTGAATTAATGCGAGATTTCAAACGCTGTCATTTCTATATTCAATGATTTGCGGCTCAAATATATGAAAGTTAATTTTCCTGAAATAGGGAGCACACTGTATCAGTCCACCGAATTTTATTCAAGTGCGGCTAGTTTCAACGGGAACTGACGCCGAAGCGTTGAAACTAGTTGCACTAGTCGTACCTCAATACAATTCAGCAGACGCATACGGTGTATTCTTCATTTCATGTCATCATTTCTGATCAAGGAGGTAGCTATCGAAGAAAGGCAGGAAAAAATAAGAGTAATGTATTTTTATAGCTGTGGTAAAGCATAAATATACAATACGTACAACAATAGAGATTCAAAAGCCCTGGAGTAACTCTGGGTAGCCATAAAGGTATTCCTGCACCGAGGACAAGGCCCAGAAATTTTTTGCCATGCATGTATGTGTAAGGATATTGAAAATCTTCAAGGATTAACTTAACTTGCAAATTATTAACCTGGATGTTGTGGATGCGTTCTAACGGCTGCCCCGTGCATCGTCGCATAATTCACGCGTTTCAGGTGAGATGGATATTGTCGATATAGAGGGAGTGATGATGCCGTGAACTGAAGCCGTAGTCGACCAGATTTAATATCCCCAGATGTGGTATTTATGGGCCCTCCGGCGAGTCTCGGTAACAGACTAGAGGATGATGCCCTGATGTTTCCTTGAGAGTCAGAGGGACGACTTGTAAGGGCCGGGTCTTGGCTCGGAGAATGACAGGCGGCGTACTTAGCATCCTACGGATTGCACCAATTTCCTCTTCCCGTGGTCGCTTCGTGCTCGATATCGGAAGCCTCACTGAAGCCACACGCAGATACGAAGTCAATCGTTCATCCCATTCGGTATAGAGACACTCTCCCTGATATTGCAGGATTTGCAAATGCCTTCGCCTGCAATAGCAGGTGAAAACGTTTCTCAACCTGTGAAAATTTTTAATTTCCTTATATTCCGAAGCATATTTGTCAATATAGATGCGTTAACTAGTTTTTATGATAAGTTCAAACGTAGGAAAAAACGTTTTTGTCGAGGCAAACTTTGAAAATTTAATATTCCAGCCACCCCGGTAAATTCTTCTGCGAAAAATTAAAATTACGAGGCGCCATACTCTAGTTTTCCAATCAATGTCAATTTTCTACGTCCCTCTTAAAAGTTATCCCTTTTAATACGGACCCTTATGATAACGAGGTCTGTTCAAAAAGTATCGCGACTTTTGAATTTTCGTGGGTTACGTATATTTGATTTTCGATTTTGTTGTGGCGTTATACTGGTACTTATGCCTCTCCCTTATGCCGAAAAGTTCGGTCATTTTGTATATTCCCTTAATTTTTGACAGATGTTTTGGTTTGTCCTCGATTTTTGCCTGTTCCAAACAATCGATCACATAATCTGTATCAAACATTGTGAGAAAAACCAAATTAAGTGCCAAGACGAACTCCAAATGTTGACCGTGGCATATGGAGAAGATACCTTGGACCGAAGCAACGTTTGTCGGTGGTACAAAATATGCTCAAAGGGCCGAGAAGATGTGAACGACAAAGAGCGTGCCGGACGCCCTAGCACGTCAACAACAGACGAAAACGTTGATGAAGTGAAGAAAATATTATTGGCCAATCGTCAAATCCCCGTTGGAGAAGTTGCGTTGGACCTAAAGGTTTCGATTGGATCGTGCTATTCGATTTTTACCAATGATTTGGGCATGACACGGGTCGCTGCGAAATTCGTACCAAAAATGCTCAAAATCCACCAAAAACAGCAACTTATTGAAATCGCTAATGAGGTGTTGGACTCTATCCGCGACGACCAAAATATCGTCCAGTTGGTCATGACTGGTGACGAATCATGGTTGCATGGTTATGCCGTGGAAAATAAGGTCAATCAACTCATTGGAACTTCAGCACAAGCGAAGACTGAAAAAAGTGCGCAAAGTTCGGTCGAGTGTGAAAGTTTTGCTTGCAGTTTTCTTCGATATCAGGGGCGTAATGCATCATGAGTTCTTGCCATAGGGTAGCACGGTAAATAAGGACTATTATCTGTAAGTTATGCGCAATTTGCGCGAACCAATCCGCCACAAACCTCCGGTTTTGTTGAAGAGCAAATATTTGGTTTTGCACCATGACAACGCCCATGCTCACAGATTGTTACTTGTGCGTGAATTTCGGGCCAAAAGCAACAAATAATGATTCCGTAGGTACCGTGTTTGCCAGATCTGGCCCCCAGTGACTTTTTCCTGCTCCCGAAACTAAAGAGGTCCATGAAAGAACGACGCTGAGCTGGGTTGGCGAGATAAAGACTGCATCGAAGGAGGATCTTAATACTATAGTATATCACAAAAATGATCTTTTGAAGTGCTTCGAGGAATGGGGAAAACGTTGGCACAAGTGTATAATATCTGTAGATTACTTTGAAGGGGACGAAACAGATATTCACGAATGAAGAAATATTTTTTGAAAAAACACCAAAGTCGCAATACTTTTTGAACAGACCTCGCACGAGGTGGCCTAAGTGGAATGAAATCACTTTTTGATAATTCGCTAGCTAAGATACCTTTGTGAATGTCGTTAAGTTAATGGAAGAGAAAGAGGATTGAATAGATATTTTTCAATGAGGAATTAGCTTCATAGCGGGATTAGTTACTCAGAAATCCACTTCAATCGCAACGCAGAATAAAAATACATTGCCTTCACCGAACATCAAGACGAATTTCGAAGTTTCTCATTAATTTGAATGCCCTCCAGTGCCCTTTTTTTCTTTGATGCCGCCCGTCTTTATTTTAAAAAATAGCTTAACGAGTGGGTGGCGTCCACATGCCCGCCGTCATTAAAAGGTCCTGCGGGCATTATTTCAAGCATAGGACGATATTTCATTCTCGTGTGTTGGACACATGGTGGAAGCCGATGATGACGTGGGTATTTTGAATGCTATTCCGGGCGTTCGCTGTGGACAGCATTTCTCGTGAGTACACGTAGTTGTAGGCGGTGTCCCGTCGCAGGTTGCAGCGCGGTTGGAGGTAAGTTGGTGGTGGGCCTATCGGCCTCATCCGAGTAAAATTCAAGTGGCTTACATTTGGAACGACCCAACTCTTAATGCCCAAACCTTCGTCACAAGTACGCGAATGATCTGAAAATCGAAGGACAAAATTAAAGAAAAGGAGAACCTATGGGTGTGCGCGATGGGATTTCGATTGAACCCATCCACACTTGTTTTTAAATGGAGGCAATCGGCTCTACGGACTGCTATCTCATGCTTAAAAACCTAACAGCTGTTTTATAATGACATGTTTGGAGAATTTAAGATACTTGTATCATAACAGTTAGATAGATATTATGAGGTAACTTTAATCTAAAAATTGAGGAATAACGCCTGGTATTTTGAATATTTTCCGGTTACCAATAATCATTATTAACCTCGGTGCAGAAATTACTCTAAATTTCCATTATCCTGTTTTATTCCGTTTTCACAAAGACTCCACTGTCAAGCAGAGCAAATGAACGAATTTTTATCATTTAGGTTAGTGGAAATATGTAAGAAAGGTCCCTGGTTTACTTCGTTAGCAAAGTCCGTACAGGAGAACAATGCTGCAGCTAATGGGGCGGGAGGGAATATGCAAAAGAACTTTCTCTCTATGAATGTAATGCAATGAGAAATTAGAGTAATGAATTGCATGAATGTAAAACAGAGTTTTTGAGGCCTACATTTATGACAAGATCTTCATACAAAACAATAGAATACGGCCGACGACATACCGAGAGTTCATGAGGGCCGTGAATATTAAATATTTGGCGACCATACGAGTAATTCAACTCGTAGAGCATGAATGTTTAGCACTTTGTAAACAGGAGCAAAGCTCAATGAAATCGGTGCAAAAAACGCACAGTTTCTTCGTATGTTCTCGAGTACCTTCTCATACTCGTAGCCGGCTGGCCCTATTGATTCTACCCATATTCGGTGCCTCCTCAGCAAATCAGGGTGAGGAGAAGGAGATGGGTGTCCTCTTTATCACCACTTACTGCCGTCGGAGAAGAGAGAAACGAGTGTATTTTTTCGCCACACCGTATTGTAATTTTTAATTCCCGTGATTTTTTGCGATCCTGCTTAGAGTATCGTCAAAAGTACGGAGAGCATTCTTAAGCCGTTGAGAGACGCTCCATAGTCCGATCAAGACACAGGTAAATACAAGGATGGCACGGAGGATATCACGCAAATAAATCGTGATTCGCATTTGCGATATTGTATACAGATAGTGCGTATCTTCCTGATTGTATTTTTCCCCAGATTAGATGATAATTTTCCGAATCCGTCCTCCGCTTAGCTGGAGAGTGTTCCTTTATATCTTCGACGTTTAATGTTGCATGTCTAAATCCTAATTCCCATATGAATGCGAACACTGCTTAAGCCCTTTTAGCAAGTGTGCGTGATTAAAGTCAGCCGTCGGCCATTCGATGATTGGTTCGCTGCCCTCCCCCCACCCCCGCCCCCCTCCGCGTCTCGTTACGTCCGCTCCTCAAAACCCCTGCTCCCGCATCTTCGACTGCACGCTTCATCGTGGATTCCATTCTTGCTCTTCCTCCGCTGTGCATCCCTCTCTTTTCCCTCTATTCATCTCTTCAGCGGACTCCCTAGAACTTTCCCTTTTGCTATGGAGTATCGGAGATGGGAAGCAAATAATTTCAGTGCGATGAGGAGCGCTGAAATCATACCCATTGTGCGTTGATGGTGAAGATAGAGCATCAACGTTAGGGCACCAGCGAAATTTCCCCGTGCCTTCATGACGTGCCTGTGTATTATTAATTATAAATAACGCAGATATGTGGGACACATTGTCTTCAATATGTAACTATCTAATAGCCTTTTTGCCAAAAAGACATACGTAAATGAAAAACGAGCTCCTGTAAAGATTATATTATCAATAAATTTAAGAAATAAAAAGGAAACGAAATTCTCAAGCATAATAGAGCCGTAGAAATTCCTTTAATATAAGTTTCTTGGATTGGAGGTCGCTCGTTTAATTTTAGCGACATTTTGAAAGAAAATATTATGCATCTACCATAAAGCATTGAATAACGAAATTTTCCTTACAATTAGCATCATCCCAAAACTATTACCTTTGGGAAGTGTAAGCCAATCAGGCACTCTAATACTCTCAGTGGACTACAACCTTGACATGGTGGAAGGAAGAAAATTTGGCAAAAAAAATTAGATAAAGTCCAGAGAAAATCCGCCAGATTCGTTAAAAATTGTCATGATAACAACACAAGTGTGACAGGTCTCTTAGGGGATTTAGGCTGGGAACCACTTGAAGTGCGGAGAGAAGAAGCGAGGCTTAGACTTTTAGAAAGGTTCAGAACAAACGAGTTTAACGATGACACTAAAGGAATTATAATGGCCCCACACTACTTAGGTAGATCAGACCACAAAGATAAACTAAGGGAGATAGATTCCAGCACAGATAGGTACAAATACTCATTCTTTCCCCGAACATTCAGAAATCATAATAGTAAGAAACCGAAGTCCCTTTACAAATATTGAAAACATTGAATTTACAAGTCGGAAAAAAATTAAACATTGCAAAGATGTTATATATATATAAACAATTTTTATTGCTCTGGGAGCAAAGTCCCTTGGAGCAGAATACAGGTTACATTAGGTTTTGAAACCTATGGAGTGAAACTGGTTCTAAACTAGTGAAACAAGACATAATTTAACATCAGTTGAACGAAACATATAGAACAATACATACATACAAATACAAAGAACAATAGTTAAATATTTAGCCTGATAGAACAGTAATAAGGTCATTTTGGTAGTGTGGTAGACAGATATTCAAACATTTTCCTGTTGAATTGGGATGTATTCCTGGATAATTTTACACTATTAGGCAAAGAGTTCCATAGTTTACTGGATGAAATACTGAATGACTTTTCATATATAGCTGTGCGGTATTTGGGAAGATGGAATGTTTTTGTAATGCGGGTTGATCTCTTTGTCGTAAGTGAATTGAATATAAAATTTTCATATAAATATGAAGGGGTTTTTGAATTCAGAACTTTAAATAATTGTGAGGCCTTTTGAAGCATTCTCCTCTGATCGAGTTTTAACAAATTCAACATTTTATAGTAAGGAGTTACACGTTCATTAAAACGCATATTAAAGATGAATCGTAGACAAGAATTTTGGAGCCTTTGTAATTTTGTATTTATCTCCTTGTTCACTTCAGCGTAGACAACTGAGCAATAGTCGAGATGTGGTAATACTAACGTTTGAACAAGCTTCTGGCGTAACTTTATAGGGATTAGGTGTCTGAAATGCTTCATTGTGTAAAGAGTTTTATGAACTTTATTAGAAATGGCATTTACTTGCTCGCGCCAGGTTAAGGTACTGCTTAGATATACTCCTAAGCTTTTCACTGTATTTGAGTAGTCAATTTGAGTATTTAAAACACTTATTTTAGGGAGATCACTTGCGAGCAGCATATGTACATTGGCGGTGCTTCCAAAGATTATCGACTTGATATTTTTGGGATTTAGATTCGATTTTCAGTCAGCCATTTACAGATGAGTTGGATACCCTTGTTGACCAAGTCAATGGCATGGTTAAATTCAGAGGGGTAGGACTCAAGATATATCTGTAGATCGTCAGCATAAAAGTGATGTTTACAATGAGTTATTATGGTAGCTAGTTCTTTTATAAAAATAGTAAATAATAAAGGCCCGAGAATTGACCCCTGTGGAACTCCACATAGGACAGGTTGGAAAACAGATACATTCCCGTCTTCATCTTTAACAGCTTGCTGACGATTAGACAGATAGGAGCGAAACCAGCGAAGGACAGAGTAAGAGAACTTGAGTTTGCTCATACGTTCCAGTAGTATGCCGTGGTCTACTGAATCAAAAGCCTTGCTCAAATCGAATTGGACTAAAACTGTTACCTTTTTTGCGTCTATGGATCTGCGTATATCATCAGTTACCTTTATCAAAGCCGACTGAGTGCTATAGAGCTTACGAAAGCCCGACTGATACTCATCAAAGAAATTGTGCCGCGTAAGATGCTCCACTGTAACCGTATGAACGATTCGCTCGAGAGGTTTGGAAATAGAGCAAAGAAGTGCAATAAGTCGGTAGTCAGACATTTCTTTTGGAGTTGTTATTTTCATTATTGGCCGAACTAGGGCAGATTTCCACAGGGTAGGTAATATAGAGTAATTGAGTGAACAGTTATAGATGTTTAGTATCATAGGCATTACTACTGGGAGAATAACGTTTAGCATTCTAGCACTGATTCCATCGACACCTGTTGAATTTGATTTTAAACTTTTCACTTGTGTTATCAGCATTTCGGGTGTATAGTGGGGGTAATAAAGCCTTCCATCGTCAAAGTCAGAGAATAATGCATGATCTAATGAAGTGAGATTATTTTGGGTTTGAGTAGAATGGTTACCATCCTCGACATCATTTTCATCCTTGAAAGCAGACGTGAGAAAGTAGCTATTTAAATCATCCAAGGGGAAGTTCATTTTGAATGGGGGACGTCTAGGCTTTCCAAGTCCGAGGCGCCTCAGCTCCTGCCAAGTGGACTTTATGTCCCATTTATCGGAAAAGCACGAAACATAGTATTTTTGTTTAGCGGTACGGATTCGGTGCTGCACTTGATTGCGAGCCACTTTGTATTGTTCGTGAAGGTTCGGGAGAGTAGTTCTTCTGAAATTACGGCGAAGACGATCCATAACGGCCATGAGGTTCCTAATTTCGGAGGTTAACCATGGAGCTGGATGACGTTTTGGCTGAATAACTTTTTTTGGCGCATGTGTATCAAAGAGTTGCATGAGTATTGTATTGAAGGTATTAATTTTTTTATCCACAGTACGAGTCTTTCTTTCTATTTCAATAATGGATATCAATTACTTCCACGAAGTGAAGCCTGAAACAATAGAATACATATAATTAGGTTTATAAGTTTGCAATTTAAATCTATATTTAATGAAAACTAGGTCGTGTTCAGACAAAAAAGAGACAGGGAGCTGTCCATACTCTTCAACCTTGGACATGTCGTCGACAATAAAGAGGTCTAGGAGGGTACTGCTATTCACAAGATTATGGGTGGGCTGGTAGGGAATGAGGAATAGGTTACAACTAAATAGTAGGTCACTGAGATAGGTGCTATTGTATGTTTTCTTCATGATATCACTGTTAAAGTCACCACACAGAATCACGCCTTTGTAGCTAGGAAGAAGACGGATCAGAGAAGGCTCAAAGTCTTCAGACATATAGCCTGTTTTGGGGGGTCTGTACACGACACAAAACAATATTTTACCCTCCTTTCCAGCTATTTCAATGAACATATATTCTGGCCTGAAGGGGGAGCCATCAGAATTTAACAGCAATTTAAATGATAAGCTCTCGTGCAAGTACACACAAACACCACCACCAACTCTTCCTGGTCTGTCATTTCGCAAAATGTTGTAATTACTTAGTTTGACGGATTCCGAAGAGATGTTTTCGTTAAGCCAACTTTTAGAAACAGCAATGACATGATAATTTCGAGCAGAAAAGTAGTCCCGGAACTCATCAAGGTGTGTGAATAATGACTGTGCGTTTACATGGCACATTTTTAACATTTCTGTGGAGTTAGGCATTTATGTGAAATTACTGAGATCTTCGAAACAGGTAATCACACTTCGTTCCCCCCCCGTCACTTATTCTCGTGTAAATCCTTCCTCCTCGTATCCAAAGATATTTGAATTTTCCTGCTCTTTTGAGTTCCCTGGCTTTAGCGTAAAGTTTCCTATTGAACTGTGTGAGGGCCTCGTTTATGTATATCGTCTGATTAGGGACGTTATTAAGCCCAATGTCACGTGTACTAAGGTCGCGTTTAACTCTCCGCCGGCTAAGGAACTCGCTAACCATTCCTTGCCTCAAAAATCGAAGAATAATGATGGGGGGCCGATCTGAGTCACTACGAGTTTTCACACGATAGACGTAATCGATGTCCGATGTATCCACTTGAACTCCTATTGCCAGGCCTATCTGATGGATGATAGCACTAAGTATTTCACCTTCTTTTATTGGAAACCCCTGGATCTCAACTACATTTCCCTTGGTTTCTTGCTCTAGTTGGTGGGTGTATTGTTCTAGTTCTGACACCCGTTTCTGCAACTGGCACAAATCACCAATTGTTTTCTCGAGTTTTTCACCAAGGCTTGCAATTGCACCGTTGACCTGGCTAATGGACTTGTTCAACTCATTCATTGTCTCGTGGCACCACAGAAGGGACTTTTTGATCTCACCTTGCTCGTCCTGGAGGCACTTGATTCGAGTCAGGATTTCGTTCAGTGTAGCAGCTGCGGGTTCTTCACCAGCAAGGCTGCCATTGCTCTTAATAGGGGTGGTATCACTTCTGATGGAACGTTTCCTCTCAAGACACGAGACACAGTTCCATGGCCGTTTCAAGTCCTCCAGAGTTCGTAGGTCTTCCTCCGTCATCGAGGAACAAGCAAGATGGTACTGTTCACGGCAATCACCACGGGAAACATTACCTTTGACGCGCTTTACAATGTGACCACATTTCCCACAGTTTGACGGCATGTCGAGAGAGTAGAGAGACGTCCGTTCACTACCAAGGACATGAAACGACTGAGAGGACATGAACGACTGAGGACATGAACGACTGTTAGGTATACTTTAAGGTGCCTGTGCATGTTTGTTGGTGGTTTGTCTGTTTGCATGAGTGAGGGGTGTAAGTATTCTTGCATGAATGCGCGCCAATTTTTGTGGATGCAGGAATTTGTGGTTCTTGCATGCAGTTTTTTTCGTTTCTAAATTACGGGTGGTTTACTAACACCCCCCGCCAAACGCCCTTGCGGGATGTTAAGTAGATTTAGATGAAGGGTATGAGCGTTCCGACGCCTAGAGCTGTGCTGGCGGGATTAATTGTAATCGCTCCTGATAGGGTCAACCAAGCTAGGTCGAAGGTTAGCAGCCAGACAAAACGTAGTCCACACAGCGTCTGTTCCTCAGTGAGGCGGCTGCAATGGCGTCTGACCCCAGTGGAGCGACCAGTAAGTGATGGTGTCACGTTAAAAACACTATTGAGGAACGCAACAGTAAACCGCCTCAATTATCATTCCCAAAATTTAAATGATGGACAATACAGATAGTTTGAGTCCTGGCAACTGCGGGGCTCGGCCTTAATCGGCCGTGTGCCGTCCCCGGCAGCGGGGGAGGCAAGACTTCCCCGGTCGTCATCCCACGAAACCCCTGCCAGGGAAAACCGACAGCAGTAGGACAGAAGACGCGGGAAAAGAAGATAAATTTAGTTAGAATAGGAACGTGGAATATTAGGACAATGATAAGGACAGCGAAATTGGAGAATGTTAAGCGAGAGATGGAAAGTAGAAAAATACATATTTTAGGTCTATGCGAGGTGAGATGGAATGATAGCGGGGATTACTGGAGTGATAAGTATAGAATAATGTACAGCGGCGGGTACGAGAGCCAACGAGGGGTTGCCATAGTATTAAATGAAAAGGTAGGAAGAAGCGTAGTCAACATAGAACAGGTAACGCATAGATTATTACTAGTAGAGATAAAAGTAGAACCGACGAACTTGGTTATCATTCAGGTATACATGCCACCGAGAAACCGTAAGGAAGAAGAGGTCAATAGGATATACGATCAGTTAGAGGACATATTCGCGTGTGTTTCTGCAGGGAAACATTTGATAGTGATGGGGGATTAGAATGCGATGGTAGGCGAAGGAAGAATTAGATGGTGATGAGGTGGGAGACTACGGTTTAGGCACGAGGAATGACCGCGGGGAGAAAGCAGTAGAGTTATGGAGGAGACAGGGGTTAGTCATCACCAACACTTGGTTTAGACACCACAAAAGACACAGGTATACATGGAAAATGTCAGGTGACTCAGAAAGGTATCAGCTAGAATATATCCTGGTTACACACAGGTTGAGGAACAGTGTGATAAATTCTCACAGCTTCCCGGGAGCGGATGCAGACCCTGACCACAATTTAGTTGTTATGAAATGTAGCGTCCGTTTCAAAAATATAAGGCAGGGACGGCGGGTTAGAAAAAAGAATGTAGAAGTATTAAACGGTTTGAAAAGGAACGAATACAAACAGGCGGTAGAGGAAATCATGGAGCATGGTAAAGAGCTAGGTACTATCGAAGAAAAATGGGAAAGGATCTAGAAAGCGTTGGTTAAAGTCGCGAATGACACTATTTGAACCGTTACCGCTACAAGGACAAGGAAACCATGGATCACGGATGAGATGATTACAAAGATGGATGAGCGGCAAAAATGGAAGAATGTAAATACAGAATTAGGCAAAATGAAGTAAAAATAATTAAACAATAAATTGAGGTGGGCAAAAAATAAAGCAAAAGAAGCATGGTGGAAGACGTAGTGCGACGATATGGAAACTCTGCAGAGGAAGGGTGAAATCGGTGCGCTGTACAGCAAAGTTAAATCTTTATCGGGAAGTAAGAGAGGGAGATCTATGCTAACAGTTAGAGATAAGGCGGGTAAGATAATAGTTGACACAGGAAAGATCCAAGAGAGATGGAAGGAATATTTAGAAGAACTGTCTCAGGATCATTAACAAAAGAATAGAGTGTAGGGTAAATGATTACTTAGGGGACTATCAGTTTGGGTTTACGAAGGGAAGAGGTACGCGTGATGCCAATGCAGTAATGAGATTATTAATCGAGAGGAATATAGAATACAACCACGAGGTATTTGCCTGTTTCGTAGATTTCGAAAAAGCGTTTGATAGAATGAATTGGGGTAAACTAATGAGTATATTCCAGAAAATAGGAATACCTTGGAGGAAAAGGAGGCTAATCCGCAACCTGTACATGTCTCATAAACTCGATGGTTTCAGGCTTCACTTTGTGGAAATCAATTCTAATAATTCAAACGAGAGATGGTACTTTTTTCCACACTTTATTTTACAAGTCGACCGGTTTCGTCGCATAGGCGACATCATCAGGTTTGGCTTGTAAAATAAAGTGTGGAAAAAAGTACCATCTCTCGTTTGAATTATGTACATGTCTCAGACTGCTCAGGCACGGGTGGCGAACGGGGAGTCCAGATGGTCAGTGCTAGGAAGAGGTGTAAGGCAGGGTTGCCAATTATCACCGTTGCTGTTCAACCTGTATGTAGAGGAAATGATTAAAGAGGCATGGAAAGAACTGGAAGAAGGAATGAAGGTGGGCGGAAAATTCGTAAAATCAGTTAGGTTTGCTGATGACCAAGCTTTAGTTTGTCAGTCAGCCAAGGGGCTGCAAGCATTGCTTAGTGAATTGGAAATTCAGGGCGACAGGTATGGGATGAGAATCAATATTAATAAAACAAAGGTTATGCGATTTTCTAGAAAGAAAAAGGCTAATCTAAACATTAAAAAAGAGGGCAAAAACAAGAGCAGGTAGAACAGTTTACGTATCTCGGAAGTATTTTGGACCAAACGGTTTAAAGTAGTAGGGAAGTAAGGAGAAGCATCGCGCTAGGCAAAGAGGCTTTCACAAGGAGGAGGGAGTTGATGACGAGGACGTTGAGTAAGGATATTAAGAAAAGACTCGTAAAAACTTTTATATAGAGCGTAGCTATGCACGGCGCGGAAACGTGGTAATTGAAGCAGGAGGATACACGTAGACTGGAGGCTTTTGAAATGTGGGTGTGGAAAAGAATGGAGAGGGTTAAATGGACAGAGAAGAAAACAAACGAAGAAGTACTTGGTATGGTGGGCGATGAGGGGGGTTTGTTGGGAGCAATCCTATGGAGGCAGGAAAAGTGGCTGAGGGGGTATTGACCGGCAGCGGCATGTTGAAGACTGTAATTGAGGGGAGAATGTTCGGTAAACGAGGAAAGGGAAGGAACAGGATAGGGATGTTAGGCGGGATGAAGGGAGGAAGAAAGTACTCAGAGCTGAAGAGGGACCTGATATAAAGTAGGATGTTGTGTTTTGCAAGCGGTCACAAATTATTCAATTAGTAATTATGTCCATCCATAAACCTACCTTAACCGGTAGATTACCTAACAATAATATAATGTATGTAAAGGTAACACTTTTGAACAAAAGCACAGGAACTCCTTCCTTCTCTTCCCTGAGAAACTGTGGTTAGACCAACGAAAATTCGAAAACGTGTAAGTTTCTTTCGTTTCCTAAATTAATGTGCTGGCAGCACATTTATTTAGGAAACGAAGGAAATTAGCATCATTCATTCATATGATAATGTTGTTTACGGGGACCTTTGTTGTCTCTGGCTCCTTTATTTCCACGCAGGGAAAGCAGTTGAGTGGCAATGTTCGAGTTAAGATATCGTTATATAAACAAAATAAAAGAGAAGTGTATAAATATTTTGTGAAAAAAGTGAATAATTGACTTACCTGACAGTTTAAACCTTGCAACTCACGGTATCCAACGGAAGATAATTGGTTTTTAGAAATTGATAGCTGTTCAAGTTAACGGAATTTAAATCACGTACTAATGTGATGAATTCTGAGGCACCTTTTTGCCTCCCTTGTCAATGCTTATATTCCGAAATATCGCGGCTTGCTCACATCCTGAAGAACTTGAGAGATTTCTGAAACAGTAATATATTTTGGCCCTCTTTTATGTAGGTAATACATCGGACCGTATATGCATCGGACTGCATACATATGCAGTGATTTACCGTGATATCCGTGATTCTGTAATCACAGCAGCTTTATCTGATGACCTTAATGATGTGAAACGCTGGTACGACAATTAGCCATTAGTATTAAACTTTAAAAGTGTGTGGTGATGTCTTTTTGAAAAAAGAGCAATTCCCTTCCGAACGCCATCTGAATCGGAAACACCGAAATTGGAATGTGCAAACTCGATTTAATACCTAGGCGTGCCCCTCACTCACAACCTCTCCTGGGTGGAACACATGCGGGGACAAGCTAACAAGAAATTAGGATTTATTGAAAGAGTACCGATTATATATAATGAAAAGGTCAAAGAGAAATGTTATCTGTTGCTAGTTAGGCCTCATTTAGAATAAGCTGAAAATATTTGGAATCCTCACGAAGTTGGATTAATTGCCGAAATGGATCGCGCGCAAAAAAGAGGAGCTGAATTTTTAAAACGTGGTTATGATAAACTTAGGGGTATATCCAAAATATTATAGAAGCTAGGCTGGGAATCTCTCACGGAGCGAAGGTTTAGTGTAATAAATTCGCACAGCTTCCCGGGAGCGGATGCGGACTCTGGCCACAATTTAGTTGTTATGAAATGTAGCGTCCTTTTCAAAAAAGATAAGGCATGGGCGGCGGGTTAGGAATATGAATGTAGAAGCGTTAAATGGATTGACAAGGCAGGAGTACCAACAGACTGTAGAGAAAACTATGGAGGACGGTAAAGTGCTGAGTACTATCGAAGAAAAATGGAAATGTATCAAGAAAGGGATATCGAAAGCCGGAAAAGACAATATAGGAACCGTAAACGGAAAAAGGACAAGGAGTCCGTGGATCACGGATGAGATGATTGCAACGATGGATGTGAGAAGAATATGGAAGAATGTAAATACAGAGTTAGGTTACATTTTCCCAACTCCTTTCTTCCCAGGTCAATACCCTTCTCTATACTGATGATTGCAATATTTACAAGCAAATTAATAATACTTCTGACTTTATTCACCTTCAACTTGCCTCAAATCAAATTTCCCTATGGTGTGATACCTGGAGGCTTAACTTAACCCTGGAAAACGCAACCTCGTGACTCTTACTCTGAAAATAAATCGATGATATTCAACTACTCAATTAAGTCAACTCCCTTAAATAGACTAACAACTATGAAAGACCTTGGCGTTTTAACTGGCCATAATCTAAATTACTCCGACCACATACAGACTGTAGAAAATAAAGCAATGTCCCTGTTAGGCCTTCTTTACCGCTTCACAGAAATTAAACATCCATTTGCGCTCCGTTCGTACTTGTCAACAATTTTCCTCCCCATAGTATCATATTGCTCCCCATTTTGGTCCACCTCTTCCCCAACTAACCTTAAATCCCTCGATTGTATCTCTCACTTCTTTGCCAAAATAGTTAACCACCGAGTCCCACATTTCTGCAATTTGCCCTCAAATTTGTACTCCCCAAAATCGCCGACTTAAAGCTGATTTAAAAGACCTCCACAACACCCTAAACTCGACTATTGATTGCCTTGAACTGCTCTCTCTCTTCACCTTCAGGATAGCTGCTCGATCCACCCGCACCCACTCCCTACTCCATCTGCCTATTCCTAGGATATCTCTCACCAAGCACTCACCTTTATTTCGCCTCTCCTCCCTTCTACATTCACTCCGTCACTCTCTTCATCCTTTTAATTTATCATGCAACAATTTCACCACCCAAGCCTTATCCCACCTCTCAACAAATTAAATTTTTCCCCTCTCCACGCTCGGTTCTCGTTGTTTATTGTTATGCTGTTATTGCATTTCCTCCTCTTTAATGTTTGTTATATTTTGCACTGTATATTGACTCTACTGCTGTATGTGAATAATGTTTAAAAATAAATGAAGTACAAAGAGTTAAATAATAATTTGAGAAGGGCAACAAATAGGGCAAAAGAAGAATGGTGGATAACGCAGTGCAAGGAATTGTAAAGTCTGCAGAGGAAGGGTGAAATTGGTGCCCCATACAGGAAGGTTAAATCACTATCGGGAGGTAAGAAGGGAAGATCTATGCTAAGAGTTAGAGATATGGCGGCTAAGATAAAAGTTGACAAAGAAAAGATCCAAGAGAGATGGAGGGAATATATGGAAGAACTGCACAGTAAAGAACTTAGACCAACAAAGTTAGACATAGAGGAGGAACTTGACGTAGACGAAGATAGCTTAGGTCCAGGCATACTCGACGATGAGATAGAAAGGGCATCAAGAGAGATGAAATCAAATAAGGCCGTTGGGGTGGATAGCATTCATGCCGAACTACTAAAATGTTTTGGAAAATGCGGGTGGAAGAGGCTAAACAAAATGGCTCAACAAAGGGATGTTGGACGGGATGAAGGGAGGAAGGAAGTACGCAGAGATGAAGAGGGATCTGATGCAGAGTAGGTGGCTGGATTTTGTGTTTTTTTAGCATTCACAAAATATTTATTTGCCATTTGTGTCCATCCAAAAGCTACTTAAACCAGTAGATTACCGTGTAATAATATATATATGTAAGTAGTTTAGGATACTAAATTATCTTTATTTTACGTCATTTTCATAGTGTTGTGGACTGTTGTGCAAGAAGACGAGAGAAAGATGAAATTTCTTTTTTTACTGAGCACATGATACGAAAAGATGGTCGCTTTTTGTTAAGCATCGCTCCCAAATCTATGGTTTGCATTAAAAAATTTCGGAAAACTAAATTTATTTCAGATTACTTCATTGCCTCAAAATTCTCCCAAGTACATGCCTTGAGCGTCGACACGCTTTTGCCAACGGCCTTCCACGACTCGAAGTCTCCCTGGTAGGCGGAAGGTCCTTATGGGTACTCGTGCTAGCTTCTTTGACGGCACTCAAGGTCTCATGGTGGTATCCTTTGAGGAAGGTTTTCACTTTCGGAAATAGGAAATAGAGTGCTGGTGACAAGTCGGGGCCGTCCAAAAAGTCGGGGCCTTCTTCAACGCGTTGAAAAAGGTCTTCGCAAGCAGACATTCGACTCCGCTTTTGGTCGTCCAGCAATACCTTCGGGACGCATTTTGCGCAGGTCGTTAGCATCACCAAATTGTCAGTGACAATGGTGTACACTGTCCTCTCATCAATGCCAATGCGGTGTGCGATTATGCGCATGCTTAATTGATGGCCTGAATTCAGCACATCACGCACTCGTCAAGAAAAATTGTTACCGTTACTTATTTACAAATCTTGTACCTTCTGATGTCAAAATCTAATTCAGGTGAAACCTGTGCTTTGAAAACTAAATTCGTTTTAGTTTTTTCACCTACTTTATCGCATAAAATGGCCATAGCTATTTGCATTTTAATGAATAATGTGCATATATGCCCGAGATCCTCATAAATGTGATGCATAGCATTCTACTCTACACATGCGTATGAAACCTTGAGCAATCGGCTGTAAATATTACACTTGTATCCGCCAAGCTGTTTAATTGTATTCATTGTAAATTCTCTCATCGCCTGATAGGTTTCCAGTTATGCATTCGTGCTTCTAAATTTGTCCAATGCCCTTGCGTCGTCATTTGTCATAGTCTTTTCATCTTCGTCTCTTCAATCAACGTCATCATTCTTCACTTTTCTTTCTACTTAGTCATTTGATCTTCAGCGTCGTACATCACTGTCATAGGCTAACTCTAGTATTGGGTATTTGAGTCCCTAGAGTGCTCCGTCCAAGAATATGTGATAGTTGTGCGTAATCCTTTTGGTTCTTTTGCAAAAGCATTTCAAGGACTGTGAAATTACCCCTCTCGCTTAAATAACCGATTAGTCTAAATAATTAAGCCTGCTATTAGCCATGGTTTTATGAAGAAATGATTGCCGCTGGTTTTTCAGTAATTTCCATTAAAATTGTGTCCTCATTGCCAGACACTAATGCATGAAGCCTTCATATAGATTACAGTCGAAGTCAAACTTATATTTATCTGTATTTACCGCCTAACTATCTGCGAGTAGTCCACGATTTCACTGGACTGCACTCAATTCGGAGTTTTTGCAGTCGCAAGTATCTTCTTTCTGAGACGCGAGTCATTCGCTTCTCGGGTTAACTTAAAATTTTTGTAAAAGTTCCCATATCGCTTGCATTTTCCAGATTATTTCATGTTTAGCATCCTCCCTCATTCTAATTAATATTCCAAACTACTATGAAAGTGTGATGTATCGGTGATGTCGAGTATATCAAGTTATTAGGGTGGTCTGCGGTCCTTATCACTCTTTCAAAAGAGTCAGATTTTATTTTATTTCAGGAAACTTATTCTGTTTTACAGATTTCTCCGATATTAACCTATTCACGCATAATTCCTTCATCTTTCTCTCATTTTTAAATTGTTTGCGTAACTCTTTTCCGATCCTGAGAATCCTAAAATTTCATTTCTTGAGTCGCTTTGATCTTTTAACGTATTATTGATAAAATACAGTTTTAGCAATGTGTTGAATGAATACAGGCACTATAGCGGTTCAACGATCCATTAATTTGACTCTCATTACAAAGCACAACCTGACGTCCGACACTGCAATGAGCCCTTATTCCACTCCGCTTGCTTCCTTCCTCCCTTCATCCCGACCAAAATCCCTACTTTATTCCTGTGCTTTCCTCGTTTGGCTAACATTATCCCCTCTATCACAGTCTTCAACATCCCACTATCTCAAAATCTTTTGCTTCCACCTCTCCTACCTCCGTAGAATTTCTGCCAACAATCCCCTCTCCTCCTTCACCTTAACTTCCCCGATTGTTTTCCTCTCTGTCAATTCGCCTATTATATTTTTCCCCACCCCCACTTCTCAAATGACTTCTATCTACGCTTTCTGTCTGGCTTCAAAAGTTACACAAAAACACGCTTCATATCAATGCTTTGGCGAGCCCACTCTTGACCATCCTTACAATACCTGAGTAAATTTCCCATTTTTGCATTCCACTTAGTCTTGTCCTCTATGACGTACCTTCATCAACCTTCATGCAAAAGAGTTTACATGCACCATCCTTTCTCATTACCTGTCCCTTGCAGAGACACAAATTAAACTTTATTTCTATCGGCGAAGTCGTATCTCTTCCTTCCCCTCAATCTCCAATCACTTAATGTACTTCCTCAGCCCTTCGAAACCTTGCTCAAAGACGAAGCGGTCGTTTGAAAAAGCTTTCTACTCCTCCCGTATCATTTTTCTGCTTTGAGCTCTTCTTCCCTCGGGTCTCCTCCACCACCCGACCACCCTCCACTCTTCCCATCCAAACCGGACCTGGCCACCCTTCACAACCTCGCCGGCCTCCATGCGACACCTCGATTTCTCCCGAGCGTGGACCATAAGCGCATGGGTCCTCTGCCCCCCGCCCCAGCCACGCCGTGAGCTTGTAAACCTTTCCCCGGTCCCTCTGGAGGAGAACGAGCACGCGGTATTAATTAAGGGTCTCTCCCTACCAACCACCCCCAGAACCACCCACGTTAATACCGCCGACGATGCTTTCAGCCGTAACACGGGATTGTAAAGAGTAAGGGGGTTATAGAGAGAGGCCATAATGGTGTAAAACGGCTCCAGAAACGTCGACAAAGAAGCGCAAGTGATGCTGCGAAATGAAGACCACATACTTCGACACGGAAGCCTCTGCGAGCAGCGGTACTTCCGGTCGGTCCGTGTGTTTTCACATTGTGAGCATAGGGAGAATAGTGTGGCGTAGGGTCTTTTAAGAAATTTCAGTCTTTTAAGAAATTTCAGTCTTTTAAGAAATTTCAGTATTTTAAGAAATTTCAGTCTTTTAAGAAATTTCAGTCTTTTAAGAAATTTCAGTCTTTTTTCGAAATGAAATCGTTCTGGAAGTCGAAGGGGGGGGGGGTAAGTAGATGTGGATTCGTTGACGGCGGAACATGAGGCTACGGGATCAATAAGAAAAGAAATGACGAGAATGGATGGAAAAATCAAAGCTCATTTCAAGCACCCAAGGTGAACCTGAGCCTCCGTTCAGTTGCCTTTTTCGTCAATATGATGATTCCTTACTCTAAGTTCTTATACGTTTACGTATGATTTAGGGTTAATCAAATTATTTCGTTTAATATTTTTTGGTAAAGAAGTAAAATAGCACGGGGTATTCTCACGACACTCAGGCTTGCTTTTCTAAGCTAATTTTGTCTTAATTTTGTGTCATTATGGAACTTAACTTGCAATTAAAAAGCTTCTTTCGTTTGATCAGATATAAACGATTTTTTCATACCTATTCCTCATAAAAACGAAGAAAAATATTTTTGTATAATAAAGCATGGCGATAAATTTCTTGTTAAACGTGGAAATATTTCCATCTGCAGAACATTCATAATCTATCAGCAATGATGAAAATTGCAGTATAATAGTGCATAAATGTTCGATGAGAACGTTAGTATTTAAGTAATTCCGGCCTTTCCTGCCAACAACGTTTTGTTAATTTGGAAAACATATGTGAGATAAAATTTTTGCACAGTACGAGAAATACATTTGTATGCATAATGCAACTAATATCTGTATGAAGAAGGGCCGTAAACAGTCAAATTACTCTTCCTTAGACAAAACTAATTTCTCTTTACTGATTATTAAATACCTTCACCATTTCTATATTGATAGATAAAGTCCATAAGTTTACAGAGATCCTGAGTGATGGATATGTACTACTGTATGCGGAATAATTGTTACCATACTGATCAATTTTCCGAATATTAGCGCCAATTTTCTTCCAGGCTCTTTATTATTTTTTTAAAGAAGCCATTTCCATGTTTCAGGCCTTGTCTTCAAATGTGTGATTTTCATGAAGGCATTTATGGAGGAACCGACGTCCATCTTCAATTATTGTGTTTATTTGCAAATTATAATGCATATTAATGCAATTTTAAACAGTGTTTGACGGCTCGTTTAATCAGCTACTGAAGCCGCAAAAGAAGACGCAGGAGGGTGAGGGCTGGGATATGGCCTCACTTCCCTCCGCATCGGCCGACGGCAAATTTGTAAGAGGCGGGGAGGCTCCTTGGCCTTTTCTTTCGCACTTACACGGCTCAATGGCAAATTATAATATAGCTAATATTAGGAGAACCGATAGGGGGTGAACATATAGCTGATATTCGGAAGGCTGATTGACATGAGAAATTATATTACGATTAAATGACGGAAGCAATATTTCTTCTGTGCTATAGCTAAATGTTTATGTTCAAATGTCATGCTTTTTTCCAGGAAACTGCGGGAGATATCGTGACAGTGTCTGTTAACGGAGTCATCCGCTAAATTTGCATTACAATGCAGTGATTTCAGAGTGTAAAATTCATTCGCCTTCACCGGGACTCGAACTGGGATCTGTTCTGTCATATTTTTATTACGTTTTTCGTATTTAAGAGGTAGGGGCAGTTGTGTTCATGATAACGCTTGATGAACATTGAAGCATTGATAAAAATATTTTTAAAATGTTGCTGCTAGTGATTACTTTTCGAAAACATTTCCTTCAGCCTTCTTTTTTTTAAACCGATTTCATACAGATCATCGAGAGTATGGAGTCCTGGAGTAATGGTTATACAATGCATGGGACTACTTCTCACCCAGCACCGCGCGACAGTGGGGCAATATTCTTCCTTGCTGATGATTTTTCGTCAAGTTTTTACTAAGCCTCATACCCTCCAACACTTAATGCTTCACCTGTGATTGCGGGGGTTACGAAATTGACAACGAATTTTACCCCACAAGCCGCACGGAAGAGTGTGCCAGAGGATGTTGAGACTGCAGTCATGAAAAAGAATATTAATAATTCCGTTAATGGGAGATAATTGTGATAGTTTGGTTACCTTTAACCTCTAAATTTTAGAGTTGTGCTGGGGCAATCGAGTCATTTAATTTATCCCTCTGGAGAGCTCTCTAAAGTATTTGTCACAGTTTTTCTTTTTCTAGAGAAATTCTTGAATTGTTTTCCTTGAAGTAGCAAAATCACGCCATTATTATCAGTCATCATCATCGCAATAGTAATTATTTAAATCATAAGATTGTATTTAACCCTATATTCTTCTGTATTCAATGCTGATTCCGTCACTGCCTGATAAATTTTCTCTTTTACGCCATTATTAATGTATCCAATGCACTCTTCATTTGTACACTTATCGGACCGTAATACACGTATGTATGTCCTCTCGGTTCCCCTCGCGGTGCCTTCCTTTCAATTTCCCCCCCTTATATTTCCTACTAATCCAACCTTGTACCTCAAGGAGTGTCCCTAATCCACCTTGTCTTGCCTCCTTTGCCCCCCTTCAACTGATCTCTTTCCTCTTCCGCTCTTCTAAACACTTCCTCAGCCCCCAGACTGCCTCCCCATTCAATCATTTTATCTTCGAGGGACGTACAGAAATACATGCAATAAAAATAAATTCATTGCACACCGATGTGTACAATGTATGTATTTTTACATACATTGTACATATGAATGTACCTTGCGTGCAATGAATGTATTTTTATGTTTTGACACATTTACTTTTTCAATAATAATCCTCTTCAATAAAAAGCACATGGAAAGCGATTACTTTGAAGTAATGCTCTTTTTGAGTTTCCAGGTTGTTTCATTTTTATCTTTCAAAGCAGAAACGCCACAAATACCGTCTTTGGGAGAGTATTCTTTTTAGTCGTTATCGACAAATTCTGATCATAGGAAGACCACCATTTTCTCAAGAATAAGGTTTAACTCAAGAGTTGAGACTTCTTATTTTGTTAAAAGCACCGAATCTTTTAAGATCGGATCCTCACAAATAAAACTGGGACAGAGCTTCTCGGAGAGCAGAAGTTTTCTAAAAATACTCAAACCATGCAATTAATAAAGGATGTCCTTTAATGGATTAGAGTTCTCTTTCAAATGTCATCTATGGATCGGAAGGACTATTTCGACTCATTTATCATCAACCAAGATGTAATCCCGAGTGACTTGTCTCACCCATTAGCCTAATTTTTGCCTCATTATGAAACAAACAACTTTCTCGTACCATGTGGTAATTGTTTCAAAAGCCATAGAGTAATGACTTGCATTCGTTTAACTGGTGAGAAATGTGAGAATAAGTAAATAAGTACTTATTTGTGTCTCGCCTTTAAAATGCCGCGCTACGTTCAAATTTAAAATCTTGCAAGAAATTCGAGGATTTCAATGGAATGTCTCTTCCGCGAAGCTTCAAAGGGGAAACATGTTGCTTAGAGCATGTGACGCGTTAGCTTACGGGATTAAAACTTAACACTCGTATCATTGTGCCGGACCCTAGTATTGAACTACCCGTTGAAGTGCGCATGTCCTAATTATCTCATAGGAGTAACATCAGATCTATAAAACGAATTCAGACCTTCTGTGGAATGTATTTATTTCTTGATTTTTCACCGCACGAATACGCATTCTCATCGGAGTTCATAACGAAGAGAAGTCGGATGGCATATGTATCCTAAACCGTGAACGGGAAATACTATACATTTTTTTGAATAACTAAAATACTAGAATCAATATTAGTTTGAAACAATTGTACTCATTGAAAAGGAATGATCGTTAATTACCAAGTGGGGAGTAACAAATATATTAATGTATGCTAAAACTGTGGGCCATCCAATTGGTAACCGTCCGTGAACTCCCACTCGACGTTCAAATGTCCTCGACGGCACCGCCGTTCATTTCCCCGCCCTGCCCCCCATGACCCCCCCCCCACCACGCCTCCCGTCCTTCAATCCTCTGCAAAACGGGGGAAAAAAGCAAAGGACCCTTTGTTTCGCCTCAAAACGGTTTCTTTTCCATATCCGACGCTTTCACGCCGCGGAGAGAGAAGCCCGACGTGGCCCCGGGATTGCCGACCACACGAGGTGGAGGGGTGCGAGAGCCGTCCCCTTGGGCCCTCCCAGTGCCATCGAAGGCACCTCCGGGGCTCCCTCCGCGGTCGACGCCTCGCCTCATTGGAAACCGTCGTTCGGCCGCCGCGCGATTGAAGGGCTTGCTTGCATTTTTTGCGCCACAATGTCCACCGGCGAACACATGATATAGTATGCATCTAGTTACGCCCACCGGATGAAGACCTTGCCGCAGCTGTTGGATGGTGCGATGTGGCCATGCACCGACAACGACTGGATGTCCATTTGTGGCTCCAATCGAAGCGAGAATTTTGAGGTAACTGTGAAACCAAGAAGGTCGATAAATGTCGTCGATCCGCAATCGCGAGCCTTGAGTACACGACGTGACGCTATTGTTTTGAACATTTTCAAGTCCCTACGACTCCCACCCCACGCTCCGTCACGCTCTAAGCGACCCGCGCCTGAAATCACGTCATGACCCTTCATATTTATCTTCATTGAAATCATTGATTTTGATGGTTGAAACTCAATTCTGACGTCTCGCTATGATTTGACTGACCCGTTTGAAGACACAAGTCTAATGGAATCTCAAATCATTAATGTAAAGGAACAGAATGGAGGAAACTATGTTTAATTTTTTTCCCGCAATGCCTCCTGATTATTGGAATATGTTTAAAATAATCGAAGTCCATTTCAGAGCCATTCAATGAAACGAAAATTCATAGTTCATGGGATAACGCATTTTGGCCATCGACTAAGGGTATGACACGTAATTTGACAAGGCTTCATTCGGCGTATATTCGAGATAAATGCCAAAATCCTAATACTAAAATGTGTAGAATATTAGAAAGACCTACGCACAAAGTTTTTTCTGATTTTTCATGGCGTTAATAATCGAAAAGAAATTCACATTTCAATTTGTTGAAAAGAAATAATATGGGCAACACCCATCCAATATGGGCAATCGAAGTATTGAACCTACAGAAAATATTGAAATCATCAGTCAAAAATTGGGTATTGTGCAGGATTAAAGGTGCATACTATTTTAAGAATGTACAACCAAATTAAAGCAGCACTCTGGAAAAGCTTTACAATCCATTAACTTAAAACGGAATGTCCTCTCGGCTAATTTTGTTTTCCGGGGAAATAAGCGTGAAAACGATGTCTGCTTGAATCATATCGACGCTTTAGGCTCTGAAAATACCGACACAAGAGTTGGATATACTTTTCTCGTACAAATGTCCTCTAAAAAAATTATTTACGTGAATTATATCCGTGGAAGCCTGCATTAAAGAAATTATCTCTATTTTTGCGGATTTGGTACATCCTGCTTAAACTGCGTAAAAAGCTAATATCCAAATTTGGCATGGTGTCCACATCTGATCCTTAATTTATGAGGGAGTATTTTCATGCTCTAGGTAAGTCTTCCGTCCATCCTCCAAAATATGCTTAATGGGTCCGAATACCTAACAGGAACCAAAAGTGGCCAGACAATACCTATTAAATTTGCAACAAATTTTTCTGTTGATGATACCAAATGTTACCAAATTCTAGTGGAGTTATTTGCGAATGGAAAACTGATAAATATTGTTTTAGCCTAATTGTAGACACACACTTGAGTATTATCAGACCTGGTATCCATACTCATCACTCTATATACCGCCCTCGGCGTACCGTGCATTGCATGACACTTCTCGTCATGCATCATGAAATCTTAATTGATTCGTAAAATTTGTAGGCTCACTTATGAGTATTTCGACAGGTTTAATGTATTATTTTTAAATTCTTACGAAAATTAAAAAAGAATGCAGTAGATCCTGGATGAATGCCAAATGTTCTTGATTCTCTTTGACCTTCTCATAAATATTAATGACGAAAATACAAATTTATGACGGAATTTATTAACAAATCAAAGTAAAAATCTTTATAAACACAGCTTATTTGTGCTGTTTCTGAGTAATAAATCATAAACTGGAGATTCTAAGGTCCACTCCTCCTCGGAACCTCGTTCAGAAGTCTACGGTTAACATTTGACGTGGCCACAGATGCAACCATGGTTTTCACGATATCATTGTGTTCCATTCAAAATCTAAAACAATTTTCCAACATTTTCTGCGCAGGAATAGAACTGCGTGAAGAGTGTGTGTGTATGCTAGCATAAAAATGTGACATTTACAGGTCTAATTAATGTCCAAGAAATAATTCACCTTCATAGCACTAAGGGTTGGAACTCTGGAAAAATGGTTATTGGAAACAAGTACAGGAATTCCACTACTGTCTAATCACTTCTCGCTTTCGCCAAAATGCAACTTTTTACCAAATTACCACCGACATGAGCAGCCCTCCCACGCCTCGCTCTATTTTGCGAGACGCGATATGCGGTAGAAGCCCACATGAAATCATCTTCACCTAAGAAAATAGAAAATGGAAATCTTCTCTCGTTCCTGTCATATATTTCGTGAATGCTCGATAAAGCCAACGGAGGGAGGTCTATGAAGCAACTCCTTCATTCCCGGATACTAAAGAGTGAAATATTTTGGAGAAGTCGCTGACGGTGAATTTACACTTTGCCCGGATTTAAATTCATCTTTCAGAAATTTACATCAACTCATTGTGTTCTCTTCATCAATCACGATTGCTTGATCCGAAATAGTTTAACTAATTGCTCAGTAATTTGTAACTTATGTAATCCAATTAAGTTCAAGCCAATCAAGGCTTCAATCCGAAAAAGGTCTATATCCACATTTCAGCAATATCTAGAGTTGATAATCCTGTTCGTAAAAGACGTTTCGACGGCAAGACATTGATATGGAGTATAGTTATGTACGGCGCGGGAACATTTCTAGTGAAGCGTAGCGCTAGACTTAGGATGGAGGATTTGAAATGTGGGTGTGGAGAAGGATGGATAGAGAAGGTGAAGTAGACAGAAAGACAGAAAGAAAAACCAATGTGGAAGTGCTGACATTGGTATGGGTGGAGAGAGTATTATGGAGAGATATATTTAAAAACAATATATATATAAATGTGATTATCTGAGAATTATATACTTAATAAATGTGAATTTGTTATAATATGTCCACTCTATAGGCTATATCCACTGTCTCCTTTTCCGAGTCCGTAGTTTTTACACCCAAAGCGATCTCCCTTGCCGTAGCTGGAGGTCTATTATGTATCCCTCAATTTGAGTAGCCGATGCTGAGCAGTGAAATTATTTCATTGGCGACAAAATAGCGCCCACTGTTTTCACTCCGGTTACAAGTTCCAATTCCAAGTGAGCCTCCCCCCTTCGCTCGCGCCGTTACATCATGTCCCCAATTCCATAAAAATACCCCACCATAAAACTCAACCAATAAGTCCCGTGTTGCAATTAGATAGATTCCCAGAATGTCACCATTTTGAACCTGCCCCGAAATATTTCACCGAGTCTTCTCCATTAAAGCCCTTATTAATTAAACTTACATCTCAGTCTAAGTAAAATGGTAAATGTTAAACGCTGACTTAGTGGGAAAAGTTATCCCTTGAACCTGTACTCTCCTCCGTACTATAGGACATTTTCGGATATAGGACGTATATAGGAATCGGAAACGCAAGGTGTGAATAATTTATAGCAAGTGTTTTCAAGATAAAGTGATCTTGAATTGAAATCGTGTAAACATCGATAATTTTGCATGCGTCGAAACATTTATTTATTAAGAGGGCGTTTATTAGGCATGCTAACACTTTAGTTATAGTTACTAAAGAATGAATTACAAAGAGCAAGAAAAGTTGCGAATATTTTGCCAACCCACTCGCTGATGCGTTATGACCGTGGATCTTAAGTCTTCGTTTTATTTTCTCTCCGATGTAGAAAACTAATACTTACCTCCTAACCTTCAGATGGATGCAATAATATTCAAAGGGCTGTTTAATCGAAATAATTTCTTAAAAACCTGCAAGAGACTTCACCATGGAGGCATTTATCATCACGTTAAATGCATTCGTAGAAAGCTGTGCCAAGGTTTTGATTAGGCGGAGTTTTTGAGCGCATGAAGCGGAATAATGAGCTGTCCACAGGAGAATCCCAGCAATACTAGACGCTGCCTACGAAGCTGATTGCGGTAGGGAAGAGACCAACCGATAGTTGTTCTTCACCCCTGAACATTCAGCGGAGAGTAGATGGGTTTTCATCGTTCAACATAACGATCTTTTATCTTGCCCATAATGGGCCGCCCGAATAACGGAAAAAAAACTTAAGTTCCATCATTTGGCAAATGGAAATATTAATTTAATGACCGCATTCGATGAAACGGAAGTGCGATGGCGGAGGGAATGGGACGGGGACGAGAGAGGTCCCGCGTGCATCCCTCGGCGAAGGTGTGGGTGGACCCAGCGATGGCCTCACTTCCTTCTTCGTTTGCTGCAACTTCCTGCCGAGACCGGAACAGTATTGTTCATTGTGCAAGATAAAATGAGGAGGTGGAGGTGTCACTGGGCTCCCTTGGGTGTTCAAATATGCCGGCAAAAGCATCTACGCAGAGCCCTGTGGTCACTGATATAACGATGGATGGACGGACGCGATGGATGATTAAACGCCAAGGTACAGTCTCTACAAGACAATTAAACGGTCAAAGGTATATACGGACTGTCGAGTGAGCTTCTTATTGTACTACGCATGGATATACGTAGGAGAAAAAATGAAGAAAAAATTTGTATTACATGTCATTTTCGATTACCCCTGTATCATTTAGTTCACCCCATTCATTGGCTGAGTCTCAATAATGAATTAAAGTGACATTGACTGTTGATGATCGCCTCATTTTACTGGTATGCCTTTCGTAAATAAAAGATATACTTTTGAAAAGGAATGGGGATTTACAATGAAGTTAATCGGTTTTGAACCAATAAATGTCGTCGAAAATCCAATTGACAAAAATAATGACTTTGGTGTTGACCAGTTAACGCAATAGTTTTGTCGGTTGAAGCCGCAGAAGTGAGATTCCTTGGTTAAAATGCGGGTGGTTCATCTGAAGCTATGACTTTTGGTCCCGGCAACGGGATTGGTGCCATATAGTTCCGAAAACCCGCAGGCAGAGAAGTCAAGTTCCTCACTTCAGTGGCATAAGACTTCACAAACTGTAAAGGCGAGCTCGAAGAAATCTCTAACTTTACAAATTAAACCACTCTTCGATTTGATTTCTATACTTTTGTGAAAACACACTTGGAAAATATTATTATCAACTCAGCGTGGGTCAGTCTGTTAATCCAAAAAGGACTGGAATTTAGTTCCTCATCTACATCAACACCATTCCCCGCAAGCCGCCGCAAGGGTCTTTGGTGGGGGGTGTTAGGTCACCACCCGTGGAAGAGAATCAAATCACGTGCAGCACCAACAAATCCATACAAATCTAACCCCACAGAGGCGAATGTGATATTCAATCAAAAACCTTTTTAACTTAATCGCATGCAAATACATACAATATCACCTGACATGCACATGCACCTATATACCTGGATATATCTAATGTCTACTCAAGCGTTTAATCTTGTCCCGACTTGTATGTCGAATGTCTTTTAAATGTCTATAATGACTTCGACTTCTTAGTGCTATGATTTCTGATTATCCGGGGCCAGAACAAGCATGTATATTTATATAGTATGTACCGGAGTCGATCTCCCTTATGTTCTCTCTGTGGTCTGATCTACCTAAATAGTGGGGGGCCTAAATAATTTCTTCAGTATCATTGTTATCCTCGTTTGTTGTGAACCTTTCTTAACGTCTAAGTCTCGCCTTTTCACTTCGCATCTCAAACGGCTCCCAGTCTAATTCCTCTGAAAGGTCCGTCACACTCGTCTTCTAATCGTAATAATTTTCGACGATTCTGGCGGATTATATCTAACGCTTTGTGCCAAACTTTCTCCTAAGAACCCAAATAGTTGCGGCATATTCCAAAGGAGATCTAACTAGAGCAAAATAACACCTCCCTTTAACTTTCTCATTACGTTTCCCCACCACCCGTTTAACGAGGCCGAGATTCTTTAAACCGGATCCGCATATTGTCCTGATATGCGCTCCCCATTGCAGGCGTGGTGCAAGGACCAGCCAAAATATTTAACTTGATCTGCCGTGCGTTAGTACTGAACCCTCTATGTCATAATTTATGTTTCTAATTCGGGTGAAAATAACTCTGAGATATCGCGTGCTACACGAAATTCCCGTGTTAGAGAGCGTTAGAATCTTCATGGTGTGGTTTACTACACTCGGAGAATTGTGATTGATGAAAATTTGTAAATTGAGTGTAGAGTTGCCTTTGAAGTTTAGTGTTTGTGCTATTCGCTATTCTTGTCCATTTAGATTTGAAGGCTCCGAAACATAAATATGGGCTTGATGGCACCTCAGGATGAGTTAGCAGCATCAAGTTGTGAGCTCGGCGAAAGTGAGAGGTGCGCCTAGGAACGCTCTGGCCATGAGGCAACGTCCTAGTCTGCCAGTGCAAGGATCGTGGGTTCGATTCCCGCCTGGGTGGGTTTTTCCCCACCTAGGGCTCAGGTTTCCGTTGTCATCTCCATCGTTTCCGCCGTTATTACTCCATTTAAAGGTCAAAAAGTGCTGTTTTCGGACCAAGGCTAAGTAGGAGAAAAATGGGGACTTTGGCACAGTTTAAGGATCGTTGCCAGTGGGGACTAGCACGGTTTCAAGGTCGTTGCCAATGGGGACTCTGGCGCAGTCTCAAGGGCGTTTTCAAAGACCGTATTCCCAGACATATAGAGATCGACGCGTGACCATATTTCGACGCGTAAAATATTTCATGGATTGGTTTGAAAAAATAAACAAAACACAGACAATTTTCATTCAATTTTTAATAAATTTTTTGTTCGAAATAACATTAACTTTTCATCAAGATAATTATATTTCATTAAGATAATTATATATATAGTTATGTCCTCCCTACTCAACATAAACATTCGGGGGAGGAACAATTTTCTCTCCCTCCTGCGAAAACTAATAACCGCCTACAAGGCCGGTCCGAATTTCGTACTCATTGGCTCCAACTGCTCAATACGAAACATCACCCCCTCCTCTAACTCCTCCTTTAAAAATTGAGTCTCCTGCACCTGCAGGAAGTGTTCTCTGATGTTGGTCTGTCAAAATCAAAATGAGATGTAATCAGAAAAAGTCATTTTAAAACAGCATTTATAAAGAAATCACTAGAGAAAAGCTTACCAACGAGAAGGAGGAGGAAGAGGAAGTGGAGGCGGCGGCATTGGTAGCGGCGTTATTGGTGGTGGAAGAGGCGGCTGGATTCATTCTGAATCGACTGTAGCGTACTCGAAACTCGAACTATCATGATGAAAATCAAAGAACGAAGTGTGATATACCCAGGAAACACATTGGTATTTAAACCAATTTCACGTCCAACAGATAACATGAAGCAAATCTTACATTATCATATCCTCGATCGGTCTCCTCTCCTCAATCCATCAGTATCAACCTGTTTTATCAAGACTACGATACGCGGCGCTCCAGCGAGTTTTCTCCAAGCTAACGACATCAATTTGTTAACAAGCCGACGCCCAAAGTCACAGCGAGTTTTATCAGAGGCAACGACCTAATTTTTTTTAAGAAACCTCAACGCCTAAAACGAGTTTTCTCCAAGCCAACGACATCAATTTGTTGCGAAGCCGACGCCCAACGTCAATTTTTGGATGACAGAAGGATTGATGGAAAGGATTGAACGAATTTTTCACCACAAATACTGGAAGACGGGGAGAGATATTCATTGCAATCTCACCATTCACCTCAGGAGAACAAATTCTCAGCAGGAGCAACGGACAACCTATTTCCAGATCTTTGGTAAGAACTACCTCTATTTTCAAACATGTATCAAGTATCCGCATTGAAACTTTAGCATTAACTGCACTAGACTTTTTATCTACTAAGCTTTGCTCCCGTTATGTTCCGTTCAATATACAAGGAGATAATATAAGAGTTTTGCATTATAGAAAGCCTGTGAACGTTGAAGATATGATTATAAACAGAAAGAGACGTTATTCGGTTGAGCATGAAAATTATTAATTATATTTTTTTATTTTTAATATTCTGTTTCAACCAAAAAGCTAATTTACCTGCATATAACTTTTCATTAATCTTAAAAAAGAAACAACACATATAGTACAATTTTTAATACACTACTTAAAAGAATTACCTCACAATACCTTAATAACTTGACAACTATTAACAGTATAAACAAGTATGATAAAGATAGATTCAATGTTTTGTTTAGCATTAAACCAAATTTCAAAAAGCATACTTAAGATTGGTCGACATAGAAATAAGAACATTATACCTTTATCCCTTGAATCTCGAAAAATCCGTGCACGGTTATAATAAAACGAGGAGAGAAGCAGTTAAGATTTTAATTCATTATGAAAAAATTCTCCTTGTTAAAATATATTAGATACTTAAAAGAACTGTGCATGCACTTACACCGTATCAATATAGACATTCCCCAAGTTGGTATCAGCATTGTTTTCACATTATAATGATCTCAATTCTCAATTCCTAATGTATTACACACACTAACAACATGTCCAACATTCATGAAATACTTAATCGTTTCCAATGTGGAAAAATTAACACCGCTGATAAACTTAAAGAATCACTGGCTAAAATTTACGTACGAGTATTTTATGAAAATGATACAATTGATGATCTTCTGACTTTTGAAAGGATGAAAGGTGTTCTAGACATTGAACAAGGTAGACGATATTGTCAATATTGCGAAATATATTAGAAAATGGACGAAGCATTACCCCACGAAAACACTAACGAACATAGACTTATGTGATAATACAATTAGGAAGGGGATTTACCGAGATAAAATCAGCAATCGGGTCAAGACTGAAAACTTTTTGGATAACGCCAGAGGAAGATGTTCAAGACGTAGTCACTCTTCCTGATAGTACAAAAAATTCTCTGATGGAGAAAATTGACGAGCAGGTAAGGAAGAACAACGCCATAAAATATATCCTTGTATTAATTTGCAAATTTCGAAAGGGGGAAAACGAAGCGCTAGATACTTCATTTAAGACTAAAAATAGACGAGTCGTGCTTGTTGATAAGTTAAATCAAATTGTAAACGAGACATTATCTAAACTTTTAAAAGGAAAGTCCCAATTTGAGGCTAAAGGTTAAGGAATAAGAAATAAGAAATACGACTTCGGTTATCAACGTAAAAAATGGTGAATACTGCTTTAAGTGTGCCATATGGGCAAAAAAAATAGACCGTAACCCCCAACGAATTTCCAAATACAATTCCAGATAATTTCACGAGGGCTACGATTGGGACTGTATTCAATACCCAGTTGATAAGAAATATTTTATCAAGTTGGAACGACTTAACAACATATCGATTAACATTTTCGGTCTCCAAGATAAGAACTTTATATATCTTTTAAAAATTGTCAGTCATGAGCTACCTAACCATAGAGACTTACTGTACATTACTAATGAAACAACGGCTCACTATTGTTGGATTCGAAATTTTGAAAGACATACGCTCCCGAATTACGAAACACCAAGAGAGTATATGTCTGTAAACGTTGTCTCACACATTACCAGAATGAGCGTAGTCTAGAAGAACATCGGAAGCTATGCAAAGATACAGGCAAGCCGAGTACAATCGTTCTACCGGACGATGAAAGTAAGACTTTAAAATTCACCAACGTTAATCATTCTTTCCGGGAACCCTATGTGATCTACGCCAATTTGAATGCCATCTTCTAGCACATCATATACACAGACGATGCAAAAACATGAGCCATTCAGCTTCTGCTGTTTTAGTTACACCGAACGGTTGCGAAGAACCCATACTTTATCGAGTTCCAAACGCGGCGCGTGTTTTTATTCAACGTATGAAACTAGAGCCCGAGAAAGTGTTCAAACTTTATAATACTGCAATCCAAATGATCTTGACTCAGGGTGAAGAGTGGAGTTCTCAAAATGCTACTGATTGATACAAATGCGAGACAAAATTAGGTGAAGATGGAGTAAGAGATCACGATCACCTGTCATGGAAGTAAAGGGGCCCCGCGCACTCTTTCTGTAACCTACAGTAAAAAATGCCTAATTTTCTACGTGAATTCATTTACAACCTCTCCTCATATGATGGTCATTTTCTATTTCGCGAACTTTACTACGATTAAAAAAACATTTTCGTAATCGCAAACACGGAGAAAAAGTACATCTCTTTCGCGAAATCTATCGAGGATATATAGCATTAGATTCATCGATACATGCCGCTTCCTGTCAGCGTCGCTAACATCACTAGTCGTAAATTTAAGCATCTTTAAAAACACGAAAAATACATTCGGAGAGAGACCACATTTAGTGACCCGTTAGAGGGGTCTTATCCATACAATTATACCGATTCAAAAGATCGACTTAATGAGCGCGCACTACCAGCAAAGGAAATGTTTTACAATCGTCTGACACAATGAAATTTCCGATTAATATTACAAACATGCGAGTACGGTATGGGAGATATTTAATTGTAACACATTGGGTTACTACAGTGACGTTTATTTAAAAAGTGACTAACGCTCTTGACTTGAAAATTTTCGCGATATGTGTTACAGCGCCTACAAACTCGATCCTGTGTGGTACTTTACTGCTCCAGGGTTGACGTTCGACTAGATGCTGAAGCATACCGGTGTTGAATTAGAACTCTTAACAGATTACGATGAGTTACTAATGATGTAGAATGGAATCAGTGGTGGCATTTCACAATGCTGAAAAAGATACTGCGAATCAAATAATAAGTACATGGAGGCTCACGACCCAAACTTAGTACATCATACCTAACGTATTTGGACGCGAACAATCTGTGCGGGTGGGCCTCGTCTCGTCCACTCCCACTCGAATTTCAAATGATTATCACCAGAAGAAATAGAAAACTTAGATGTAAACAACATTTCCGATCAAAGTGGAGTGGGATATATTCTCGAAGTGTATCTCGAGTACCCAAATACGCTACACGATACGCATTCCGATCTACCCCTTTGCCCGAAAAACGACACCCCCAAACGGCAAAAAAACTGCTAACAACGCTTGAATAAAATACGAAATACGTGATACATTATGTGAATTTTAAAATTACCTTAGAACTACGGATCATACTCAAAAAGGTTTAATCATCAAATTTAGTCAATCACCTTGGTTAAAGACCTATATTTACTTAAACACTGAAAAAAGAAAAATGGCCGAATATGATTTTGAGAAAGATTTCTAAAAATTAATGAATAACGCGTTATTTAGTAAGACTATGGAGAATGAAAGGAAACGTAAGTATGTGGAATTAGTGTCAAACGAAAAATACTACAGAAACTAATTAACAAATGACCATTTTTGGATAGAAAAAAATTTGCGCGAGTCTTTAGTAAAATTTAACATGCGTAAGGCCATCATCAATATAAACAAGCCTAAATATATCGGATTCTGCGTCCTAAATCTAAGTAAAACGTTAATGTGCGATTTTCACGATAAAATAATGCCACCCAAATACGGAGAAAGAATATCACTCGCTTATACGGACACCGATAGCCTGATTTACAGCATTAAAAGTTACGATATAAACGAGGATATGGTAGATAACGACGTGTTCGATACTTCAAATTATCCAAAGAATCACCCCTGCTACTCCGAAAGAAACGAAAAAGTGATAAATTCAAATGAAAGATGGTAAATTCAAAGACGAATGTGACGGGAAACTTTTGCAGGATTTGAAGGATTACAAAGCAAGCTCTATTCGTTTAAGGTAAAAGATGAAAAGGAGGAAAACAGAGGAAAGGGTATAATAAGAGCGGTGATAGAAAATTGTCTAAAATTTGAAGACTACGTACGCGGCCTCCTGGAAAACTCGATAGCATTTCAAAAGATGAATGTTATTAGGAGTAAAATGCATCAGCTTTACACCATGCAAATGAAGACACTAGACGAATTCGATGATAAACGTTACACTTGTGAAGACGGAATAAATACGCTTGCGTTGGGTCATTATAGACTCCCCCGAAAAAGAACTCAAGATGAGGCCTTTGAAAACAATAACGTTACTAAAAAATCAGAAAAGTTAATATCGGTAAGCTATAGACAGAACTTTGAGTAGATGAATTACTATATTTTAAATCACGCTAACAATTAACACTCTATCAACCATCACACCATCAGTTCGAATCAAATCTACGAATAGTTCGATAATATCACAAAACTAACTAGTAGCAATCATGAATCTGGTGTGGAAACATCCTTTTACCTGCATCTGAGCAGGACCATTGGGGTGTGGAAAGACGAACTTCGTTGCAAAGTTTTTGGAAAATCTTCCATTCATGAAAGATCGGGGAATTTAGGAGATAGTTTGGTGTTGTAGTCGCGAAAGTGAGCCTAAAATACGAACGAGCAAACCTATCCACTTTACGAACGAAATGCCCCCGTTTGAAGAATTCGGCGGCGTACCAACGCTGTACGTGATTGACGATTTAATGAGTGAAGAAGCCTATAGTAAAGATGTATGCAAATTATGCACTAGAGAAAGCCATCACTTTAACATTTCGGGTTTCCTGACGACGCAGAATATTTTTTATAAAAACCCGCAAGCGAGAAACATCTCGTTAAATTCAAAGTATATCGTCGCCTTTAAGAATCCTAGACACAGGTCGCTATTTGGTCACTTAGCTAGGAGGGTATATCCGGAAAAATCGGGAGAATTGGAGAGGATATAAAAACAAGTTACGCAACAGCCATTCGGTTATTTTGTTCTGGATCTTGATCAGGACATAGGCGAGAGGTTTCGTTTAAGAACGAAAATATTCCCTAAAGACGGGACAACTGTAGTTTACATGCCCCTACACGGTGAAAAGATTGAAGAACAATAAACATTTGCTCCACGTCTTCAGCAAATCCAAAACCTCGTACTGCTACTGTGAAAACCTCGGACGACGAGTTTATCAAAGCAATTTGCGATTGGTGTATGAATACACTTAACGGGAATAATAAGATAGATAATAGGTTAAAAAACTATCCAAGCATCGCAACACGTTGAGAAAGTTGGCTGTGCGGGGGGCGAGTTTGGAGAAGAAACGTACGCTGCTCGTACAAAAAGGTGGTTTTTTACCATTATTGCTGAAATCCATTTTGAGCGGTGTCATCGGTAGCCTGCTGGGAACATGAGCCTGCGTAAGATGCTAGTCGTGAGTCCAGAAGTGTTTCATCGAAGTCGTGTAAAGGCTAGGCTTGTAAAGGCTTGAGTACATTGGACAAGGAAATGAAAGGTGTGATGGCTAAGAAAAGTATAAAGGATACTGATAAGTGGCATTTGTATAAAAGAATACTCGATAAATACCCTGACACCGTCTCAGAAAAACTCCCCCGTACACGTTCGAATAGTCAAGTCCTTGGCAGAAACACAAACGAGGTCACGAGTTGCTGACGAGAGAGAAGAAATCCCCCGCGTTGAGAAAAACTCTGGCAAAAGTGAAAAGATTGAATAAAGATTAACACTCGACATGGGGGCGAACACGAAAGTTTAGGGACGATTGAAAGCGTAACATCAACGAGAAAAAAACCAAAGCTACCGCAGAAAAAAAAACACAGTTACCGTGTCCAAGAAAATTCCGAGAAAAAGCGAGCGAGTAAGAAAACCGAAAACATACGGTTCAGATTGGGACACGACGTTATTGAGGACATATATAACAGCCCAGAGAACCCTGCAGGGTTTTCATCGATTGAAAAATTACATAAAGCTACGGGGATAGGTCGAAAGGTGATTCGCGAGTGATTAGAATCTCAAGAGGATATACACGAAACAAACCGGTGAGAAAAAGATTCCCCAGAAATCACTATGACGTAACCTACATAGATGAGTGTTGGCAGTGCGATTTAAATGATTTGAGGATTTGAAAATATATAACAATGGGCTCTGTTACATTATAACTACAATCGACCTATTCTCTCGTTATGCGTGGGCGAAAGCTTTAAGGAAAAAGAGGCCGGAGTAGGTAATTGAAGTATTTAAGGCTATATTTCCCGAACGCAAACCATTGAAAATTCAGAGCGATAAAGGAGGTGAATTTGGTATTAGTTAATTTAAAACTTTTAAAAGTTTTACCCCACAAATAATCAGGACATTTCCTTGTTAAACGTTTCAATCGCCCGCTATCGTCTAAAATGTGCAAGTATTTCACGAAATACGCAACGTACAAATATGTCAATGTGCTCCCAAAACTCATTAGTAGTTATAATAATATCGTTCATTCTAGCAAAGGTATCGTACCCTCCAAAGTGATTGCGAAAAATGCATTTTAATCGGTAGTCATCTTAGGACCCCACCTACTGGCAAAAATTTAACGCTAATGATTATGTGACAATAAGTAAGGAGCGACTTCAATTTACCGAAGGACACGCTCCAAACTATTTTAGTGAAATATTCAAAATCACGGACGTGGATCGATCGAGGTCAATACCGACATATAAATTGAAGTCCCTTAACGGTGAGGGTATAAGGGGTAGTTTCTATGTGGAAGAACTAGTCAAGGTAAATGTTTCCTCCGAGACGGAACATAGGATAGAAAAAGTTTTGAGACGCAAAGGGAGTGGACCTAAATTGGAATACTCTGTCAAGTGGGAAGTATACCATCCTCATTTAATTCTTGGATTCCTGCCTCCTCCGCGCGTACATAATGAACGAACTTTATCTAACACTACCTGGCCACAGTTCGAGGGATTTTCCGAGAAATACGATAGCTAACTATGAAACAAAATTGAGTCATCGTATCGATTTGACGAATGATGACTAGTATGTAGTTCTGACGGAAATTTCCCTTCCAATTAATTCATATTTTTTCTCCTGAAGTTACAGAGGAAATTGGAGATGCTGGAACTTGGGAGGAAGAAGAAGAAGCGTCTTCTAAAGATAGTAGAACACGAAATGAAAAGGGATTAGTTCGCGGAGTAATAGGAGGACCACAGGATGCACCTAGCGAGGTTAAAATCAAATTAAAAGATGGATCGTTCTTTGTGGTATACCTACTGGCAAATACGAATCACTAGGTAAGGCATTTGTCAAACCATTACTCGAACTAGATAAAGCGAAACGTAAAGCAGTACCAACGGAAATCTCTAATGATAAGCGTGATCTTATAGAGTAAGCGTATAGAACCTGGAGTATTGATTATTACTAAAAACGTTATTTACACTACTCCAGGGCCAGTATAATTCGGTTTGTGCTTTCTTTATTACTACTTTGTCAGATTTTAGTACGACAAGTAAAATTTACATACAAAGAGGTATAATATTCATACTAGCAGCGGAGGAGATAAAGAAAATAACTAGTAAAAACATTGATACATCACACCCCATGAGTATTACTGATTATGCTAGAGAAGCACATGCAAATAACAAAAGCGGTGCTGTAAAAAGAAGCAAAGCACACTTCTCTTCCAACATATATGTCTACACTTATAGAATCAAACAGCAGTTTGCGGGTGATTCGCTCAGTCGATGCATACGCATCTTGAATACTAAAATTGGTGAATATCAAGCATTCAATCCGATATATAATTTTCCCGTAGAGAAGAACAATATCGAAAGCATCGAAATTCTACTGAGTGATAAACTCGGTGAGCCCATATCTTTTCGTAGTGGTGAGCAAAGCTCTATAATAGTGTTACACTTTATAAAAAAGAACTAATTTATGTTTGTTTATCATTCAGCGTCGAGGTGGCATCGGTGGTGGACCGATGTTTAAGTTATTATACGAAGTAGGTGGGGGAGAGATTGGTCCGTTGTATAGAGCCTCGTACAGTGTACACAAGGGACGAGGTATTGGAAGTTTTCTCGCAGGTCTGGAGTTTTGCTGTTACAATTCAGTGCACTGGAAAGTGTGGGTGAGGAAGCAGGGAGTGCGGGAGCAGCAGCTCTCGCAGACCTTGGGACTAAACCGGTTAAAGAGATACTGCGTAGTAGAATAAACGAGGTGGGGGACAACTTGAAACGTATGGCTAAGGAAAAATTAAAAGGCACGTCTGGAGGACTATTGCGGTTTGTGAAACATTCAAGGCTGAAAATAATAAAACCTGGTGGTGTGAGAAAATAACGACAGTCGTAGAGAAAGCTAAGAGGGAAGAAAGTCGTTGGTGGAGATATTTTTTCATAATAATGACGGAGGATATGCTGAGTTCGCTGAATTTATTCCAACCAAACCCACCGGTGCAGACGAACATTTTAGGAAAACGACTAGTGGGTTACAAACTTATATCCTCGCTAGATAATCGATCGGTAATTGAATTTCTGAACAAAGATTTCGTAGATGCGTACAAGAACTTGAATAGCATACAGGGTTCGTCCGGAAAATAAGTGTACTGAGCTCAGGAAAAAAAATTTATTACACTTTAACATATCCTAAGCTAATATTCCTCAAAATAGGACCCTTGTGAGTCGATACACTTGTTCCAGCGGCGTTCCCATTCCTGGAACGCTCCCGCGAAGGCATCATCGGGAACCTCTCGAAGACACGTCGTCACGGCCTGTTTGACGGTGTCCAAAGTCCCGTATCGCGTTCCTTTCAAACTCCTCTTTATCTTCGGGAACAGAAAGAAGTCCGGTGGTGCCAAGTCCGGGCTGTAGGGCGGGTGCGGCAGCGTTGCCACGCCGTGCTTGGCCAAGAAGTCCGACACGACAAGCGCGGTGTGAGACGGCGCATTGTCGTGATGCAGCCGCCAGATGTTTTTGATCGCTGGCCGGACGCGGGCGACTCGTTTTCGAAGCCTGCCGAGCACTTGGACGTAAAATGCAGCATTTACAGTTTGTCGTTCAGGTACAAATTCGTAGTGGACGACTCCCCTTTTGTCAAAAAAGACAATGAGCATCGCCTTGATCCGAGATTTGCTCATGCGAGCTTTCTTTTGACGGGGTGATGATGGGGTGTGCCACTCCGCACTTTGTCTCTTCGACTCCGGGTCGTACTCAAAGATCCACGTCTCGTCACCCGAAACAACGTTCTCTAAAAAATGTGGATCACTTTTGCAGTGATCCGCAAGTTGTGTCGCGATTTCCAAACGATTGAGTCTTTGATCATCACTGAGCACTTTCGGCACCAACTTTGCACAAATTTTTCGCATCTGTAATTGCTCCCTAATAATCTCGTGCACTATTGTTTTTGGCACATTACACTGCTCTGCTATCGTCCGAACACTAAGACGACGATCAGAGTTCAGTACATCGCGAACTTTTCGCACATTTTCGTCGGTGAGTGTCGTTGGCTGGGCGTCCAGGCCGTGGTTCGTCGTCGACCTCTTCTCTGCCCTCCACGAACATCTTGTGCCACCGAAAGATCATGTTTCTGGACATGGCTGACTCCCCGTAAGCCTGGTTAATCATACCGACTGTTTCGGTAGACGATTCCCCAAGCTTTACCGCAAATTTGATGGAATAACGCTGCTCCAAAAACTTCGGCATCGCGTTCCGTGACGTGGGTCGAGCGTGGAGGTTCGCGTTAACAGAGCTCCTCACTGCACCACAGCTCAGAGCCGACTGCCTTTTTCAGCGTCGCTTGCCAACATACCCCCCTCCAATCGCAGTCCATCAGAGCGGTGCTGGGCGCGCCTAGAGCGGCGGGAAAAAATCAGTACACTTATTTTCCGGACGAACCCTGTATACCTCAGACTTTAAATGAAGATTTGCAAGAAAAATTTGAGCAGTTATGCCAAATCCGATTCCAATCAGCCTAGCGTAGTTAACAATATTTTACCCTCTCTCTTTGAACAATGTAACGTTTATTTCAATGGGACGTTGGTAACTCCATCCGAGGATAAATACCATTATCGAAGATCTTTGGAAAATGAGGTCAATTACGGTAGAGATGCGAGCAAAATACACTTACGATACGTAGAGTGGGGGTTGGATACGGGAGATAATATTGATAAGACAGATTCCTCTAATTCTGGTTATACCGAGTACAAGGAGTGGTTTAAGAACAGTGCCTTGGTAGAGATATACGGTAAACTACACGTAGATATTTTTAATCAGGTGCAGTTAATGATGAATCGAGTAGATATTGGTATAAACTCATGCTATCAAATCATGCGTTTCATCTAATAGGTGGATCTGATAATGGTCTATTGAAAATTTTAGAAGCTACACTACGTTCAACACTGAAATTAACCCGTCCATTTTAGTTGCACATAATAAAATACTGGAAAACAGCAATGCAAGATATCACAATAAGCGCACTGAACTGAAAACATTTACCATCCCTTCTGGCGGACGAACTTTAAGCATTGATAATGCAATTGTGGGGCAAATACCGAATACGATTATTTTTACAATGGTGGATAATGTAATTTACGCGGGTAGTTTGAATAAGAATCCATTTGCTCTCTCACACTATTCTTTGGAGAATTTTTCACCCTTTGTGAAAGGAGTGCAAATTCCTTCGGAGGGTTTGCAATGTAATTTTTCAAGTAAAAAGTATTGGGCACGAGCGTACGATAGAATACACTCAGGTAATGGGATAAAGCATTAAAACAGAGGTAATCAGATCAATTACAAAATGTTTGGCCACGGCTATTTTATGCTAGTCTACGATCTGACACCTGATGATTCTGGTTACGAGGATTATATTAGTGCGGAAGATAGAGGCGTGGTTAGAATAGAGGCAAGATTTGAGAATGAACTATCAAAAACGGTAACGTGTTTGCTCTTTTCCGAACATGATGCAACTTTGGAAATAGATAAAAACCGAAACATTATCACAAGTTTTTAGTCATGAACGGCATTCAAAAAGATAGGTTATTGAGAGCGCGGAAGATTTTCCGCGGAGTTTATCCATCAGAAAGGTTAACGAAATCACCACAAAATATAGTTTACATAATCAATTTAGGCTCGTCTAATTTACCAGGTTCTCATTGGGTAGCCATATATTTACATAATTATTTAGCCGAGTATTTTGATTCTTACGGATTGCCTCCGTTCGTTCGAAATATTTTAAAACTTTTAAAACCATTCAGTCACTTGCAATCGCCTACAAATTCAATGCATTCATTCGGATATTTGCGGTGAATACTGCTGTATCTATACCGCGAGTAAATCTTTAGGACACACTACACAAATTCCTCAACCAATTTCACCAAACCATTCCCCATCTCAACGACTGCCGAGCCTTAAAGCTGTTCCGTCTGACCTTCCAACCGACTACGGCGTGCCAGATGTCACTCCAGAGCTCAACGGTGCTGTTCCTGAATAAATTGTACGAATTGGTGAGGGAAACATCCATTGAGGAAGAGAAAGCCAAAGGATGCAGATCGTCGTGGCCGTGTGCATTTCAAAGGAGGGAGTGACGGAGATGGCTGCCGTCGATTTAGAAAGTAATCGCCTTTTTTGGGGAAGCTTTCGTCGTCACGGATAGCTCACAGCTGCAGGAAAGAAGCTTCGATCTCAAGATCCGCTGCATTGCAACGAGGAGACCTCGTTTGAGCACGGCTTCTTCTCATACATCGAGTTGGCCCCAGCTTTGGAGGCCATAATAGAGGGAGCCACGGGGCTTTCGCATTTAGCGAGGCAGAGTGCAAATTTCTCTCTGATCTCACGGGGCGCTCATTCATTTGCATGGAAAAGGAGCTGGCCTGCCCCCTCCCGAGAAATGCACCTTTCCCTCCTTTTCCTGCCTGAATCCCTGTCATAAATTGCGCAGTAGCGTTTGTGCCCTCAGAAACGCACACTCGCTGGCGCAGTGGTTCCAATACAACCGCCTCAAGGCTGAGGTTGAGCCCTGCCCAGATGACTGTTCCCCATCCCCTCTTCCATCACCGAACTCTTAAGCTATTTTAATACACGGTAGACTTCAGTCGTGATGCAGCCGTCGGTGGATGCGGTTCTCCAGTCACCTTCGGTGAAGAGAAAGAGACCTGCTGGACATTCGACTAGCTCTCCGTCCCGACTTTTGAACAATTTACTTCTTCAAACGGTATATTATTTGAACGAGGCAAAGACGGAGAGTGTGTGCATTGGTTAGGGAAGTGACTTTGAATCAGTGGTTCAATTTAACGGTAAAAAAGTGTAACATTTTCACATAGTGAATGGGAAAGCATCTTGAAAATGTGTCCTTTTATAAGGGAGAAAAGGGCGTGTTAACGTCACCCTGCTTGGCATATGCAAATTACTTTGGGAACGGACATTTGGTTGTGAAAAGCAATTTAACGAAAAATACCTTCAACTTGAATGGTGATGAGTGGCGGGGCTCTAACACAACTCTGCAAACTGATAAATCTATTTCTCCAAAGGCTTTTGGATAGTCGTGAAAAATTAAAACATTATCTCGCAAATAAATTCGCAAATAATATCACAAATTGTGATAAACAGAGGCTTGATTTGGAGATGGTACTCATAGCGTATGATTCGGCTGATGACTAAAAAAATTGTCAGCCTGTGAGTGAATGTAAGGCTTTTTAACCTCTGACACGAACGAAAGCTCTGTAAGTTAAAAGGTATTGATGTAAGTTCAACCCCGGGCATTGGGTGCAAAACCTTGTAAGTTGGGCATACATCACGATGAGTGCCATTATCGAATTTCAAGGATTTATAGCCAGCGATGGAATATTTATTGTCAAAGAATTGGCAATTATCGCTGTCCAGAACAAATGTTGCCATACGTGGTTATTTAAATCACCGGCGAGAATTCTTTTTACTAAAGAGTCGACTAGGCTGCGAAAATTTTATCACGGCTTGACAGAATACTCTGGAGACGTGAATTATTCTGAATTGGAGAGTGTATTATCCAATTATACGAGGCAATATAAATATTTATTTACTAAGGATGTACAAAAGGCATCTTTTTTTTAAACGGTCTTCTTCCCAAACGAATTTGTGTTGCTAATCTCGAACTGTACGGCTGTCCCTCGCTCAAGAAAATAACTACGCATGAGGGATCCTTGTTAACTGCACACAAGAATACCACACAATGTGCAAGAAAAAACTGGTTCAAGTTGCCTGAATGGTATATTAAAAATAAAATTTGTAAATAAAAAAATGTAAAAAATTATTATTATTGTAATCAAAAGCAGTCAAAATGTATTTTTGCTTTAATAAATTGTAAAAGCCATATCTGTGTTTTATTTCTAACCTTTTATCCCATAAAATGAGAAATAAAAACACAATGTTCAATAATACACTTTTATTATTTACTTTAACATACAAACATTTCATCTTCAAATTTGATCACTCTCAGGCGGGTGCTACTGATATGGTCCGTGGTAATGTATCGCACTTTCGATTCTTTATGGTCCGTGTAGCAAACTGGCTTCACTCCGTCAACTTCCACGCACTCTCCTTTGCTAACAAAGTGCGATCCACCGTCAAACTCAGTTCTTCCTCGACGCTGTGGAACATATCCTCCATTTAATATCGATTGCGGGCAGTGTGCTTGGTACACTTCCAGCCAAATTAAGGGAAGCTGCTCCTCGGCCTTTTGACGCTTCTCAGGATCGGAGATGTCAGATGCCTGGGTGATGTTGAATCTCGCGACTCTCCTACTTCCATCTTGAGAGCCGGAAAATTTCACTTTTTGACCGACGAAATCAAATTCACGGCTCTGGTGTCGGAACACACAGTAGTACGTAGCTAGGAAAGAAACTGATGATATAAAATCGGTATTTACGATTCTTTCTCTCGGGATGTATATTAAGTACGCATCCTCATCTTCTCTTCGCCCCACGCGCAGATATGCTTCAACCAAGCGAGCACATAAAAAGTCAATTTTCACGCTCATGTGACGGTGAATGAGCTTCCATTCGGGCGAGGTCATTTATATACCTAAGTGGGAGGAGTCACGTTGTAAACTCACGTGTTTAGGTAACTGCCAATGGGACATTGCATCGGTACAAAGCCGTTCCTGAAACAAGCCATTATGGATTTTCTAGAAGCCGGTCCCTATGCCGACTGCTAGGTTTTCCTACGATTGGTCGGTTATCTTTTTTTTCAAGCCGTTCCTAAAACACGCCATCCTGGATTTTCTAGAAGCCGGTTCCTATGCCGGACTGCTAGGTTTTCCTACGATTGGTCGGTTATCTTTATTTTTAGTTGATCAACGGACAAAGGCCATCAGTATTACGGGCATGCGCACTTCATCATTCAAGTAGAGATATTTCTAATGATTCCCTCTTACTTAGAGCTTAGATATCGATTAAAGGGGAGGTGTAGCGGTGAAAACCAGTCTGGACTTGTCCGTTTCCTTGATAACTTGCTGATGCAAGAATTGCATAATCTTCGGTTATAGTCACCTTGCAGCGCGGTCTCAGGGGGGGTCACCCGTCGACCTCGAAACTTCTGGGAATACGGTCACGGAAACGCCCTTGAGACTGCGCTAGAGTCCCCATTGGCAACGAGCTTAAAACTGTGCTGCAGTCCCCATAAGCAACGACCTTGAAACTGTGCCACAATCCCCATATTTCTCCTGCTAGGCTAAATAAATAATTACGGAGCGAGGAGTGTGCTACTAATTCTACAATTTTCGCTTGGAACATACAAGATAGGCCCTTTATTAAATTGGATTCTGGAAATTTTGACTGGAATTTCTCGCCTTAGCAACACATTAAACGGCTTCATTTTGGCAAAACCCAAGAGGCTATTCATTTCCCCCAATATTTAAGCAAGCTAGAGACCTAAAGATGATGCCGAATCTTTACCATGATACGCAAACAAAACCCTAATTAAAAATCTTTCCAGCTTACGCATGATGCACTCAAAATACTAGGAAAAATTTCCTTTATTAACCCCGAGTGTAAATTGTAAAAGAATATAATTTCACGACATGGATACGCACGATATTATCCCGCTGTGATTCAACTCAACGAGGACAGTACAATGTATTGATACTTTATTATGAGGTCGCGGTCCCTCAGTACCCTCAGTAAGAGTGAGAGAGGAAGGGAAGCGAGTCAAACATTTATTGAGTGCCATCTTCCGGAGAGAAGGGAAGCAACGTGTCGAACGCGCGTTATCCTTTAAAAGCAACTCCTCCATTAGCCCGCACCACTATCCTCGAACGACCCCGTTCCTCTGAAGTGGATCTTGCAGGCTACGAGCAGCGTCTGACCCTAGTGGGGCGGCCAGTGACAGTGTCACATTAAAAACACTATTGAGGAAGGACACGGGAAACCACCTCAATTATCATTCCCAAGATTAACATGATGGACTATACAGAGATTTTGAGTCCTGGCAACTACGGGGCTCGGCCCAATCGGACGTGTGTCGTGCCCGGCAGTGGGGGAGCCAAGACTTCCGCGGTCGTCATCCCACGAAACCCTTGCAAGGGAAAACCAGCAGCAGCACGACGAAAGACGCAGGAGAAGAAGACCAAATTAGCTAGAATAGAAACGTGGAATGTTAGGACAATGATGAGGGCAGGGAAATTGGAGAATATTAAGCGAGAGATGGAAAGGGGAAATATAGATATTTTAGATCTATGCGAGGTGAGATGGAAAGATAGCGGCGATTACTGGAGTGATAAGTATAGAATAATATACAGCGGCGGGGACGAGAGCCAACGAGGGGTTGCCATAGAATACTATAATGGAGGAAATGAAGAGGAAGGGAGAAGCGTAGTCAACATAGAGCAGGAAACGGATAGAATATTAATAGTAGTGATAAAAGCAGAACCGAGGAACTTGGTTATTATTCAGGAATACATGCCATCGTGTAACCATGCGGAGGAAGAGGTCAATAGGATATACGATCAATTAAAGGATATAATCACTTGTGTTCCTGCCAGGAAATATTTGATAGCGATGGGGGATTGGAATGCGACGGTAGGCGAAAGAGAGATGGTGATGAGATTGGGGACTACGGTTTAGGCATAAGGAATCATCGTAGGGAGAAAGCAGTGGAATTCTGGAGGAGACAGGGGCTAGTCATCACCAACACTTGGTTTAGACACCACAAAAGACGCAAGTATACATGGAAAATGCCAGGTGACTCAGAAAGGTATCAGCTAGATTATATTCTGGTTAGACACAGGTTTAGGAACAGTGTGATAAATTCGCACACCTCCCTGGAGCATATGCGGACTCTGACAACAATTTAGTTGTTATGAAATGTAGCGTCCATTTCAAAAAGATAAGACAGGGGCGGCGGGTTAGAAAATGTAATGTAGAAGCATGACATGGTTTGAATAGGAAGGAGTACAAACAGGCAGTAGAGGAAATCATGGAGGATTGTAAAAAGCTAAGTACTATCAGAGAAAAAAGGGAAGGATCATGAAAGGTTTATCGAAAGCCGCAAAAGACACTATTAGATCGTTAACGCTAAAAGGATTAGGAAACCATGGATCACGGATGAGATGATTACAAAGATGGACGAGCGGAGAAAATGGAAGAATGTAAATACAGAGTTAGGCAAAATGAAGTACAAAGGATTAAACATTAAATATAGGCGGGCAACAAATAAAGCAAAGAAGCATGGTGGAAGACGCAGTGCGAGGATATGGAAAGTCTGCAGAGGAAGGCTAGCCTTAGCTTAGCCTTTTTCTTTCTAGAAAATCGCATAACCTTTGTTTTATTAATATTGATTCTCATCCCATACCTGTCGCACTGAATTTCCAATTCGCTCAGCAATGCCTGCAACCCCTTGGCTTGGCCTTTACCTTTTTTGGAATAGGAACTAAAACTGCTCTCACAAAGTCCTCCGGCCAGATTCCTTCATCATCAATACTACGAATGAGCCCATATAGCCTCTTTCCCCCACATTTTCCTAAACATTTCAATAGTTCCGCTGGAATGTTATCTACTACCACGGCCTTATTTAGTTTCATTTCCCTTCATGCCCTTTATATCTCATCGTCGACTATGCCTTGACCTAAGCCAAGGTCCTCTACGTCATGTTCCTTTCGTATGTCCAACTTCGATGGTCTAAGTTCTTTAGTATACGGTTTTTCTATATATTCCTTCCATCTCCCTAAGATCTTTCCTGTGTCAACTATTATCTTACCCGCCTTATCTCTAACTGTTAGAATATATATCCCTTCCTTACTTCCCGATAAAGATTTAACATTACTATTCAGCGCACCAATTTCAGCCTTCCTCTGCAGACTTTCCATATCCTCGCACTGCGTCTTCTACCATGCTTCTTTTGCTTTATTTCTTGCCCGCCTCAAATTATTGTTTAACTCTTTGTACTTCGTTTTGCCTCACTCTGTTTATACATTCTTCAATTCTCTCCGCTCATCCGCCTTTGTAATCATCTCATCCGTGGTCCATGGTTTCGTAGTCCTTTTCGCGTTAACGATCCAATAGTGTCTTTTGCGGCTCTCGATAAATCTTTCTTGATCCTTCCCTTTTTTCTTTGATAGTACTTAGCTCTTTACAATCCTCCATGTTTCCTCTGCAGCCTGTTGATACGTTTTCCTTTTTAATTCATTGAGTGCATCCACTCTTCATTTTTTAACCCCTACATTATATTTTTGAAACGGACGCTACATTTCATGACAACTAAATTGTGGTCAGAGTTCGCATCCGCTCCCGGGATGCTGTGGGAATTTATCACACTGTTCTTAAACCTGTGTCTAACCAGAATTTAATCTAGCTGACACCTTTCTGAGTCTCCTGGCATTTTCCATGTATACTTGCGTCTTTTGTGGTGTCTAAACCAAGTGTTGGTGATGACTAGCCCCTGTCTCCTCCAGAATTCCACTGCTTTCTCCCTACGATGATTCCTTATGCCTAAACCGTAGTCCCCAATCTCATCACCATCTAATTATTCCTTCGCCTACCATCGCATTCCAATCCCCCATCACTATCAAATGTTCCCCTGCAGAAACACACGCGAATATGTCCTCTAACTGATCGTATATCCTATCGACCTCTTCTTCCTTACGGTTTCTCGGTGGCATGTATACCTGAATAATGACCAAGTTCGTCGGTTCTGCTTTTATCTCTACTAGTAGTATTCTATCCGTTACCTGCTCTATGTTGACTACGCTTCTCCCTTCCTCTTCATTTCCTCCATTATAGTATTCTATGGCAACCCCTCGTTGGCTCTCGTCCCCGCCGCTGTATATTATTCTATACTTATCACTCCAGTAATCGCCGCTATCTTTCCATCTCACCTCGCATAGATCTAAAATATCGATATTTCCCCTTTCCATCTCTTGCTTAATATTCTCCAATTTCCCTGTCCTCATCATTGTCCTAACATTCATCTACATAATACCCCGCAAGCCGCCGCAAGGGCGTGTGGCGGGGGGAGAATATTCCACGTTCCTATTCTAACTAATTTGGTCTACTTCTCCTGCGTCTTCCGTCCTGCTGCTGCCGGTTTTCCCTGGCAGGGGTTTCGTGGGATGACGACCGCGGAAGCCTTGCCCCCCTAGCTGTCGGGCACGAAACACGGCCGATTGGGCCGAGCCCCGTAGTTGCCATGACTCAAAATATCTGTATAGTCCATCATAATAATCTTGGGAATGATAATTGAGGTGGTTTCCCGTTGCCTTCCTCAATAGTGTTTTTAACGTGACACCTTCACTTTTTGGCCGCCCCTCTGGGGTCAGTCGCCATTGCAGCACTGAGGAACAGACGCTGCGTGGACTACCTTTCGTCTGGCTCCTAACCTTCGACCTATCCGGCATGGGTGACCCTACCAGGAGAAATAATTATTACTCCCGCTAGCACAGCTCTAAGGGTCGTCGGAACGCACAAGCCCGTCCACCACGTCAAGGTTGTAGTTCGGGGAGGGGGTAAATACGAATATACAGGTAAAATAAAAAATAATAAACGATAAATCGACTGGGAAATATAAGAATGTAACAAAATATTGCCGGAAATGAGAAAATAATGCAAGCGGCTCGTTAAGATTTCAGAAAAGACTCAATGGCTGCCTTGCATGCTCCGATATAATGGAGTCTACCGCATTAGCTGAACTGTCTCCTTGTTCCGGAAAGTTCTCTCCGTCCACAAGACATGTCCCGCATTAACATCGCCCTATTTGTCTGATAAAAATGAATGGGAAAATCTTTTTTATTTTTTATACAAACACACTTACTTTCATTACCAACATAAGTCCCAGTCTCCTCTCTCGTCGGCATTATTTAGGGTGAATTCAAAGGTCACTTTGATTTAATCCTAAGAACGTAGTCGAGTTCTTCTATTTTGAAGCCTGGACACTATTTGGCATTCGAGTACCCTACGTCTGTCTTTCTGACCCCTATTCACATAATCAATGACTGTCAAATAATCACAAAGTTACCGTACCGCGAGTGCAATCATAGCCATTCGTGCACGTTCCTCGCAGGGGACACATGATCGCTGGACTCATCACGCATCATATGGGCTCACTCGGATGAAGGGTAACCGTGTGCAGAGGGATAGCGATATAGCACGACCGAAGTTACACATATGATAATACTGATTATTTAATACCGGGGTAAACTGCCATTTCTCTCGAAATTTCGAAGTAGAAATATTTTGAGCCCCGGTATTGCCTGGTATCTGAAAAATTGTCTCATATAAAAAAATCTCTAATCGCTGAATCCTATGATAACAATTGAAGAATTAATACTGATCGCATCCTCCCAGGTCTCACAACACTTCTCCATATTTGGCCTCTTTAGCCGTGAGTCTTTCTCCTTTTCAAGCAATTTCCGTCGACAAGACGGAAACTTATGATTGATTCACTGCGCCTCCCCACCCCTTTCTTATCTTAGCTCGCGCTTTACGCCCCCCACCACTGGGGGCGGGCATGCTCTTCCCGAGTCGATCAATCGCTTCGGATTCGATAAACCAAACTCCTTTGCTTTCGGTTGGCCTTTCGAAGGGAGTTATCCACACGCCCCCCAAATCATTAACGGATCCGATGGATTTCACCGCTGTGCTCATGTTACCACTAAGTCGAATTGAAGCGGGTGGTGATCCGCCGAGCACGGCATGAAACTCTATAATTTATAATATAAACTTGACTATAATGGCGGAAGGTAGGTAAGCCTTGAACCCTTAGTCGCACGCTATTATTCCGTGCTTACGTCGAAGCGCATGGAAAATTTTACCCCGCACACCCGTGTAAAATTGCGGGCGCTCTTTTATATTACATTACCTATTCATTTATCTATTCGATAATTTAATTATTCAGTTACGTGATGGGTCATCTCTCTTTACTTACTCATCATTGACTAACGAGGGCGATGATTAAATTGTCACCATATCACGTGTAGATAAAATGAATGAAATGCGTCAATATTTATCGCTGAAGCAATACAGATGACCCCCAAATGGCCTTGGTGGCATGAGTCTTTTCCATGTCAGAATGGGAATGGCAACTGCTCCCTTAACCTCCTCCATGTTGATATGATACCTGAGCCTTCGATTATTGTGTGCTGCACACGATTAATATAGTACATCTACGAAACAAAAAAAACTTCAAAAGTGTGAGAGCGACCTTACCTTGCCGTACTCAATGAATTTTCAGCGTCATCTCCATTGCGAATTTTTTTGCCCTATAATTCAAAATCCCAACTACTAGGTATATCCTGGCGATTCCTAAGCATTTTTTCCTGTGGAAGGGATATTTTAAACCTCTTTCTAAGACATATAAACATGCAATATGCAAGAGTCATGTCAGCAAAACACATTAGCGTGATACATTCGCGAATTTAGAATGAAAATAGAATTATGAGCTTGGAATAATATCCAGAAAATATTATCAGGAATAATCTCGGCTATTTAGTACAAAAATAAATAAACCGATGCGTTCATAGCTTATGCATAAGGTAGGAGGAATTGAAAGTAGTGTATATCTATTTGCCTGTGTGGATCAAACTTTTAAGTTTACCAATAAGAGAGTATAATAATACGTACTGCACTGCGAGTCAACAAGACTTGCGTAGCACACGTATCTAGCGGGAAAAGTCCTCTTTGAAGGTGAAAGGGAAGAATTTTGGTAATCCGATCAGTTCCAATTTCTCACCAGGGTACAGCTTCCTCTCCGAAAAAACCTCCTCCAAAGAGAAAAATTATGGTGAAACGAGATTTCCACCAAGTGCAGGATGAAAAAAGCGTTATTCATCGAAGTCTTCTTGGAATTCCATAAAAATCTTACGAAAATATTACCTCACTGCAATATGAATTGTGATTCCAGATGAGTACAAATGGTAAAAAAGCATTACCAATTGGCAAATAGGGACGAGACCCTGGTATAATAAAACCCTAAGAGCATTTTTGCCCAATGATGATTATGTGAAAAACTTTAAATGGAATAGCAAGGTGTTAGAGACATTGTTCTGTAAGTTACCCTAGACATTTTGCTCAGTGACGATGGATGCTCTCTGTTCTCATGATGAATAATTATGTATATTTTCATGCATTCAAGTATGCTTTCAGTATAAAAAATCATCGTTCTGGATCATATTGATATTATTATGAAATGACTTAGCACTAGTGTACTGTCAATCATATTCTTGCTCCAAAATTATCACATTGATGAATTAAACAGTCAGGAATAATGTTTTTCTGAACGTAAATATTTTAGTTGACGTAATGTCAATATACCATTTTTCTGCCCCTTTTTTAGGAAAGAAATGTGCATTATCTTAGATCTTTCAATGCTAAATTAATTATTTCTAAAAGCCATGGAATATTTTACAATATTCTTGGTGTCAGATTTTCCTTTTGGTGAATTAAGGAAAAGAGTAGCACCTGTAAAGAAAACTTTGATCAATGAAAAAAACTCCTGAGCAAGATTTACGAAGAAAACTAGAGTGTCACCGGTTTATCTTAGTGTAAAACCACATATTTGTATAGAGCATGCGCGCAACTTTTAAGTTTTTATCTAGATGCCCTTCTTTTACGAGTTGCCCAAGTCCAGATCAATATTTTTTTATACCACTGGAGAAATTGTAGCCTTATCTATTACCCAAGAATTGAGTAAGAAGTAGCTAAAAAATAGCAATTTGACCTTCTTTATGTACCCATACATTTCCTAAACCGAGTAACGAAAGTTGGGAATCATATGGTCGCCATTCTGCATTGCACAAAAGCCTCTGTTCCACAGTCAAGAGTTTTGAAATGTACTCCTTACACTTACTTTTACTTAAGCACTTGCTATAAATTGTTCCTAATGGCTTCATTTCCCCAATCCTCCCCTCCTTCCGTATTCACCATGCCACGACGCAAAGTTTTCCAGTGGAATTTCGCGAAGTCTTTGTGTAAGTTTCCTTTCAGTTTCTCCCATATATCTGCAAGTTTAAACCACCCGTGATACACGGGGCATATCTTCCCCCTTTTCAGAAGCATTTTGCATCTGTTCAACTCTTTACACATGAGAAGATTTAAATCAGTTTTGAAGGTTGGGATTTTGTCTGAGCAGATGTACAATGGGCGCCTAACTTATACGATAGCAAAAAATGTACTCCATCACACTTGCAACGTAAGAACACACCCGAACTTGCGCACAAGTCGGTGATTTTAAATGAGCGATTCATAAGTATATAAAATATACCTCGGTGTCACATGAAAAACACATGTGAATCGCATCAGACCTAAAGCAAGCAATTTGGTTTGTAATTTATGCAACTTGGGACTGATGAAACTATTATTTATCGAACGTATACTGGAAAAATATAATCATGAAAAAAAGAAAGGGGTAATGGTATCTCCCCTAAGCTAGGCATCGAATATGCTTGATGCGTTTGGGATCAAAGTCAGAGAACTCCTGATTCGAGAATTGGAAAAAATGCAGACGGAAAAGGCCTCCAGGTTTGGGAAGAATATTACTAAGACGAGCAGAGAGCGCTTCTCATTTCCTGAGAAATCTGTGATGGGAGCTCCCGGAGATTCCAAGATCCAATTATAGGCTGAGATTATTGCACCTCCATTCCTCGAGAGGATTTCATTTGCGGCGTCGAGGGAGAATGGTCGAAGCCCTTCGCTCGGCAGAGCGAGAAACTGCGGTGGAATGAGAGAGCGTAATAAATGTCAAAGAGAAAGATTCGAGGACTCGCTTTAACATCGCGAAGTTCGCGGCCGCAGCATTGACGGGAGCGCTATAATATTAAAACACATCCCCCTTCACGCTTTCTGCTTCCTCACTTTTTCTAATACCCGCGATGCAAACACTTTCAGCGTCTTGCGAAACGTCCCGCAGACGAAAATCTTACGATAAAGTTTGATAAGTCTTCTTTTATTAATGAATCTGCTCAAATTTATGGGACCAGGGTTGAGTGAATAGTAACGACATATGTTTGTCGATATAATATTCGGATAGCTAAATATCTCATGGCTAAATGAGATGCCTTATTGCTTGATATTTCAAAATGTTCAGTAATACTAGAGTTATGTAAGGCAATCGGAAAGCCTTCTTCATTTTAATTCATATTAGTTTTCCCTTAGCATTATTTTTGTACTCACGAATCATTTCACTTTAAACAAACGGAATGTGTCTTAATTACTTACTTTTTTGTTCACGCGTCTTTACATATCCATTCAGGGAACAGATTGGATTATTATTATATTAGTAGAAGTAATCTACTGAGTTATGATAGGTTTTTTATGGTCCTTGGGATTACACAACATTCTACTTCTATGGGCAAAATGTTATGAAACAAAATATCCTAGGGCCCCATGCTACGTTACAGTTACACATATCTAACTCTACATACTTCTTACCACCTTCCCACCAAAATATTGTTCCATTACCAAACACTTTACCTTAGTAATGGCCTAGACACATTAACATAGCGGTTCACACTTGATTCTCGACGTTAAGTTATGTTGGTCCGGGCAGAGGTCGGATCGGCGACCTCCATGCCTTTACCTATGTCTCCTAGTCCCGTCTGCCCGTGGCAGGGCAGTTAGCTTAAACATGTGTTAACATAATGGACGAAGGAGTTTAAGTGCCCGGGGCTCCGGTTGAAGGCTCCGACCACACCAAAACCAACCTCCCTTAACTCCTCCATCCAAAAGGCCAAATCGTTTCGTCCCTCTACCTCGCTTTCCCAGCATTCCGCCCTCCATTTACCATCTTCAGCATCGCATTGCTCATCAATGTCTCCTGCATCCACTTGTTCTGCCTTCTTCCTTTTTCTCCCTCCAGCCATCTGTCTTCCCCAACCTTCCATCGGTGGTTGCCCTTTCCGTTTATTTTATCTTTTCTGGTCTCCCCTGCACCCACATCTCAGTGCACGCTTCTTCTTTTGCCTTTTCCACCAATTTTCGTACTCATGCAAAACTACGATCCATATTAAAAGTTTCACTGGTCTTCTCCTTATATCTTTACTCAAAGGCATGCCAGAGAATCCCATCTCTTTGTAAAAGCGCCTTTACCCAACGCAATCCTTCATCTACACCTGCATAATACTCCGCAAGCCGCCGCAAGGCCTTGTGACGGAGGTTAATCCTTCTTTCAATGCCCTCACAACTCCGCTCACCCTCATCCAAAACACTTCCCGAGTAATCGTCACGAATGGTTTTATAGCCCGGCTCCTTAATAATCACTTAGGATGAATCACTGCGGCGATTTCCCATTGTCTTCCTCAATAATGTTGTCAACCTGAGTCCATCTCTCAAATGGCCGCTCGGCCGCTGCAGACGCCTTTGCAGCGCCCTCGCCGTGGAACCGACTCTGCGCGGACTACCCTTCGCCTAGCTTCAGCCCTTTGACCTTTCTGGTGTGCCTCCCTCTACCAGGAGCAAATTTCGCGGCTCGCGCCGGAGCACTTGATGTGATTATTCGACGCTCAGGCCATTCCACTGCGCGAAGGTCAGAGCCCACGGAGAGAGGATGCCATTGGATTATTCCCTCAGTTTCAAAAGTAAATACTGTGAATACCTTTACAATAATTGTGATCGACATGTGATTATCCACGTCATCGAAGACTCCTACTGCAAATTTCGTACATTTCGTCGCACTCCACAAATCTTCTCGTGAGCCATGGATTATTGAGGAGGCAGTTTATGTGTTTAGAAAACGCTGCTCCTGAAATAGGACATCTTGTTTCGTTTCTGAGGTTATGAGGATTCTGTTATGTCATGTAAAATGTTTTCTCGCCCCGGTATTTCATACAAGAAATTAGCTCTAATATCGAATACTTTCGATATAAGAGCTAGAGATATTATCGAATACTTTCAGGTTATTCGTAGATGATATTATTATTGATACCATGAACACAGTACTCAACTTGAAGGTCGGTTTGGTAGGTGATGGCAGATTTCACCCAGTACTAAGTAGAGTTCACCTTGTACGGCGTGTGCTCGGCGAAATTCACACATCAGGGTAGGGGGATCAGTGCCTTGTGCAGGCTATGGTTTCCCAGGAAGATCTGGTGCCCGAAAAATCAAACCCCTGAACTACCACGACCCACCATCATCGAGATATGAATGGATATTATTGAGATTTAAATTATGAAAAAGCGGACCTGTGACCTTCTTTAGCGATGTTAACAATATTGTTAGATTATTGGGTGGTGTCAGGATTTGTTACCACAAATAAATGTTAAAACTGGACGTTAAATTACTTATGGGAGTTTGGAACGAGCAACTCTCACAAGCTCACATTCCGAGGGGTATAGTATGTATGTAAACACAATGGACCAATTTAAATACTTTTCTTGCAGTCTGAAATTGGATAACATGTGAAAAGCATCATACCCGTGAGGCTGTTTAACATATTTTCGTTTTATTAAGTAAGCCCGGGGAAATTTTTGTGTGGAAATATTTGACGAAAGGCTTAACTGTGAATTTGTTAGGTCCGATCTTGAACCCACTGGGAGCATATAGGACGCTGGAATGCCATGATTGAATTCGCGAATATAAACGTGGGGTAAGTTTGCCGGGCTTGCTATAAACTACTAGGAGTAAATAAATACTGTCACGAAGTTACTTGAAAACCTAGGCTATAAGCCACAAGTTAACGAGTATAAGAAACGCTTAAATGAATGAGGAAGTTAAAATCTTGTGAGGCGAATGCTGAAAGCTACGTAATAATGCAAGTACGCGAGGAGTCAAACTCTTGGACGCAATGGTTCAGTCTAATAATTTAATAGAGTTTTACTGGTGAGATTATTATTAGTTAATCTACCGTCTGAGGTAGGTTTTTGGATGGACGCAACTACCAAATAAATATTTTGTGATTCCTAACAAAACTAAAGGCAATCCAGCAACCTACTTTACATCAGGTCCCTCTTCATCTGAGTACTTCTTCCCTCCCGTCCAGCATCTCTATCCTGTTCCTGCCCTTCCCTCGTATGCCAAACATTCTCCCCTTTTACTGGTGATGCAATACGTAAAATCAAAATTTGACTTAGATGATTCGTGCACCCTATCATTTGTCGCTTTGTCGCCTTCAAGGGTAACAGAAAGTTTAAGATATAGCGTGTCACTCTTCGACGAAGATTCAATTCAATCGTCATTGTTCTATCTTGAACTGCGAAGAAACTTTTTCTGTGGCTCAAAGAATTTGAATAAAACGAAGGGCTTTTTGAAGCATAGCCATTTTGCTAAGCGTGTCATGAATATGTTGGCTACGGGACACTTAATCAAACAGTAAGTGCGTATGTAATGTAAGCAATGAATGTAAGTAACGGATGAAAGTAATGCATGTAAGGAATGAATAATCAGTGATGCTAATATGGTTGTTCTGCTTGGAATTAAAAGAAGGAGATAAGAATTAAACCCAGAAGGTATCCCGTTGCATGTTTTACCCCTTCCATTGGTCTTATTAGGTCTGGGTCGGTGGGATTTGGTAAGCACGGAGATGGGCCTTGTGGACCTAGGACGGCGGAGGGAAGAGGGGCGGTGTCGAGGGTAGGGGCAATGGCCGCCCGCCTCGCTAGCACCAACTGCCATGCCCTCTCCTTCCTTCCCTTGTGGACCTCCTCACTCCCTCGGAGCCTGAAAAATAATCTTTTAGAGTTACGAGACACCATGTATTGAAAAAATATATATATATAAATTTATATATATATATATATATATATATATATATATATATATATATATAACGTTATGTCCGTACGTGTGTGGCAGAACTCCTTTCAAAGCGGAGAGCTGTGATGTTGTCCATTGTTAACCGGCTAAACATTATCGACGCAACTAATTTTCCCAAAACATAACGAAAAGAGAGTTGCTCTATGGCTTTTGCAATGAAATGCAATAAATTCAAGTTACTGAAAGGATAGAATCGTGTCAGCGACCATTGTTTGGCAGTTCTCTAAATTCAATTACCGGAAAAGATGACTAAAAAGTATTGAACTTGAAGCAAGTGCTATTACACCATTCTATAAAAAGTTAACTTCTAATTAAAATTGAAAGGTGCACTTGTTTGCTCTTTTTTTCCCCTTCGTGATTAGATTGGAAGGAAGCACAACTGGCAACTTTCTCGAAAGCCATGGGTTCGGTTTCTGCCTCTAGAACGCATATACATTCAGCCGGTATCTTCATGATTCACGAAGGCGCTTACCGACGGATATGGCTTTAATCAATTCCAAACTGGTTGGCATGAACGAATATTATTATCAAGCCGAGTATTTTTTTACGTATCCAAAAAACGTCCTCTTAGCGCAGTCAGTTCTGATATGAGTTGAGGAAAATTTCACCGGACTTGAATTACCTACATCTCGGATTCCGGGCAAATGGTTTGCATGATTAGTTTACTACGATCCTATACTATCACGAGGCTTATGGGTTCGATTCTCTCTCAAATCTGATTCGTTTATGAATACGTGTTATTGAATAGATTTCGGGCATCGGTGAGACAAAATAGGGGAACTTCTGATCGCTTAGCGAAGTGAGAATGCGTTCGCCGCCAACCCCTCTGCGATGGTACTTCTCAAACTCATGTTCCTGCCGCTAGGATTCCAGCCTCTGTTGCTTGTTCCGCCGCCGCGCGCGCCACCAACCGTGCTATCTGGGAAACAGTTGCTAAAAGTTGGAGTGACGGGCTCAAGTTCAGTGTGTTCAGAAGTGCGGTGGATTGAGGTTGTGGAGGTACGGATTCTGTGCTTAACGACCGCTACTGTCAACAAGACTCGAAGTTTTACCCCATAGGTCGCAATTTTTTAAATTTTATTACATAAAAAAATTCTCTTGGTATACTTTCATAGCTGATTTAAAAGTGGAACTCAGTTCAAGTTATCAACAGTTTTAATTTTTACGAAATTTCGGCCAAAACATGAAGACTGCCAGCATGAGCTTCCAATTATGTGGTTGAATTTTGCCGCCGTCGAGTGCCAAATTTTTTAAATGTGAATTGCATGTGTACAAATTCTTCGAAACTCTGTTAGAAGTTAGTTTTTTGAGATTGTGTTTATTTAGTGCATCGAATGCGGGACACTTACTCGCCCCCATTGAAGTAAGTGTTGTTGAGGAAGTTCGATGGCCGAACGTAAACCTCAGCGCAGCCGATGACTTGTTCTGTTTCGTGCGAGAATTTATGGCGGAGTTTCAATTTTTGGAAGTGAAGTGCAAGTGAGAGACATTCTTGAGTGCTGCTCTTTAAGAACGGTGGGTAATAGTTGATACATGTATTTATTCCATATGATGTTAGTCCTCCTGCCAAGGAATACGTAAGTTGCATTTGATCTTGTTTATTTGGTTACAGTGTACTCGTATGTTGCCTTGTGTTAATTAATATGTATAGCCCTGGAGTTGTTCGAGGCATATCATTTTTATTACATCATTTTTGCGATGTATTATCCAGCCTCAAAGCTTATTCAAATTGGGCGCCATTGGACTAATGATACATGCGGCTGTGTGAATTTGAGTGAAACATTATGACTTACTGAAAACAGTGGAGCTAGTCGTCATGGTGATCGCATTCTATAAATGAAATTTTCATTCTTTCCTAGCTAGAGAGCTTAAGTTGTATCCAGTATATTCCGAGCAATATTATTTTACCTGCCTCCCCTTTCATATAATTTTAAGGATCATGATTGAATAATGAAACAAGGTTACTCCATATTTAAATAAGTGGTGGATAAAAAGAAGTCATTGTATCTCTGGGCAGTGATTTGTTCGCTGTTTATAAGCATATTCATTATTTGATGTTTTCATTTTGAATTTCAACGGAATTGTATAACTGCTATCGTTTCCCATCCAAATTTTATAGGTTACTCTGGATTGCCGAATTATTTTTCAAGTTCTTCTCAGGAAATTGGAGTATTAACCGCACTAGCCTAAGATCTGTCGTATTATAACTTTACGAATTTGATGATTACATGTCAAAGTATTATGAATAGTTCGGTATTACCTCACTAAGAGGTTATTTAGAAAATAAAAGTTATTGTCATGACTCAAGACTGACTACAAGAGTCACTACAGGTGTATTTTGTTAGACTAGTTGTGATTAACTTTGTCGCGCTCTTTAATGCGTGTGATGATAACAAATATGTCCGAGGAAGTTATTGGCGAGTCATTTAGTATATTTTCGAAAGAAATGCTGTCCCTTTCGCCTGGAGATCCTGCTCTAAAGCTTTCAAAAACACTCCAATGTATACTGAATAGGAGAAAGAAAGATTAGTCTAATTTAACATATAATATTAGAAAGAAGTGCGACAAACAGCATTTTTGCATAGTAGTCAGTGCTATCGATCCTGAAATTTTTATTTGCAGTACTATTGCTTTAATTTACGGTACAAATTACAGTAATAAGTCCAACAATCCCGGGCGCCAGGTTGTCATGGCGCCCAGACCCACTGGCGCTTCATTCTTTCAACACTCCCAGAATCAAATTCATTTAGGATATCTTTACGTCAACGCGAGGAAAAATTATTATGGCTTCTGTTCATATCGTATGGAATATGTTAGGTGTCATGACCCAAAGTTTTAGTTACGTCATTCTGGTGTATCTGCAAATGTTCATCTGACTCCCGAGCCAAGTCAATTGTTTATTAACTGTTCTTGCTGGGTGGTCACCTTGTAGATTATAAGTGCGGCGTCTTCGAAGTTTTAAAAAGTACTATCTATTAATTATATCTGTTCCTTAATAAAATACATGGTGTTTCATAGACCCCTTTTGTTGGATGTAACTCGTTATTCGTGTTTCGTAAATATACTTGTCGCATGTGGCGAGGTACTACGTGTACTAATAGCAAAAAGGCTTAAACGTTAAAAGATTAATATTTTATTATTCGCACGCTGAAGTAAGCATTCCTTTTCATTCGAACCGCTGTGAAGGCTGCCGATCTCTTGACCATGGAAAAGTAAATAGTTCTTTTCATTGACTCTTCATATTCGCTTACTTGGTCATTTAATTTTCACTCACCTTCCAAATTTGAGCTGGAGTGTGAATTTCCTCATCATGGAAGGATATGCATCACTTATCCACGTCCCTAATTTTTCAGTGCACAGATTTTATTGTTTTAATGGGCGGTGTGTTTTGTGGGTTTGTCTTTCAACATCCCACATTGAATTTCGTCGACTCGAACGGTGTGAATCGGGAGACGGCCATTTCGAGTCATAACTCGCCTGAAATCGACGGCAATGCATGCTCCCCGCGTTCTATCCCGACGCTTTCATGTCGCTGATCGCAGAAATTTCCTCCTCCCTTTCGGGCACGTAGAAAGGGCGCTGCAAGTCCCTAGCTCCGAAACCCACTCCCACCCTCGGGGTACTCGGTACACGTAGTCCTTGCGCTTGCGCCTGCGTCTTCTGCCTCGCTCCCCACTAATATTTCCGCCTCTGTTCCCTCTTCCATTCTTCCTCCCCTATTCCACCCGCCCCCACTCTTGCCTCCCATCACCTAACCCGTCAGCCCCCCTCCACACGGCATTGCGCTCCGTAGTACCTTCTACTAAACATGCTAGTCGAAACATTTACTCCGCGAACATCAAACAGCTTCGAGTCTCTCCGCCGGACAATCCTTTCTTGGCAACTTCACCTCCTTTTGTCAATTTTACTATCGATCTGATCCCACTGCTTCTCCGGTGGGGTGTACCATCCGAAGGGTCACAAAACAGTTTTCCCGCTCGGTTACGGCCGCTTCTAACTGAGCTCTCCGGCATCGAGGGGCCGTGTCTCCTGCGTCGGTTCCCCGATAACGTGGCCCCCTCGTGTTTGTTCCAGGTCCGGCATGCCACTCGCCAGTGTGTCTTCGCCATGGTGAGGAGGCCTGACAACAGAATGGGAGGCTCTTGGCCTGCACCGGCTCTCCTGCTGTTGGCGGCGGCGGCGACCGGAGTCTTCCGGTCTTCCCTTGCGGCCGCGCCGTCGCCCCCGCCGTCGCCGCCTTCTCCGCAGGTGTCCGCTGCCGCCGGCCCCTCTTCCGGAGCTGCATCCACGCCAGCCCTCCGACATATTTACGCCAGGTTTCCCGCAGATGACGTCACCTCGTACCGCTTCGCTCACATGGCTGTTGAGCCCGAGTCCGGGCGACTCTTCGCTGCCGCCGTCAACCGCCTCTTCCAGCTAGACTCGTCCTTACGCGTGGAGGAGAGCGTGGCTACCGGCCCCCGACCGGACAGTCCTCAGTGCCACGCAAGCGGGTGCTCTGGGTCCGCAGACATGGCCACGACACGCACCGACAATGTCAATAAGGTTCTGGTTGTGGACACGGAGTCGAAAATTCTGATAGCCTGTGGCTCTGTCTCCCAGGGGGCGTGTGAAAAGTATAATACCTCTAACATTTCATCCACGCCGGAGTTCATTCCAATCGGCGTGGCAGCCAACGATGCAGCCTCATCCACCTATGCTTTCATAGGCCCCGCCCGCTACAGTCCATGGGTTCGAACAAACGTCTTATACGTAGGAACCACGTTCACCAATAATGGCGAGTACAGGCATGATGTCCCTGCCATTTCCTCCCGAAATCTCCATAATTTGAACTATGCAGAGTATTCTTTCTCCAAGCAATCGTTTCTTCACATAGAGGTCAAGTATAGAGACCATTTCCTCGTGAAATACGTGTATGGCTTCAATGCAAGTGACTTTGCGTACTTTGTGATCGTCCAGAAGCAGTCTCATCTGCCCGCTAGAGACGAGCACGGCTACGTGACGCGCTTGGCCAGAACGTGCATCAACGATGCCAACTATGACAGCTACACGGAAATTACCCTGCAGTGTCAATCGCACAGCGGTGAAAACCATAACTTGGTTCAGGACGCCAAAGTGGCGGCTGCAGGCCAGGATTTGGCAGCCAGTTTGGGAATAGCCGTGGGTAAACCTATCTTAGTGGGAGCTTTTTCTCCTAGCCGAGGTATTACCAACGAGCCTAAAAAGCGATCGGCGTTGTGTGTGTACAGTTTGCAAGATATCGAGTCAAAATTCAATGAAAATATTCACATGTGCTTCAACGGCAGCACCAAGTCTCGGAATATGGACTACATTTCTGGACGTATCCTTGACGGAAAATGTCCTGTTGCTGGGGTGAGTAAGAGAATCACGCTTTTAATGTAGACAATTAAAATTACTCTTATATAGTGAAGCATTATCTTCATTGTTATGTAAGTTGTTCGGCCTGAGTGGATTTGGTGCTGGAACAAAAAAGTGCGAATTTTGATGTGCAAATATTAGGCGCGAAATGAAAATTTTAAATTGAGTCAATCAAATTCTGTAAAGCATTTGTGTGTTGTGAAGTAAAAGCTCGATAATAATTTAGCAGCTCGTAAAAATTAAAAATACCCGTCAAAAAGAAGGTGGTAAGGAAACCTTTGCCGGTTTTCTAAAATTTCAAAAATCAATGATTCATGCATTTTATGTTCCACGGATATCGCATAGTACTTAGAAATGTCATTTGTACTTTTAAGTCCTACGAAATTCATTTTTTGGTGCCGATGGTAACATTTTGCACACATCCTCGAGGTCCTTTTCAGAGATATATAAGAGTAAATAAAGAAATGTGTAGCAACGAATTCCTTTGTACCTTTGACAGCCTTCTCAATTTTTTTCCTTGTTACTCTAAAATATTTTTGTTCCCCTATATAATCTTGATCGCTATATTAATGCCAAACACTTGCTGAATCTTCCCTTTCGTACTGTTATAGCATTCTTTAAACGCTACTCTATCAGAAAGCACGTCGCTCATTCCTAATGAGAAATTAAATAATCTAAAGGTGAAAGTTGAACTCCGGAGATGAAAGTACGAAGTCGTGTAGCCCTTTTTCGTTGAATGTGCACATCGTTAGGTTTTCACAAGGGGTGGACCAAACGAAAGTTTATGGAACATTCTTGAGGAAATCGAACCTTTTGTAAGTAAGCCGCGTGTAAACATCCAGTCTGAATATTTCATATAAAGTCAGAAAACATACTGTAAAAATTAGCACAGGAATTGATTTCAAATCTATGAAAGAAACATAATGTACAGTATACGAGGTCAAATCATCTCAATTTTTGCCGAGTATCGTTACTAACGTTTGACCGTTGATTTTCCTCCTTCATACCAAGAATATATTTTTGACATACTGGGGCATGAAATAGTCGCTACGCATTAGCTCATAAAGGTATCCCTGCACTGCCGGGGAAAGTTCTTCTCTCACATTATGAGCTTCCATTCCGAAAGTTTTGCACGAAACTTGCCTTCGACCTAGAACTATTTCGTCTATTTTGATACTTAACAAAGCGGGATAATCCTAGACATCGCTTCAATTTCCCAGCACCAGGATCCGTTGAATGGCATTTTGCACCATTATATGTGATGGAGCCGGTAAATGCGATTCAATGTAAAGAAGGAAATGGCATTCCGGAATATTTCCGAGACTGATATTCATTATGTAATATTTATTTTCTATAGCTAATTTAAGCACGTCGAAGCACTTTGCACCCATAATTTCCACTCGGAGCACGTGTTGTGTGTAATTGAAAAAATTTCCGAGGCACTCGGCCACAAAGATAAATTATCATTTAAGTTCAATTATTTGGGAAATAATTGTTCCCCGAAACTCGAGAATAATGAAGATACTGACTCCATCATATTTTTGCTTTCAGCAATGAAACCCAGATAATAGCGAAGTTTTCGTGTCATGCTTTGATGTGCACTTAAAATATGGAGCACAGCATCAACAATAAATATGAAAACATTTGCTATTGTCGGTGGTTAATTTATTGTATTTAATTAGCATGATAACTTATTAAGTAAGCGGTGTTTTATCCTATTTGGCTATTATTTTTGTGAAAATTGTTTTATCATAGATAGGGATAGGAGAAAAAAAGTGTTCCCATGTTCTCCTTCGTCGAATTTTCTGTTTGTGGACCGTGACACATCTAAACCTTGGACCGGTCCCTACAGATTATTTAGAGAGATTTATTTATTTTTCAAATTCGTGCATGATGATTATATGTGAAAGACGATTTCAAATTTCATTGTAAAGCAACTCCCGAATGGAAATGCTTCTGAGTCTGCCCGCCTTTGTAATATCCTTTTCTGTTTACATATTGTTTATTTTAGTATTTTTATGTTTAAAAACGTATTTCCTACTATTTATCTTTTAATATCGTTTCTTTTTACTATTCATCGAAGCGTAGTGGATGAATTTCATTTATACTTGGATCAGATAACTGTATCAATCCCGCGCTATCGCCATTATAAACCAAATTCAAGTTATAAATGCCGGATGGACATGTACAGAATCACAGGTATTCAATTAAGATGATGAAATTGTGAGCCTCTTGCAGGTATTGGTTTATTTGAAGCGTCCTGGAGGTGGGCTCTGCCGAGATGTTTGTCTCGGGAACGTTAACACACGCTAGGCAAAAATCTGAATTGCAGCTTTCGGTCGTGGGCCACTCAGCAGAACCGGTCCTTCTGGATTTGGTCGGAGCTCCGGGTTGACCGGTCCATGACTGGATACAATAATAGTATGGCGGCGATATTTTGAGTGCATTAAAATCCTCAGAATATTACCGGTTTCGTTTTACAAGCTCCATCCACTTCGTAATTGAAACAGGTATAGGTCTTATTGAATTTAGTGATTATTTTTATTCTTTCACTCTTCGCTTTTACGCTGGTCGTATCTCTTTTAAGTAAAATAATCATGTTCTTCGTCGAGTACGGAATCGCTGTTTGGACTTTTTGTATGCATCCCTTCTTCATTAAATATTTGAACCCGATGCTCATAGTCGCCTTGAAGTACTTTTTCGATTCTATTTGCGGTTCCTTTGAAAGTTACCACAGCTATAACCTTTAATGTTCCGCAAATATTTCAATCAAGTCGCCGTCAACCCATCGTTCTCGTAGCATTCGTACTCGTCTCATTGCGCCGCATTGGATACCGCATGAATTTTTCCTCGGAATTTCCTTCAGATAACCCCGGCAAAGCATTTTCAAGTGTATAATTTTTATAGACTAGTTCCAACTTTTCCCATAGCCTGCAAGGGCATCGCTGCACCGTTTGCGATTCTCGTGTTCTGTAAGAATTTTTAAATGCGAGTTAAAAGGAGGATAAAAATTAACTGCAGCTTGAAATTGTGTCCTCTGGCACGCATCAGCGAGAGCATGAATGACAAGGGTGAATTAGCAATATTGGGTGGAATATGATGAACGAAAAATCTTCTGTAAATTGTTCATATACAAAAGTGTGCAACCATTTGTCCGCTTAACCGTTCGCCAATTACGGAAATAACTCGACTGGCATTATTGGCACTAGATTTTCAAAACATAATTCCGGCAAAAATTTCAAATATCGTGGTTTCTTGACAGATTTAGCTAGAAAAGAGTAGTGAGCTCCTCAAACAAATAGTACCGATGTTCACCTCGGGCAAGTCACCTTTATTGGCGAATTCCCTCGTGTACTCACCGTTTATGTGCATGTATGACTGATGAGGGCATCTCTTAGCATGAAATCTACGTTGGCCTTATATTGCGAGTGGCCTTATTATATAACTTGGCGATCAGAGGAAGGCAATACATCAGGAAAATCAATATCGGTGGCAATGATGTGGGATCTATTTGGAACCAATCATTAATTGTTCAACATGAGAAAAAGGTGAATCATTTGTTGCTTGTTAGATAATATACGTATCGTAGAGGTTATGTTTTGAGTATGAATGGCAACTTGTAGTCATAGGTGGCGTGTGCTTAAAGGTAAATACTATTAGTGTGCTTGTGATATGTCCAAGCCTTTATCCAAGACCCAATCGGAGGGACGCGATGAAAGGTGGCGGTTTGTGAACTGGGTCTCCTCATCCGGAAGAGAAGGCTCTATAGAGATCCACTATTTACCATGTTTTTAGCAATTTGCTTACCTTCGAATGCTCTAACCGGTGCCATTCGTGATACATGCTGTGGCAAGGCTTGTTCAGTGGTTATTGTGATGTGTTTGTGTGTTTTTATGTGGCGGGGCGTTTGGAGAATGCGCGCGAAGTCAGCAGGGTTATGGAGTTCGTCGATCGCAGAAATGTGGTGGATTTGGTCAGTTTCCAGGAATATACGTACCTATCAAATAGCGGCAATATCAACGCTATTTTGAGTGATAAATAATGCTGCTATATTTACGCTTCATACGGCTCATCTGAAGATATCTTCTGATTCTACGAACATTGGCCAATTGTTGCATAGAGGGGAAATCAATAATTTGATTTTTTGTTGTCATGCGTTTTGTGTCAACATTTGGCATTACTCATTGGGTGCCAACAAGCTATTTCCCGGGCGTGCCAGAACAAATCATCCCTTAGATATTATGAGGCCTTCAGCCTACCTATTTTATGTACATTGAATATTGTTGATTTCGTGAATTAATTGAGCATTCTCTTGGCACTCTTTGAATCATTCAGTCATTGATTAACACGAATCCCCATTCTGTAATTTACTGGATGAATTTTAAGTTCTACAGTTAACCTGCCATTCTGTCAACATCAATCGTGTGTTTTTCACTGAAGGAGGAACATGTACCATTTTTTTTTATTTTATAAGTTTATGTGGTCTCAAAACGTATTTTTGCCGTCATACAGGTAGATTTTGAATTCTGCATTTCCCCTACGAGCCAAGTTTAAAGTGAACCATATTTTCACCATGGTTCGTCATAGCCCTGATATTTACGGCACTAATTCCGTCTGTTCTCTGTATTTTGTGCCAAATTGCACCTCCCGAGCCTCTCGTGCGCCTGACTCCCTCCGTTTCCGTGCCCCCTTCACCATCTCTCAATGTCATGAGCGTCGTTCAATGCTCTCTTGTCCATCAATGCATTTACTGCCATTTTGCATCCGTAAGCAGTGAGTAAAGTCAATGGGAGAATGATTTCTCTATATTCTCATTAAGAAATCACGATTCTTGTCAGTTGGTGTTATTATTGTTTTATCAATTGACGACTTGGCCGTTGCTATCTAAGAAATGTTGGCGTATGCTAAGAAAAATTTTCTTCGACTTCTAGAAAATTTTCTTTGAAATTAGTTTCCTCTGGGTGTGAGTGATCACGATGACTTAAGGGCTTCTTGTGCAATCGTGGTTTTCAGCCACAAGTGTTTATAAAGCGAAAAGTGGAAGACGATGTGGATTTTCGAGTGTTTTGTCCGAGCGATGAAGCTTGATTTGTACCGATCGGGCATCGTACCTTGCGGCTAGCTTTTTGTCTTTTTTTAATCCGGGCGTGAAATTTAGTTTAACTAAAATTAGAAATTTTCCACAAAAATAAAGTTTAATACGACCGGTTTCAATGTTATTTCATCATCATCAGGTGGCAGTTAAACCTCAGAGTCCAATATATATATGATTAAAGGCAGGGGGATCGAGATGGTGCGGGGGCTAACGTACTGGCTTCCCACCCTGAGGGCGCGGGTTCAAATCCCGGCGGTGTTGAATATTTTTCAGAGGTATCTCGATCCCTACTTGAGGTGTTTTGTGGAGGGCACTTTGAGTGAGTACGCCGTCCGTCGGACGGGACGTTAAGCTGCGGACCCCTTGGCGCCTTTCGTAAAGAGTAGGCTAATGCCGACGCCGGGTTTCTCTCCACCCTTCATCCTTTCCTGTCCATCCCCTATGGCGCAAATGACCTTAGCTGTCGGTCGCCTCCCCTCAAAACTACTACTACGATTAAAGGCAAGTAAGGGGAGGGTGGAGGATAAGAGGGGAAGAGGGGGGAAGGTGGAAGGCAGCATGGGTGAATATGTGAGTGGGGGGGAAGGGTTGGGGAAGACAAGGTGCCAAGACCCTAGGAGTCCGGAGAGCGCGTCGTGGCCGAATGGAGGGGGGTGTCTCGTTGAGAGTGTCCCACGGTGCGGCGCCATGCTCTTCGGGCCGCGGAGGAAGGGGACGTGATCCGGGGGTTTTTCCCCATGCTATTGCTATTTTTAATTTATCATGATATTCCACCATATCACGCCTGAAACGTTTCTTTTAATGTGAAATTTAGTGTTTTAAATGTCAGCCACGAGCCGGGCATTCTTCTTGGGCGTGTGCCTCATGAAAAACGACGATTGACTTTATCGTGCAATCAGTCGTGCCATGTTACTTTTGTTTCGATTTAACCCTTGTTAATTGAAATTCCATGTTTCCAATTTCCCGAACTTAAAAGTGTGAGGTGAAGCTGGATTTTTAATCTAATCCACCGCCGTGATACTAGTCGGAAATGACGATTCACGCCGGCGGCCAGGGTCTCGACTTCTCCACGAGTTAATTTTTATAAATTTTCGTATTCGTAAAATATTTGTATTCTCTGCTTTCGTGAGATTTGGCGTCAGTACTCATTATGTTTGGAAATCGTGAGGTCTTATTACACATGTGGCCATTCGGAAATTTTAATTTGTTACCCTGGATCTCGTGGTGGCAGTAAATATAATCTCATTTTACCTTGAGATAACATTTTTCGAATGGTTTTCCTACAGTCACCGGAAATTTCAGGACGTAAATTATAGTGTTGCGATGGACTTTCTTGAATGTTTTCCTTCGCCTAAAAATCCTGAACACATTCTTTTGTTCCTTTTATCTGCCTCGTTAATGTTGTTGCAAATGAACCTAGTTGAGCTTATCATTTTCTATTGTTCCTAACGCAATGTTTGCTTTGCCTATTGAGTCGCATTTATATGTTCCCACAAGTACCATGTAAGAAGACCACCGAGCAAACCGAAGTGATATATTATAGATTATAAATGTAAGCCTTAATGATAATCCCCAAGACGGGCCTGAGGTGTGTGTGTGTAACGTGGTGTGTTAGGGCACTAACGCTGCTCTAGGAAACCCGTTATAGGGCTATTCGTGCTTAACTATGCACTCATACTTGACTAGAAATATATACAGGATTTATTTACGATGTACACGTGTACTAACTAACATGCACACACGTGCCTACCTACATGACGCATCAAATGGTATGTTCGAGTTAAATTTGAAATTCCCCTTTGACTAAGAATGTAGATTATAACATTATATTGGTAATAATTGCAAAACAGCAAAGGTAATGGAATCAGATTAGTACTGGACTTCGTTAGTGTACTCACTTTCGCAGAGGGAGTAGTGACATTTAGCTCGAAATAATGGTGACAAAAGTATGCTGCAGATCGATGAGTAAAATTTCCACTTGCGAGAGACATGTTCAGAAAGTTGTGTGTATTGTTTAGGGCGGAGGGATTTGTTTTTTTCCTGATCTGCTTATTTATTTTCTCATGTAAAATGTTAATTTTTTCTCACACCAGGTGTTGAGATGTTACCTTCGGTGCATTAACTGTTTTAATGTAGTATCTTATAAGTTTAAAATGGAATTTGGCTCTATTCAGGCTGACCGTAACAATGGTCACCGCTTACTCCTGCTGGAGAGGTTTTCGAGTTGAATGCCATGCCAGGCATGGTTAGAGAGATGTTCGTCTACTATTCTCATAAAATTTTACCGTAGAGTCTGCACTGGGATTTTGAGGTCTTCTGTGCTATTTTCCACCATTGATGCATTTTCCCTTTGAAAAACGTGTATTATTCCGGTTTAATGTGTATAAATCGTTTCCGCAATATATGCGTGTGTGTGTGTGTGTGTATATATATATATATATATATATATATATATATATATATATATATATATATATATATATATACATGGTAAGAATGTAAATGCCTTTCTCAGTCAGAGAAAACCTGGTAGTAGTTTTTTCTCTACAAATAATGAAGGGCCTCTACCCAAAATACATTTAATTGACATTTTAGACGCATTCCTGGGCCCTATCAGTCTGTGGCACTCACCATGAACTGATGTATGTTCCTCGCGGTGGTGGTAGATGCGGTTTGTTTTTTCGATGCTGCCCTAGGTTCGTTGTCTGGTGTTGTAATTGACCGCAAGAACCACCGGGGCCTCGTAGTAGTTTGCCCGTAAGCACCACCAATCTATTATAGATGCTGAAATCCTAACGGGTAAAATGTTAGTGTTCATTTTGCGTGGAATAATGTTAGGAGAAGTTGGTAGACTTTTGCCCTCGTGCATTGTACAAAACGTTTTAGTGGGGAGTGCGATGGATTCGGATACACCACCACTTTTTGAACATGTACTGGGTATGACGAGCTTACAAGTAATACTTGTAAATTTGTTGTACTTTTGAGCCAAATTGCAATATTCTCAACGACAATATTTAAAGATGAAGTCAATACGCCTTCGAACCTGTTTTTAGTTTGAATTCTAAGTAACTTCTGAATTTGGTGTACGCAGGTGATGAGTTTATTTGCACCGTTCCCGTCCCTCAGTTCGGTGCTTAGCAGTTGTATACTCCGTCTGAAGTGCTCAATCGGTCACTTGTTACGTTATCCCGCGGTCTCATTGGCACCTCTATGCATTATTTGTTGTTTCCTTAACGTTTCCCATTCTCCATGAAATGCTACCCAACCGCACATACAGGCTCCGTACAAAAAGTATCGGGACTGGTTGCAAAAATCAAAATTTATTGCAGTTATCATTACAATTACTTGATAATCTTCAAAATGCATTCCTCCTGCATTTATACGCATAGTTCGCCCGCTGGCAGTCGGTTTCCGGATTACTGTTGAGAGCCTTTGTCGTCCCCGCTTGAACCGCCTCGATGGAGTTGAACCGATATCCTTTGAGCTCCTTTTTATTCGCGGAAGCAAGAAAAAGTCTGGTGGAGCCAGGTTGCGGCTGTAAGGGCGGTAAGGCAACGTTGCCACGCCGACTATCGTGAGCAGCTCAGCTTCGCGCTCACTTTCCTCATCGCAAGATCCTCTGTTATAATGGTGTAGACGGTTCCGCTTGGAAGGCCGGTCTTCTTACTGATAAGGGCGATGTTTAAACGCCTGTCAGAGTCCAAAACCTTTTTCACTTTGGCCACCTGAGCATCGGTTTGAGCGGCTGTCGGGCGTCCGACGCGGTGCTCATCTTCGACGAGCTCCCAGCCATCCTTAACATTTTGTGCCGTTCAAAAACTCTCGTGCGGCTTAAGGCATCATCCCCTTAAGCCTGTATAATGAGTTTAAGGGTCTCCGACCTGGATTTCCCGAGTTTAACGCAAAACTTCACAACGTATCGTTGCTCGACGGTACGCTCCATGCTGGCGCGACAACACCACAAAAAAAACACTTCACAAAAATCCACCTCCTGTCTCAACGCATACCCAGAGGCGACTGAACTAAAGTGCGCCCGAGTGGTGGAGGCCCCCTCTACCTGTCTGACCCCCATCTACCGCTCCGTTGGGGCTACAGCGAACCAGTTACGATGCTTATTGTTCGGACCCTGTATATCCGTGCCGCTTCAAATATATTCACCATTAAGTCACCAACTCAAGCGTTAGCCGATTAATTCGATGCTGATTTGCCTATGGCTTCAGCTTTGATATTGATTTTACATATTTCTCATCATAGATGATTATTTTTACCTATTTCGACATGAGGACTTAGAAAATAAATATTTGAGGAGTGTCTATCTGGTAATTTGTTTTTCCAGTGAGTGCCGTGGCACCCGAATGCATTTTTCATACTCATATCCTCATAGTGAGAATGCACTGGTGGGGCCCTTAGGTCGGGGCGATGGGAGGGCACCACGCACGAAAAGAGCTGGAGAAGTAAAACCTTACACAGGAATCTTTTTGGTTAAGTTTTTCTAGTATTTTCTTTTTTTCATGTGTACTTAGATAGATTGATAGATAGAGGTCTTTATTTGGGCGAAATTAAGGCCTAATGGCCCGTTCAACCTATCGTTGTACACACATTATGTTAGCAGTAAAATTTATAATTCCATGCATACACATAAATACAATAGATAGACAGACAGACATACTTTTTGCATAGATTTGCTCATCGAAAAAAATGTATATATGCGTCCATATATGTATATATATATATATATATATATATATATATATATATATATATATATATATATATATATATATATATATATATTTATATATATATATATGTATATATTTATATATATATATTTATATTTATAACTTCCCTACTTATTTTGTGACATTCTTATATTTCCCAGTCGATTTATCTTGTATTATTTTTTATTTTATATTCGTATTTACCCCGTCCCCGGACTACAACCTTGACGTGGTGGAAGGGCTTGTGCGTTCCGATGACTAGAGCCCTAGAGCTAGTTCCCAAAGAAAAATGGGAAAGTATCAAGAAAGGGTTGTCTAAAGCCGCTAAAGACACTATTGGAAGCGTTAACACTAAAAGGACAAGGAAACTATGGATCACGGATGAGATGATTACAAAGATGGATGAGCGGCGAAAATGGAAGAATGCAAATACAGAATTAGGCAAATTGAAGACCAAAGAATTAAACAATAAATTGAGGCGGTCAACAAATAAAGCAAAAGAAGCATGGTGGAAGACGCAGTGCGAGGATGTGAAAAATCTGCAGAGGAAGGGTGAAATCGGTGCGCTGTACAGCAAAGTTAAATCTTTATCGGGAAGTAAGAAAGGAAGAGCTATGCTAACAGTTAGAGATAAGGCGGGTAAGGTAATAGTTGACGCAGTAAAGATCCAAGAGAGATGGAAGGAATATATAGAAGAACCTTATAGTAAAGAGCTTAGACCAACAAAGTTAGACATTGAAAAGGATCATGACGTGGAGGAAGATAGCTTAGGTCCAGGCATACTTGAAAATGAGATAGAAAAGGCATTAAGGGAGATTAAATTAAATAAGGCCGTGGGGGTGGATAACATTCCCGTGGAACTTTAAAATGCTTAGGAAAATGTGGGAGGAAGAGGCTATATGGGCTGATCCGTAGTATTTATGAGGAAGGAATCTGACCGGAAGCCTTTGCGATATCTAGACCGAATCGTCGCAAAGGCGACATATTAGACCCACGGATCTCCGAGTAAATTACGTTTCCTCGATAGCCCAAGTGGTTATGAGCATCAGCCCGACAAGTGGAAAGATCCGGTGTTCGAGTCCCGGTCAAGGAAATATTTTTACTCTTGTGATCCGTTCGATTCCGCCTTCCCCACCTCTATTGTGTTCGTCCTTTATGTGTGTTCCTATCCATTTTCCTTGTATCTGTTTCTATATAAATGAGTATATATATACATATATATATATATATATATACACCTATGTATATACTATATATTTAAGTGATCTAACGGTTGAGGTTGATTTTGAATGAACACAACTACCACGTAAATATGTTGTTTCCCCTAACAAAAATACAATCCAGTACCGTACTCAACAACAAGTCCCCTTTCAACTCTGCATCTCTACAGATATGGGATGAGAATCAATATAAATAAATCAAAGGTTATGCAATTTCTAGAAAGAAAAAGGCTAAGCTTAACGACAAAATAGGAGGGCAAAAACTAGAGCAGGTGGAAGAGTTCACCCAACTCAGAAATGTTTTGGACCAACACGGTCAAAGTAGTAGGGACGTGTGTGTATATGTGCATATATATATATATATATATATATATATATATATATATATATATATGTACACACACATGTACATGTGTATATACATGTCCCCTCCTCGGACTACAACCTTGACGTGGTGGAAGGGCTTGTGCGTTCCGATGACACCTAGAGCTGTCCTGGCGGGAGTAATAATTATTGCCCCTGGTAGGGTCACCCATGCCAGATAGGTCGAAGGTTAGGACCCAGACGAAAGCTAGTCCAGCAGCGTCTGTTCCTCAGTGAGGCCGCTGCAATGGCGTCTGACCCCAGAGGGGCGGCCAATAAGTGATGGTGTCACGTTAAAAACACTATTGAGGAAGGCAACGGGAAACCACCTCAATTATCATTCCCAAGATTAACATGATGGACTATACAGATATTTTGAGTCCTGGCAACTACGGGGCTCGGCCCAATCGGCCGTGTGTCGTGCCCGGCAGCGGGGGAGGCAAGGCTTCCACGGTCGTCATCCCACGAAATCCTTGCAAGGGAAAAGCAGCAGCAGCAGGACGAAAGACGCAGGAGAAGAAGACCAAATCGAATCTGACCGGAAGCCTTTCACAGATGGATCAAGTCCAGGCGTCAGGTAATGGGGAAAAATGACGAAGGGATGCATTCGACATATCTTTGTGCTGCAATACTTACGCATACCAAACAGTCTCCAAGTGAAGCCTCCTGCGTACGACAGAGGCGAATGAGTCCACGGTTCCCTGTTCCACCAAAGGCATAATGCAATTAAAGTGTTCTCTGCAGACCTGGGCCGACTGTCACTCGTAATTAACTTTTAGGAGACAAGTCGATGAGGAATCTAGAAATACCCAGTTCATACTTCTTCTCTCTTCTAATCCTCCTCGAATAAAATTCCTCTTTCGCAGGGTGCATCCACATCTGTCTCCTTCCCTTTCGCCTTCTTTTATATTACGTGGATTTCATTTATTTACTGGGGGTTTAATGCCATCAGCTCTCAAAAATAATTCAAAACGACTTGATAAAATCTACGGCATCCTCTCCTTAAGCTTAATGTTGATACAATCAAATTTATTTTAGGTAAGTGGGAATCCTTGTTTTCCTGCATAATTATGGTTTGGTGTTTTCGAGTCAAGTGCAATTTTCTCAACATAGAAGATCAAAATTAGCACTGTTCCTTAGGTAGGCAAGTTTATTTTGAACACAGGAATGCCTCCTAATGTAATAGAACTAAGTGATTTTATTCATTTTTAAGAAGTATATTTCGTTGTGTAACTTAACTACAGCACAAGTAAGTAATTTAGGGAATTCCAAAGAAACTGCGGGAGATACCGCAACAGTAACTTTTTAACGGAGTCATCCGCTAATGTGCATTTCAATGCAACAATTTCAGTGTGTAAAAATCATTCGCCTTGACTGGGATTCGAACCCAGATCCCTCAATGTCCATCAAGGCGAATGATTTTTACACTCTGAAATTGTTGCATTGAAATGCACATTAGCGGATGACTCCGTTAAAAAGTTACTGTTGCGGTATCTCCCGCGGTTTCTTTGGAATTTGTCAAAGGATAAACACCATAAGTGTTTAAAGTTGGCTTTACCCTCGTGGACTGTGGCGCCTCGCGCACGAATACGAATGCCTGTGACATTGTATGTACGGCATTTCGTCACAACATCTAGTTCCTTTAAAAGCCCCAAATTTTCAGAGTTTAAGAGGACGCCTCGGTAGCTGGACGTGCCTGTGTTCACCGAGTGTCTAAAATTCGCCGCCGTCCGAGGCTTCGGCCGCCGGGGTTTGGAGAGCGGCACTGCCGGACTCTCTCGGAAATCGAGGTTCCGATCGTGTTTTGTTTCGAGCGGCGGTTGACCGCCTAGTTCATCAAGAAGCGTGCAGTTTGATTCTCGACTTCTTCCACCGGGAAGGCCGTACTTCTGTTTTGTTTACAGGATCAAGACTGACCTTGACACCTGGTGTAGAGCTGAGGTTCCTTTTTATTTGCTACCGCCGGGTGCGTGTAGCGGGGAGGGAGTGCACACGAGTGTTTTTTTCTTTCTTTTTTGTAGTGCTTTCAGTGCGCTCTTGTTTTTTTTCGCGCTGGCGTGTTCCATTTGATTTCTTTCAAAATGGTCGTACGTCGCGTAAACACGCTCGCCTTGTAAGTTGATGAGAAGGCGAAGCCCCCTACTCCGTTGGAGGTCCACCTCTTTACACTAGAGTCGCTGGGCCTCACACCCGAAGAGATTGTGGCGATCCAATTTGGATATTACCGCCATTTGGTATTCCTTAATTGGCAACTGAAGCTACTATGAAGAGGAGTCTAGATAATATCCCACAAAAACTACCGTTTCCATCCAAAAATGATCCGAGGACGACGATTACTACTGACGAGACCTCCGGTAGCCCTTGTTATGTCAGGGTTCTTTGTCTCCCCGTGGAGACCCCATTGGAAGATATAACAGGCGGGCTTCAACGTTTTGGAAAAATCCATCGCTCGTGGGAGAACAGGTGGGAGGGCGACAAAATGGCGCGCGTGTTGACAGGTACGAGAGTGGTGCGGATGACGGTCGAAAGAAATATCCCCTCGTACCTCCACATCGGCGGCAACCGGGCCATCATCATCTACGAGGGTCAGCGCCGCACCTGCGCCCGTTGCAACCAAGAAGGCCACGAGCGCAAGACCTGCCCTCGGAACCAGGGAGGGAGGAGCTATGCGGAGGCCATGTTTTTGGTCTCCAATCCGAACACCGCCGAGGAGATGGATGAGCCCGAGGTGGCTGTGGAGGAGACGGCGCGGTCCCTGATACTTATCGAGGGTGCGGCCCCAGCTATTCCCGCCGAACCCCCGCATCCCCCTTCCACTTGGAGGGAAATTTCAGAGGGAGCGAAAGTCAACGGAAGAAAGGGATCCGAAAAAGAAGAGGACGGACGGCACTGCACTGCTGATTTCGAACATCGATCAAGCTGCGGTCCCTACCAGCTCGGATACACTCTCACGACCACCGGCCCCTATCTCCGTGACCCCGTCAAAAGAGGACGGATCATCCTGCGTCCTTCCTTTCTCTGGCCACGCCAACGACGCGTTCTCCCCGCAATCCTCGCTTCACGGGCTTCCAACTCCCCGAGAATCACGGGTGACAGCGGGGGAGGATGCATCCGATTGCGACTGTCCCCCTTCCTCAACGGCGGGCCCCTCGATTCCGTTATCACGGAAACTCAATAAAGTATCACCGGCCGCGGAAGTTGACACATGTACGAGTAAAACTTTTTCGACGTCAACAATCCCAGACATTCCACCGTCCTTCTCCTTTGAGGACAGCCAAGGTGTCGACGATCTTCCCAGGGCTCCTCTAGAGGCGGACCAATTCGACCGATCTCCTCTGATTTCCCCCGACGGGGCCCCTTCGGCAGATGACCACCAGTCCGCGACCCCGCCCCCCCCCCTCCTGAGGCCACCTCCTTGGCAGGGAAGGCCCACAGCTTTGCTCGCCCGATGAGGGCCCTCCGTGGAATGCCGCCGAGTAACCCGCTCTTCGTAGGGACCACGGCTGGGTCTTCCTCTTCGGACGAGGTCGGAGGGGAGGTATGCGGTGACAAGTCGAGACCTCGATCGTCGACCCGTCGGACGAAGCGTCCCGGGAAGAGGCGAAGCACTCGTCGCCCGGGTTCGAGCCGCGACCGAAGCGACGTAAGCCACGACCAGGACTCTGGTAAGTGATGTCCGGTGTCCACAGCTGTCCTCTCATTCCACCAAGGAATATTATTTCGCTTAACATTGCTGGCGTTTATAGCGCTTTAAAAATTGCAGTTCCCCAACGTTTTCTCCGCGATCTTAGGGCTGATGTAATCCTCCTTCAAGAGGTAAAGGAGGACATAGTCTGGGATGCGAACATCTTTCAGGCTATCGGCAATTTCGCCGAAAGTCATTCTGGCACCACCACCCTAGTCCGAAATGGCATTCCGTTTTCTCATGTTCGCCGCCACCCCTTGGGCCGAATAACGTCCGTTATCGTGAATGGTGTCCATATCACAAACCTTTACGCTCCCTCCGGTGAGCGCGCGAAACATATTTCAATGAACTTCTCCTCCCCTACCTGTATTCCTTCTCGGGGAAGGCCATATTGGGCGGAGATTTTAACTCTATCTACCGCCGAGAGGATAGTGCCTCGAACAGAGATAGGGTGACATACTATCCAAGCCGGGCACTCTCACTGATGCTCGACTCGATTGGAGCGATTGACGCAGTGCGTTCTTATTGCGCCGGCCCCGCCCCCTTCACGCGATCAGGGCCTAACTCTCGGACGCGGATTGACTACCTCTTCGTCTCGGCATCCCTAAAGAATGATGTCCACTTGGTGGACACTCTCCCGGTGTCCTTCTCTGATCACTGCGCAGTGATCATGAGAGTTACGTGCCCGGACACAACCCCGGGCGCGCACGTCCACCGCTGCGGCTCCGTGTGGCGCATGGACTTCCGCGTGCTGGAGGACGCGACTCCATCCGCACCCGGGTGTGTGAACTGATCTTGGCACTCCGTCCCGGTGCAGACCTCGCTCTATGGTGGGACGAGGTTTTCAACTCCCGCATTTTCACCCACATCAAAAGGCAAACTTTTGAGTGGCGTAGGGAAAAAAATTACACCATCTCCTATCGCCGAGCGCTAGAAGAGCTACTGCGTAAGGATGTGGCGCCGGAGGGTTTCCACGCCCAAGTGTCGTCCCTAAAAAAAATTATCCTGGGCCACGAGCTCCAAAAATACGCTCCCCAAAAGTGGCAAAAAGAACTGGACACGGATATAGGGGGCGCCCTAACGCTATCTGAGCTTCGGCGTTGGATGAAATCCAACTCTGGCTCCGATATAGACAGAATCCCTGTCAGAGAATCTGCCGCCGGTGACACCGATCTCCATAGGGAAGCGGGCCGGCACTTTCAAAACACCTTTAACAGGTATCCTCCGTGGAAGGAGGGAGACACACCCCCTCTCCCTTTTCTCCCTGCGCTTTCCACAGATCGAAAAGACGATTTTTCTCGAGACGTAAGTTCAGACGAACTGGACTGCGTCTCCTCCATGTTCCCAAAGGGCAAAGCACCCGGCTTGAACGGCCTACCCTTTGAATTTTATTTAGCGTACTGGGATGTTTTAAAGCCTATGTTAACCCACCTTTTTAACTGTATTTTAACTAGCGGCTCTCTGACTGCAAGTCAGCGGACCGCCGTGATAACGCTTATACCAAAGAAAACGCGGACCAAGTCGTTCAACGACTTCCGGCCAATCGACCTTTTAAACGCAGATTATAAAATATTGTCGCACGTCCTACGATATAGAATGACGGCTGCTGCCGACATCGTCCTCTCTCCATCCCAGTACGCCGTGTCAAAAACGCGAAACATCTTCGATGCAGCACTTTTAATTCGCGACATTATTTTTTCCGCGCCCTTCTATGGCGATCGTTTTTCATCACTGCTGGCTATCGATCTTGAGAAAGCATTTGACCTGGTCTATATGGGCTGATCCGTAGTATTTATGAGGAGGGAATCTGGCCGGAAGACTTTGTGAGATCAGTTTTAGTTCCTATTCCGAAAAAGGTAGAGGCTACATCATGTGAGGACTATAGGACGATAAGTTTGATATCCCACGTAGCTAAAGTTGTTCTCAGGATCATAAACAAAAGGATAGAGAGTAGGGCAAATGATTACTTAGGGGATGATCAGTTTGGGGTTAGGAAGGGGAGAGGTACGCGTGATGCCATTGCAGTAATGAGATTATTAATCAAGAGGAATATAGAACACAACCAGGAGGTATTTTCCTGTGTCGTAGATTTCGAAAAAGCGTTTGATAGAGTGAATTGGGAAAAATTAATGAGTATATTGAAGAAAATAGGAATAGATTGGAGGGAAAGGAGGCTAATCCGAAAGCTGTACTTGTCTCAGACTGCTCAGGTGCGGGTGGGGAACGGGGAGTCCGGATGGGCAGTGTTAGGAAGAGGTGTAAGGCAGGGTTGCCCATTATCACCGTTGCTTTTTAACCTGTATGCAGAGGAATTGATTAAAGAGGCATGGGAAGAACTGGAGGTAGGAATGAAAGTGGGCGGGGAATTCGTAAAATTAGTTAGGTTTGCTGAAGACCAAGCTTTAGTTTGTCCGTCAGCCAAGGGGCTGCAAACATTGCTTAGTGAATTGGAAATTCAGTGCGACAGGTATAGGATGAGAATCAATATTAATAAAACAAAGGTTATGCGATTTTCTAGAAAGAAAAAGGCTAAGCTAAACATTAAAATAGGAGGGCAAAAACTAGAACAGGTAGAACAGTTTACGTATCTCGGTAGTGTTTTGGACCAACACGGTCAAGGTAGTAGGGACGTAAGGAGACGAATTGCGCTAGGCAAAGAGGCTTTCACAAGGAGGAGGGAGTTGATGACGGGGACGTTGAGTAAAGATGTTAAGAAAAGGCTCGTATAAACTTCAATTTGGAGTGTAGCTATGTACGGCGCGGAAACGTGGCCATTGAAGCAGAAGGATAGACGTAGACTGGAGGCTTTTAAAATGCGGGTGTGGAGAAGAATGGAGGAGGTGAATTGGACAGAGAAGAAAACAAACGAGGAAGTACTTGATATGGTGGGCGAAGAGAGGGGTTTGTTGGGAGCAATCCTATGGAGGCAGGAAAAGTGGCTGAAGGGGGTATTGACCGGCAGCGGGATGTTGAAGACTGTAATTGAGGGGAGGATGTTAGGCAGACGGGGAAAGGGAAGGAACAGGATTGGGATGTTGGACGGGATGAAGGGAGGAAGAAAGTATTCAGAGCTGGAGAGGGACCTGATGTAAAGTAGGATGTTGTGTTTTGCTAGGGGTCACAAATTATTAAATTAGTAATTATGTCCATCCAAAAACCTACCTTAACCGGTAGATTACATAATAATAATAATATAATATATCCATATGTATTTATATATATATATATATATATATATATATATATATATATATATATATATATATATATATATATCGTTGTACTCGTATATCGCTGTACCGTTATACTACGCTTGAAAAGTTAAGCCCAAAACTAACTGTGCCTGAGGGTATCCATCCAGCTTTTCAAATGTTCCGAAAGCGAGGAAACCACTAGTAATGTGTTAAATGCCGTTGGAGCTCCTTGACGTAAATATTGATGCAGGGGCTGTGCAATGTCCGCAAGGTGATGGGGTGATTGTGGAGCCCGTTTCTAAAACTTCCCTTTCAGAGTTACATGCGGCTGTATTGTACGCTCACTTTTATTTATTTTGCAATGCCTGATTGTGTTGTCTATAACCTGTGCTCGTTCGAGGAGCCTCAAGTGCAGCTTGCTGGGGGTCTTCTTACATGGAGGAATCTAGAGTCACATTGCGTAAAAATACCACCGAAGAGAAAGAAAAATATTCGATGTCGTAGATTATCATGAGATTGTAGTACATCTCATTTACTGGATATGGTGTGTTAAAGATGACGGATTGTAGGTATTAGCTTTCGCTTCATCTCGTTGCATTGAAAGAAGTAACGCCGTCGCAACATTTAAGTCACTTTTTGGATTGTCTGACGTCATTTCACACACATTCTCTTTCTGAATTGAAGTCTCTAATAATGTATCCCCACGGAAGCTATTTGAATTTAGGGTTAATTGCCGTTAATCCCCTATAAAAAGCCAATCGGTTTGATTCAACATTCCTCAAATAATGAGTGTTTTCCGAAAAACATCACTAATTCTATTATGAGTGTCATTGTAGTTTCACAAAAAGTTTTGGTAATTAAGATAACTTCATTAATGGAGCGTTTTAGCGGGAGCGTTGGAGCAGCCTTAACTTTGTCATCGTTACCGGATTCCTCGAAAAGTTACCGAGTCCAAACCATGTTGACCAGTAAAAATGAAGGCATTGTCAAAATTTCTCACGCATAATTGGCCATACATTTTCATGTAACCAGCTATCTGAAGACTGTTTCGTTAGCCATTATTTGTGTATTGGTTTGCGCCTAATGGTAAGAACACCTTTCGTGCCGCCGATGTAGCGCTGCGTGCGTGTGCTCGCACAAACCTGTGTATCGTGGTTAAATCACAGCTTCTTGAAAGAGTAACACACCTCATGGCATCTCAACCTTCGAGCTTTAAGTACATCCAGGTTCGTTTGCATATTGAGCAGCACGTCCCCCGGTGGTAGATGCTCTTTACCTTTTCATACTGCTTTAAATTTCTTTTGTCACGAATGAGCAGCGTGACTACTCGCCATTTCCCATAATCGCATCAAACGTCTAGCAGTCGCCGCGACGTGTGGAAGGCGATTGACGAATGAATGGTAAGGCGTAATAAATGAGTCAATTCGAGATCGAAGGAAAGGAGGCGAAAGGAAATCGAAGTGAAGGAGGCTAAAGGAAATGAGGCGATCGAGATGGTGCGGGGGCTAACGTACTGGCTTCCCACCCAGAGGGCCCGGTTTCAAATCCCGGCGGTGTTGAATATTTTTCAGAGGTATCTCCATCCCTACTTGAGGTGCGTTGTGGAGGGCACTTTGAGTGAGTACGCCGTCCGTCGGATGGGACGTTAAGCTGCGGACCCCTTGGCGCCTTTCGTAAAGAGTAGGCTAATGCCGACGCCGGGTTTGTCTCCACCCTTCATCCTTTCCTATCCATCCCCTATGGCGCACATGACCTCAGCTTTCGGTCGCCTCCCCTAAATACTACTACTTCTACGCAAAGAAATGAAACCCCTTAACGGAGGCTTCACACGTGAGAACTCTCTTCAGATTTTCATCGGAAGTGAAGCGGTGACACACGCGACGTCGCGGTATGATATTAAGAGTTACATTTCCTGTCGATCGGTCGTGGAGGTGCATGGACTTGGCGCAATCCCGGTGCTTAGGAGAAGTGCCGGCGAAGCTCCATCCCCTCGCCTCCCATGCTCGCCGGAGAAAAATACTCTCGGCTCCATTTCAATACCCTCGGCTGGCGTTAGAATCCCCACATTCAGAGTCGGGCTCCCGAAGCTTTAACATCCCCCTCTTACATTGAATCCTGTAGGCTCCTATTAGGGCGTGTGGCAGTGGCTGTTGCACGCCTGCATGATAAACCACAAGTCGCGGGTAAGTAGTGTGACCGGGGGAGTGTTCGCGCCAGTTATGCACAGCACACGAACATACTTAAGTCACGCACCATGCATGAGACGCAATGGAAGAAAAACTGCCCACAGGCAATGCGCAAGGAAACCACTAATCGGGCTTCGGGTGAAAGTGGGATCATTTAGGCTGTCATTACTATCTCCATCGGATTTCTCATTATTATTCAATGACCCTGGGTTCTTTGACAAACTATTCAATTGTTCGAAAAAAGAAACACACTTCGCAATTCTTAAATTATTTGTGCAACCCGTTTCGCCCGTTACGGCCAGGAAGTTGGTAACGATGAAGGACGTGTGGCTTGGGGCATTGTCATGGTGGAGCTTGACCGTCTCGTGCGCCGTGTCACAAAGTCGGAAAACACCCTTCACGCAGAGGTTCGTCTTACCGCTTAGACTGCTCGAAGCAAACTGGCGACCGGCTGCTTTGGAAGGGCAGTCCCCCCCTCCACCACATATCCCGAGTGGTTTTACCGCGCTGCCATAGTTAGTCGTGTCACAAAGCGTAAAAGCATGCGCATTTTTTTTCATAATAGACCATTTAAAGTGTGCTCGCGTTGCTCCCATATGCCTCTTTTTCAATAATTTTCTTTAGTTCCTTGCCTTAGCGGAATACTAAAATTTGGTTTTATTTCATCGACGGCCATGATCACACTCTGTACGGCGTCTCGATTTTTTATCATTATGGTTTATATTGGCACCGTGAGTTCGAAGGATAACTAATTGGAAACAGTTTGTTGAAAGGATTGTCTCTACATCATCTCAAATTAAACAATTTTCGGACACTTCTTTTAATTTTGATCCCTAACCTAGCTTAAGAAATGCATTATAAAGGTATGAAAATATTTTTGCTGAATCAAAATGTTTTTCACGTTCATCTATAATTTAAGACCTGTTGTTTTGAAAGTGTAATTTTCGAAGCGTAGCAGTGTAAATTCTGTGACTGCGTTCACCCCAATAGTACATTCATAGGTATGGAAGCAATTTTTCAAGTTTTAGCATGGAGTAAAAAATTGTTTCCATCATTTTTTTCTCTCATTGACTAATCCCATATGATGATAGCGTGAATGACTGCCTTTCTTAAATTGGCATCTGTAACACCTTCCTTGTTTTTTTTTTGGAAAATTCATAATTATTTGCCCATAACCAGTATTCAATAGCTCAATACGTTCAAATTGCGAACATGACCCAAATATATTTGACGTCACGTTTCATAGTCTTGTGCTGTGTGTCACATTCTTCCCCAAACTCGCTCTCCCTGTAGACTTCCCCGGAATTCCCTCCCTTCCCTCCCTCCCTCTCATTGCTCCCCTTAGGCGCCCACGGCCTCGCTCTCTGTGCGCCACACAGGTCGCGTGACATACCGATCATACCGCGCTTTGTCATCACTGCTTGAGGCGTGACTTTTTGATCTGTAGTGGCGGCAATCATGCAGGTAACTATCACGGGGCGTAAAGAAAAACCGAAGGTCGGTTTGATGGATGGACCTCACGTAGCACTAAGCACAACGCCTTGTGAAATTCACACATTAACAGGGTAAAGGGGGGGGGGCGAGTTCCTTTCCGTGTGCCACCTTTGGGTTCTCACGAAGAACTGGTACCCGCGCGGCTGTTCAAAAGCGGCCGTCCCCTGACCCTCGCTTCAGTACCGCTCAGGTTATCAGTGATGCTGTTGTCATATGCTCTCCTTACTTATACAGTACGAGTATTTATCTGGACTATCTAGCGTATTAATGTATTATCGTCGGAAATTAAGAATTTATTTCGTGGAGTTTACAAGCTCCGAATATTAAAAGTTGAACGGGTCGATTTGCTCGCGCAGTTCTTTAGTACTGTGCATGCATTAAAATCTGCGTAACTCCTTCCTCTATTGCCTCTAAGGAAGAGAAATGGACCATTTTCATTATTTTCTTCTCCGGGTCCTTACCCACCCCTGTGGTAGGGGTCCGTGTTAATCATCTCGTCTCAGATTCCCTTTACTTTTTCCCTCTAGTAGAATCATCTACATCTACATAATGCCCCGCAAGCCACCGCAAGGGTGTGTGGCGGGGGGTTTAGGTCACCGCCCGTAAAAAGGAACAATACCACATGCAAAAGCAACAAAATGAAAAACTACAACCCCAGCAGCGCACACACTCATGCAAAAAATCCTTCTTTCAAGCACTCATGCAAACACATATACCTTTAACCAAATAACAACTGCACCCCCGGATGCAGCACTAAAGCTTTCGAACTACCCCCAAGCCAGTACACAACAAGCAAGAATACGAAACTCCAGCACCACATGAACATGGAACACAAAACACTCTCCTCCCCCCCGAGGAGACAGTGAAAGACAGGGAATGCGACCCAATGTTGCAGGTAATGGGTAGATACCCCCGCGGACAGGGACGAGGGATTGAAGGGGAGGCTTAAAAACAGATGAACAGAACACTAATGAGGTCATTCGGAAAGAATGGGTTATGATAACAAAACACACGAGGTTAGTGAAAGAGTATGCAATTGGGAAGAAATAATTATTTCCTAGACGCTAAGGGTGGCAAGTGGAATTTTTGCTATCTACAACCCTGCAGTTTCTATCCCGTATTGTTCGTGGGGAGAAGGAGTCCTTGAGTCTGCTAGTTCTGGCATCTATTTCCCGCATTTCATATGCATGATCCTAGCGACCAATGTATGTAGAAGTGCGAATAATTTGCGAGACCTCGGTGCTGAAACATGCGGATTTGAATTTATTTAGTAATTTCAATCTTGCATTGCATCGTCTCTCTTCTAATAATTCCCACCCCAACTCCATAAGCATTTCGGTGACGCTTTGCGTTTTATCGTAAGAATTTTTAACAAAACGGGATGCCCGGCGTTGAACCTTCTCAATTTCCCAAATGGGACCTTTTTCACTCGGATCCTATACACTACATGCGTATTCTAAATGAGGCCTTACACGAGCGTGGTAACAACGTTCCTTGACCTTAGGGTCACTTTTGCCGACAATGTGTCTGATAAATCCCAATTTTTTATATGCTTGCCCGCAGACTTTACGTATGCCAGAACTAGCCGACTCAAGGACTCCTTCTTCCCACGGACAATACGGGATAGCAACTGCAGGGTTATAGATAGCAAAAATTCCACTTGCCACCCTCAGCGTCCAAAAAATAATTAGTTGTATTTAAATGCATGCTCTTCCACTAACCTTATGTGTTTTGCTGTAATAACCCACTCTTTCCGAATGACCTCATTCGTGTTCTGTTCATCTGTTTTTAAGTTTCCCTTTCAATCCCTCGTCCCTCTCCGCGGGGGCAAATTCCTGCTACCTGCAACGTTGGGTCGCATTCCCTGCCTTTTAAAGACTCTTTGGGGGTAGAGTGTTTCGTGGTGCATTTTCATGTGGTAGTGATGTTTCACATTCTTGCTTGTTGTGTCCTGGCTAGCGTGTTGTAGGATGGCTTTCGTGCTGCATCCTGGGGTGCAGTTTTTAGTTGTTTTGCGGTATATGTGTTTGCATGAGTGTTGGATGAAGGGATTTTTGCATGAGTGTGTGCGCTGCTGTGGGTGTAATTTTTCACGCTTTTGTTTTGCATGCGGTATTGCTCCTTTTTACGGTTGGTGACCTAACACCCCCCGCCACACGCCCTTGCGGCGGCTTGCGGGGTATTATGTAGATGTAGATGTATGCGAGTCCACCAAGTTGTCTTTAGTGAATGTAACACCTAGGTATTTAACCGTATCAACTACTTCTAGGTCAACGCCGGCTAATTTGTAAGCAAATCCCGTTTTTTAAAGAAATTTACCACCGAACGTTTATCATAATTTAATGACAATCCCCATTAAGAACACCATTTAGTAATGCAATCTAAATCCTGCGCTAGAATAAAACGATCCTCATCCCAGATATCTCCCGATAGATCACCCTGTCATCCGCGAACAGCATAATCTTACTTTTCGCTTCGCGGTTCAAATCGTTAACAAAAATAAACAAAAGCAACGGCCCGATTACACTTCCCTGAGGTACCCCCGGCGTGACTCGAACGCTGTCGGAACTAGCGCCATCAAGGACTACCCTCTGTTCCCGCTCTGAAAGAAAGTCTTCAACCCAATTTATTGCGCCCTTGTTTATACCCGTGACCTTTACAATGGGGAACCTTATCAAATGCCTTTTGAAAATCTAAAAATATCGTATCAATCTCCCACCTCTCTCACAAAATGGCATTCAAGAGTTCCGACAATGCTTTGTTTTTTCTTTTCATTTAATTTCCCTCTTCATCTTCTCACACAGTCCGCCCGTCTCCTCACTCCCGAGTGGTCCGTCCCAAAAATGATATTGTGGAATGATATGAAAAGTGGAATGATATTTTGCCACTTTTCATGGAGCAATGATATGCCAGAAAATTGTGCACATTGTGAAAATTGAGTTCGAAGGCCATGACCTTAGTGAAGGATGCTAATGATGATTATGGAATATCAACTTACCGAAGATTTTGCCATGAGAAAGGTGTGCCAAGATGGTCCTAACGTGCTGTCGGAAGTGTGTGCTTGAGTGACAATCTTACCTAGGACCGCTTGAACCACTGTGAAAGTGAGCCGAATTTTTCAGAATAAGTGTTTACTGGTGGCGAGACATGGGTCTTTGAGTATTACCTTAGTGTAATCCCTTTGAGTTACATTTTGGACCACTGGATTATGCCGAAGAGGCCATGACGAGGTGCTTGAACGAGGGTGCTGCCGTTGCCCTACAGGAAGCGTTAATAATCGGAAATTGGACTTCTCCATTTTTCAGAAAGATACTGGTACGGATCATATCATTCACTCCACGTCAAGACATCATTTCCCACAAAAATTAGCGGCGTTCAAATCCATGGTCCACCGTTTGACTAGCATTCCTCTTATCTCCACAAAATACCCAAAAAGAACTTAAAATGTTAAAAATGATAGCTGAAAACAACGGTTTTTGCTCCCAATTAGTCGAAAAATTGAATCGAAAAAAAAGAGAAAATACCGATCAAATCAATTTTCAAATCAAACCCCAAAAAAGTCGTTTCGAAGTGGAAAAGAATACTCTTTCTGGGGAATATATCCCGTAAAGTCGCCAGACCCTTTGCAGAAAACAATATTAAACCAGCCTTCTGTAATAGAGCCAACTTAGGGAACATTTTATCAAACTCCGCGGAGGGTTTTATTAAAATCCGCGGAGGGTGGAGTAAGTTGGAGAGAGGGAGTTTCACTGTTTGCTGTGCAAACGGGATTCTGAGGAGAGGATAGTACTTTATAAAAATTTGGTCATTTAAAAGAACATTCATATCTAATTAACCTTTTTAATTGAATTTCATTGACTTAATAATAGCCAAGAAAGCTGTGGAAAAGTGCAAATTTGTTCTTTCTCTTAAAGGCGAACTTCTACTACATCTCGCCTGAATCTGTCGAATGTGTAGTAGTTTACCTAGAACCGGTACGCATCAGGAATACCGAAATGGAAACTGTAGACTCGATTAAATAATTAGACGTGACCCTCACTCAAAATCTCTCTCGAGTGAAAAATATACGGGAAATATGCGGACAAGTTAACAAAAAATCAGTGTTTATTTGAAGTGTGTTTGGGAAATTGGGAGGCATTCTTGCTTTTCATATTCTGGCTTGCGCGTTGTCGGATGGATTCCATACTGCATCCTGGGGTGCAATTGTTTGTTGGATGACAGCCTATGTGTTCACATGTGTGTTGGATGGAGGGATTTTTGCATGAGTGTTAACGTCACTGTGGGTATAGTTTTGCATGTAGGTGTTGATTTTGCATGTGGTATTTTTCCTTTTTACGGGTGGTGACCTAACACCTTGCGGGGCTTGCGGGGTGTTATGTAGATGTTGATGAAACTGCTAAGACCAAATTCCCATGGTTGAAAGAAGTGGAGTTTATCAATTGTGTTGTGAGTGCTCTGCCTTCTACATTGGGCAAACCGGGAGGAAATTTAGTGATCGTGTAAATGAACATTACGCTTGTTTTAAAAACGGAAATATTTCTTCCAATTTTGCCCCGCACCTTATAGAAAATAGCCACTCCCGTGACTTTGTCCCTAAAATTCTACTTTTAGAGAAAAAAGGCTTACGATTAGATGCATGTAAAAAGGCTTAAGATTGGGATTACTTTGAAGGGGACAAAACAGGTATTCTTGAATGAATAAATAATTTTTGAAAAAACACAAAAGTCGCGATACTTTTAGCACTGACCTCGTACATGCTCTGGCAATGCGATTTCTCATGTTCCTGACCTTGTCCCTTCGACTTAACACACACGACTTTGCCAGTTTATCCTTGCATTAAAAACCATTGACTTGCTCCCATTTAACTGATTGGTGAGTTTATTCTGATTCATATTTTCCATAACTTGCGCCTAGTTCATCCTGTATCAGGCTAAGAAGTGGACGAGTATTATTTAATGTTAGACCACAAAAAAATAATAATCTACTATTAGTACCGCATGCGCTCTTCATGGTGTCTGTACCCACTGCATTCAGTCTAAGGTAATGTCATTGATTGCGAACCCAAATATCTTTCCATTAATTCTATATCTACAGATAACAGCCCAATCCGCCTCAAAGGAATGTAGCGGGGGATTTAAGTACCAACCATATTACATGCACTAATATATCGTTCATAAAAGCATTTGCATGTATGTATTTGTACATACATGTATATATATATATATATATATAAAACATATATATATATATATATATATTTATATATATATATATATATATATATATATATATATATATATATATATATATATATATATATATATATATATACATACATTCAAACACGAAATCCCGCCAAACGGCGAATAAATACTCATATATACAGAAACAGATATAAGGAAAAGGGATAGGAACACATATAAAGGATTTTATAAAGGTTTATATATATATATATATATATATATATATATATATATATATATATATATATATATATATATAAACATATATTTTATATATATATATATAAACATATATTATATATATATGTGGGTCGCGGTAGTCCAGTGGGTAGAGCGTTGGACTGCTGAGCGGAGGGTCCCGGGTTCGATTCCCGGGCATATATAATATGTGTGTGTGTGTTTCTATCCATTTTCCTTATATCTGTTTCTATTTAAATGAATATTTGTTCGCCGTTTGGCGGGATTTCGTGTTTGAATGTCTGTGTGTGTTTTCATATATATATATGCATTTATATAGATATATATATACATATATACATATATATATATATATATGTATATATATATTTCTACGTATACATATACATATACATATATATATATACATATATATATATGTATGTATGTATACATATATATGTATATATATATTTATATATATACATATATATATACACACACACAGACATTAAAGGACACAAACACTTAAAGGACGAACACAAGAGAGGTGGGGAAGGCGGAATCAAACAGATCACGAATGCAAAAATATGTGTTCCTATCAATTTTCCTAGTAGTAGTAGTTTTGAGGGGAGGCGACCTACAGCCGAGGTCATTTGCGCCATAGGGGTTGGACAGGAAAGGATGAAGGGTGGAGAGAAACCCGGCGTCGGCATTAGCCTACTATTTACGAAAGGCGCCAAGGGGTCCGCAACTTAACGTCCCATCCGACGGACGGCGCACTCACTCAAAGCCCTCCACAAAGCACCTCAAGTAAGGATGAAGATACCTCTGAAAAATATTCAACACCGCCGGGATTTGAACCCGGGCCTACTGGGCGGGAAGCCAGTACGTTACCCCGTACCATCTCGATCCCCTCCATTTTCCTTATATCTGTTTCTATATATATATATATATATATATATATATATATATATATATATATATAATTATATATATATATATAATTTAGTATTTAGTGTATACTTTTAGTGTATATGACTAGTTCATCAATTTTTGGTCTTTGAGGAAATACATTCGCGTGATTTGGTTCGATTTTTTATGACTGCTCATCCTGGCGGGAAAATAGGAAGATCAAAATTTTGTCGGGGAGTAGGAAGGAAAATCTGTGTTAAGAATCGGAGACTTGTTGAGAAAAATATTACTTGCACCCGAAAATACCCGAGAGAGATGGAAGGAATACATATGTAGAAGAAGTGTATAGCTGGGCCAAGTAATAACTTAGGCGAGCATGGTTAGACGCAGAGAGTTAATATGACGTAGATGATAATATCTTAGGTTTAAGCTTACTCATCGGTGAGATAAAAGGGGCATTTAAAGAATTGAAGTCAAGTAAGGCCGTGGGGGTAGACGCCATTCCCGCAAACTATTTATTGGATTAGTAATAAATTGAAGGAAGAGTCTCTCTGCGATAATTCGTAGCATTTGTGAGAGAGGAATTTGGGCGGAAGATTTCATCAGATCAGTATTACTTCCTATCTCAAAAAAAGGAAAGGTAATCATATTTTGTTTGCGAACGCGGATAAAGTGGTTCTCAGGTTGATCACCTAGAGGTTGGGGAGGAGGGTAAATGATGACTTAGGGAATGATCCGTTTGGGTTGAGGAAAGGGTGAGTGATGCCATCGCAACAATGAAATTGCTAATAGAGATGAACTCAGAATACAATCAGGACGTATTTGACAGTTTCTAATATTTCGAAAAAGGCGTTTTAAAGAGTGAATGGGGTAAAATTAATGAATGTATTGCAGGAAAAAGCGTGTAGACTGTCGGGATGGGAGACTAATCCGCAACCTGTACATATCTCAGACAGCACATGTGCGATTGGCGGATAGGCAGTTTTTAGGAAAGGAGTATCTATCATCGCCTTTGCTATGCAAATTATATTTGAAGGAAATGGTTGAAGTGGTATGGGAAGAACTGTGGGTTGGAATGAAAGTCAGAGTGAATTCATAAAATAAGTTTCATTTGCTAATGACCAAGCTCTAGTTTGTCACTCATCCAAGGGGTAGAAATTCAGCGCGATAGATATGGGATGAGAATAAATGTAAATAAAACGAATGTTTAGCGGTTTTCTAGAAAGGGAAAATTCAAGTCATGTATCAAAAATAGTAGGATATAAACTAGAGCAGATGTTGCATTTTACGTATATAGGAAGAGCTGCGGACCTAAAAGTTCAAAGTGGTAGAGACATGAGGAGAAGAATTCCGATAGGCGAACAAGTTTTCACAAGGTGGAGAGAACTGATAACAGGGACTTTGTGCAAGTATTTAAGAAAAGGTTCATCGAAACTTTGATCTGGAGTATATTTATGTACGGCGCGGAAACGTGGTCATTGAAGCAGGATGATTTGTGTAGATTGAAGACTTTTGAAATGTGGGTGTGGAGAAGGATGGAGAAGGTGAAATGGACAGGAAGGAAAACGAATAAGGAGGTTTTGGGTATAGTGGGGGAGAAGAGAGGATTGTTGGGACAAATCCAATGAAGGCAGGGAATGTGGATGCAGAGCACATTGATCGTTGAATGTTGAAGACGGCGATAGAGGGGAGAATGTTAGGAGAAAGAGGGAAGAGCCGAAATAGGATAGGAATAATGGACGGAATGAAAGGAGGATGAAAGCATGTGGAGTTGAATAGAGGCATATTGTAGTATGATGCTGGGTTGTGTTTTGTTGGGAGAGACAAGAGAATTATTTGGTAGCTTGTGTCCCTCCAAAACCAATATTAACCGATATGAAACCGATAATTTTAATAATAATAATAATCTTTTCAAAGAAGACAGAGTAGTTGAATGCGTCGGGGACGCTGTCTATCTCAGTGATTTTATCCCTATGATCGAATCTACTAATGTACTCGTAATATCGGACCATAATAATTCCCCCGGTGTCTGAAGAAAACTAAGGTGTTCTGTGTAAGAAGGGCTTATTCTGGTCTCAATCTTGCCTCAATAAGCACGTTTTGTTATTTTTAACTAAGGGTCTAACATTTTTTAGCAAACGCCGAGCATTTTCTCTGAACCTTATCTAAATTTTTCATTATCTAAATCTTCCAGTGAAACCATATTCCTTGTCGCATATTCGGAATATTGCCTAAATAACGTGGAGTGGCACTTCTGTCTTATTTCTTCATTGCAATTTCTTATGACCCGTCTAACGAAACCTAGCTTTTTTAAGGGTGACCCGAATATTCATTTGAGGTATTTACACCAAGTTTGTACCCCTTCTTTGAGTTCATTAATTCGATTATTTCTATTTTGTTATTTGATTCCGTCTTAGTATAAATTACCTCTTGTTCCTGTTATCTTTCATTCCAAAAACGATGGTGCTGTGGATTTTTTGTATTCATTTCCGTACATCACTCTTATATCCGGTCGAAATGACTGGATAGCAATTCGTAGTATGTCGCTCCCCTTTTATATCTATGTGGTGGGATCGAGATGTTGCGTTGGCTATCGTACTGGCTGCCCACCCAGAGGGTTCTATTCCTGGCGGCGTCGAATATTTTTCAGAGGTATCTCGGTCCCTACTTGAGGTGCTTTGTGGAGAGCACTTTGAGTGAGTACACCGTCCGTCGGATGGGACGTTAAGCTTCGGACCCCTTGGCGCCTTCGCAAAGAGTAGGCTAATGCCGACGCCGTGTTTCTCTCCACCCTTCATCCTTTCCTGTCCAACCCCTATGGCACAAATGACCTCAGCTTTCGGTCGCCTCCCTTAAATATTACTATCTTTGAACACTGCAAATAGTCAAAGGTTGTCAATAACTTGGTTACTCAGCTTATTATTGCCTGTGAAGAACAGTAGGGGTCTTGTATCTTTTCACCGCGGCACTTGACAAGTTTTATCTGCGTTTAATGAACTCATCCCACCGAATTTTGTCTACCTTTGTTTACAGTTAGATAATAAGCCCCTTATCCAGTTGCTCACCTTCTAATTATTGCCCTTATATCTTACTTGTCGTATCAATTTCTCGTGAGGGACGATGTCGAAGGCTTCCTGAAAATTAAAATGGAGTATCCACTTGTGTATAATGCATTAGGGAGGACTGCATTGTGTCAACTGCCGATTTTTGATGCCTCAGATATACGAGGTCTGTTCAAAAAGTATCGCGACTTTTGTGTTTTTTCAAAAATTATTTATTTATTCATGAATATCTATTTTGTCCCCTTCAAAGTAATCCCCATTAGATATTATACACTTGTGCCAACGTTTTTTCCAATCCTCAAAGCACTTCAAAAAATCATTTTTTGTGATCTTGTTCAGCTCCTCCTGCGATGCAATCTTTATCTCGTCTATCGTAGCGTAGCGTTGTCCCTTCATGGGCCTCTTCAGTTTATGAAACAAGAAGAAGTCACTGGGGGCCAGATCTGGGGAATGCGGTGGCTGCGGCATCATTAATGTGTTGTTTTTGGCCTAAAGTTCGCGCACAAGTAACACTGTGTGAGCAGGGGCGTTTAATGGTGCAAAAGCCAATGCTTGTTCTTCTACAAATCCGGGCGTTTGTGGCGGATTGCTTCGCGCAAATTTGCATAACTTGCAGGTAATATTCCTTATTTACCGTTCTACCCTGTGGCAAGAACTCATGATGCACCACTCCCCTGCAATCGAAGAAAACTGTAAGCAAAACTTTCACATCCGACCGAACTTTTTTCGGTCTTGTCTTGCGCTGCAGCTTCTATTGGGATGATTGAGCTTTAGTTTCCACGTCATGACCATAAACTCATGATTCGTCACCAGTTATGACCCTCTGGAGCAAATCTGGGTGTTCTCGGACAGAGTCATTAGCAATGTTAATACGTTGCTGTTTTCGGTCAAAATTGAGCAATTTTGGTACGAATTTCGCGGCGACCCGTGTCTGGTAAAAATCGAATGGCACGAGCCAATCGATATGTTTAGGTCCTCAGCAACTTCTGTGACGGTGATTCGACGATTGGCCAATACTGTTGCCAAAACTATTGTCTTCATTTCATCGACGTTTTCGTCTGTTGTTGACGTCCTCGGCCGTCCGGCACGCTCTTCGTCGTGCACATCCACTCGGCCCTTCGAGAACATTTTGTACCGCCGATAAACGTTACTTCGGTAAACAGCTGTCAACGATTAACTGAAAATTCAAAATGGCCGAACTTTTCGGCATAAGTGAGAGGCATAAGTACCAACATAAGGCCACGAAAAAATCGAAAATCAAATATACGTAACCCGCGGGAATACAACATTCGTGATACTTTTTGAACAGACCTCTTACATAGTACGTAGTGATGTTAGTACTCCACGTGCAACCTAAAACCTATCCGTAGGAATGTGGGCGCCTTGAAATCCCTTCCTCGATTGGCATTTGGAGGTGCACTCTAGTTTAATTGTTGGCCAAGAGATCGGAAAGCGGATGACGTTCGCTCACTTGGAAGTGCTGCATTCCGCAAGGCTGAAGGGTTATCAAATTCCTTGTCACCCGGGGAAGGCACCTGCACGGCTCAGCGTCCCGCAAAGGTCTGCAGGTGCGAATTCATTCCATCGGGAAAGCTCAGACTTCATTTGTCTACATGAACGCAATACCCCGCAAGCCGCCGAAAGCGCGTATGGTGGGGGTACTAGATCACCACCCGTTTACTAGAATAAAACCACATGCAAAACCAAATCATGTTACCTCTACACAAATATTAGGTTGTTCATGCTCTCGACGAACCTTAGTCACACGAAGGAAAACCCTTACATGCAACAATATTTAATAGCGGGAAACGTATATTTAAATCATGCTGTAGAACTGTTTAAAAGTTGGGTAATAATAAAAATAATAACATGCTGGAAGAAACATGCAAGATATCGACAAATATACGTATGCACTACCAATTCGAAATATCTCCTACGCGATTGCTGTCATGTCTCTTATGATCTTAAATGGTTCGTGGAAGAAACGGCATCTTGAATCTATCCGTTCTACCATGAATATCCCTGATTGTACGATGGTGATCTGATCTACCATAGTAAGTGGAGGCCTGTAATATGTCCTTATTATCCTCAGATAAGTAACCTGCCTCAAATGTACGCAGCACGTTTAATCTGCATTTAACCCTATGGCCAACTAGTGGCTCCCCTCCTAATTCTTCCAATAGTGTCGTGACACCGCTACCTTGTTCATAACAACTTTTCACAAACCTAGCTGCTCCTCGTTGCGCTCAATCTAGTTCCAAAATTAAGCCTACTGCATGGGGACCCCAATCACTTGCAGCATACTCAAGGTGGAGCCTAACTTACGTCAAATAACAAAACTTCTTGACCCTTTTATGACAATTCCCTAGTATTTTTTGATGAATCCTAACTTTTTATTAGCTATTCCACAAATATCACGAATTTGTTTTCCCCAGGACATATCTGTAGTTATTGTTACCTCCAAGTATTTTACCGATTCCACGTGCAAACTATTGGTTCCGTGTATAGAGTGTTTTCTGGTGAGGTACTTATCCTCCAAATGTTTATCGAAACATATTTTTTTTAAATTTAATTCTAGGTCCCATGTCTAGCACCACTTTTGAATTGCATTTATGTCGTTAGTTTGTGATAGTCTATCTTCATGACTGGATATTTCCCTATATATCACGGTACCTTCAGCAAATAGACGATACTGACTGTAAACCAGAGACCTGGTGTCATTCATGTGTACAGGGAACAACAATGGGCACATGACACTTCCTTGCGGGACACCCGATGATGTTAGGCTAACCCTGTACAATGATACCCCGACCTCCTCCTTCACATTAAGCCGTTTAAAGATAAGCCCATGAAAAATCGGTTCGAATGAGCATCTGAAATTTTCTTTTTAATTCACTTTGAACGGAGAAAGTGCTGCGTTGGAAAATTGAATAAGAAATAATTACGGAATACTGTAAAATGATATCGTTTATCTTATATCACGCGCCATCCCCTGGAAACATTCCGGAGCTTAATTTCCTGTAGTACCTGGGTAGTTCAATAGGTCCTTAAGAAAAAGTAGAAAAACAAATTATTTTGATGAATATATTGTATTTTTTAACATTATCTCCTAGCTCGATACCCGTTTCCCATTGTTTCTCTAACTTTTATAAGGCGTCCAAAGACTAGGATTTGGGAAGGTCCTCAAAATAGGCATACGTGTTGACAATGAATTCTTCGTTCGACGCGAATCGTTTTCCGCCGACTCATTTTTGCAAGTTTGAAGTAAAAGATAACTGGCTGCCACATCTGGTGAATACGGTGGGTGTTGTAATAATTAGAATTTTTATTCCATTATTTTCGGCATGTCTGTGCAGGTGTACACCGGTGTATTATCTTTATGGAAGATAATTGTTTGCAATTGATGTTTTCTTGATTTTTTCGCTCAACTGGTGCAATAACGACACATAATACTCTTCATTTACTGTTTGTGTGTTTTGCAAGTAATCTATGTAGATGGTTTCGCTTGCAACCCGAAAAACCGTGGCCATCACCTTGTCGGCCGATTTCACCGTCTTCGTCTTCTTCGGAGCCGGATAGTCGTTAGAAACTCACTGCTTTGACTTTTCCTTTGTCTCCGGAGTGTCTCTATGCCTCGACTCAAGTTAGGAATCGACGCAGGAATGCGTCATTATTTCGTCGGAAAAGCACCGCAACAGCCTCCGAATCGAATACATGTTTGCGTTGATTCTCCACTCAGAGCAGACGTGGCACCCATGTTGGCGAAATTTTTTTAACATTCAATTTTTTGTGTAAAATTGAAAGCAGTGCACCTGAATACCTTAGTAGTAGTTGTAATAATTGAGGTCACAGGCCTCAATTACTTCGCGAAATGTGATTCTTCGATCATTCGAAACCATATCATGGGTTTTGTCAAAAATTTTCGAGAAAGTCACTTCCCTTAAACGTCTCGAACGATCCTCATAATTTGTGGATGTGCGGTCTCTTTTAAACTCATTTACTCATTTTTAATCAGTCACTAACACGTCGGAGTAGATGCGCCGTGAAATTCTTCCAACTCGGCTTTGATCTTTTTCAGTTTTTTATTAGAATATTAAATATTTAAAAAGCCTTATAAATAGAAGTTTTTAATCACCAAGCGAAACTCATTTTCTTCCGTTCGTCTAAATAAGCAAACTTATTTCGATTCGCTCGGCGGTGAAAATGATACCACGTGGTGGAGAGAGCTGAAACTTGAACAGCGGTATGGTGAAAGATGAGGCTCACTGAAAGCGAACTACTTCCGATGCCACGATCGCCACCTCTTAGATTTCCTGAGGACTTCTCGAACTACCCACACAATTCACCCTAAATTATTTCTAGTCAGAGCGTTATCTCGCAACATAGCTTACTAATCTGACACCCATAAGGTGTTTTTATACCTTCTCGGGAAATGTTTGCAAAAAAACATCGCCATTCTGGTGCAGTACGTATACCCTACCAGGGCCCGTTTCTGGCATCGGGAGTTCAATCCCGATGCCAGAAGTTAAGATCCCTGAGTTCACTCATTCGTTCGCCCTCACTTTTGATACTCTTGAAGCATTTTGTTCGTCCGTATGGTTCCACTGAGGTAGCACAATGCTGTTATTTTCATGACTCTTGACACGGGATTGTATTCATTGTTGACCGGTATATTTTTAACTAAAACAAGGATATTTATTATGGACATGGATTTCAACTACGAACATTTCCACTGCGTTAGTCGTTGTCTTAGTTTCACGTTATTTTCTGTTTGACTCACACTTAGTTTCCTCATAAAATATTTTCCGTGTCGAGATCAATGTGGTCGTACCCTTCTTGCCCTAGGGGAAATCTCTCTTTGCCTCATCCCGGCCGAAGTTACTTGGCATCTCTTTGTGTCAATCCTCTCTCCCTCCTCTGCGTATTCATCTCTTGTTAGCGTTCAAGACATTTCTCGTTGCCATCCTGTCTGAAATGAAGCGCTTTTTAACAGCTATTTGCTGCTCATTGTTCAACAGACGGATTGCAGATTTTTCGGGCTTGGTACCCGAGAGATGCGATGTCAGCTCCCTTGCCTTAATATAGGAACCCGTTCTGACCGTATATTGATCCTCCATTTCCTAGCCTTGTGTGTGAGCCTTGCTCCAAAACCGCCACATAATCCCGTATTCTCTCGGGAAATATTTTTTAATTCTTTCGGTCGTGTTAATTTTTTTTAGCTTTAGCTATCTTTCAAGCGCACAGAGCCCTTGTGGAGGTCTCAGATTTTTTTTCATTTTATGGTCATCATCGATTTCGTATACATTTTAGCCGCAGTGGTGTATATCAGCTTAATGTATTCCCTACGTGCGCCATAGCCAATGGCGTTCTTGCCTAGTGTATTTTATTTAGCTTTCAAATGTTCCACTTTTGTAGTGGGAGCTTTTTTCTGGCTGATTCATGGACTTTCCATTGTATTCCAGGACCTTTACACTCTTCTTTCTTTAAAATGTAGCAAATGGCCCATGATGCTTCCACTAAGTTGCATGTTAGTGCGGATTCCTAGAGTTTTGTTGTAGTTTTAACCATGATTCTCTTAGATACATCCGATCCGATCGAGTCCAAGGCTTTAAAACAGTTACAGTGTATTACAATTTTAGATTTCCATCTCGTATCCTCGTCTAGGATAAGAAAGCATTGGCCTGGTTGACGCAAGCTAAAAATCGGAATGGAGTTGAAATGTAATGAAATAATTGACTTTGTAATTCCACACACTTTATTTTAAAAACACACGACCCAGGTTTCGACGTTGAACGTCATCATCAGGTGGTCCTCGTGGAGGCACGCTGGCTATATATACCTTCTGATCATAGGAGGGGGGGGGTTGGTCAGAGAGGGAGGTTGGAGGGGTAAAAAGATTACAATGAAGCTGGGAAGAAAAGAGAATTACATTTTTGACTTAGAAGAGTGGTAGGTCTAGGAGTGGGGAGTGGGAGGGATACAAAATTTCGTTGGCAAGTTCATCTTTCCAACGGACACATTTCAAAATTTCTAACTGCTCCAAAGCATCGAGCCTGTGACCTTTTTCTTCAAAATGAATAATTTTTGTCACAAAGTCACTGTTGTGGTCACTTTCGATGAGGTGCTTTGAAAAGAGGGATGTTGTGTTCTTATTTTTTACACATATTTGGTGTTCTTTAATTCTTTCTTTAAATTTCCGTCCTGTTTGCCCAATATACTTTGTGCTACAATCTGAGCACTTTAACTCATACACTCCACTCCTCTCGTTTTTGGGGACTTTGTCTTTAGCGTGAGAGATCAGGTTCTTAAGGCATGAACCACTGTAAAAGGCACATTCAATTTTTTCTTTAGGAAAGCATTTAATTACTCTTTGAGAAATAGTCCCAAGATATAGTATTCTCCGCCATTTGGCAGTGGGATCTTTTAAATGTTCGGGGTTGTAAATGTGGCTTAAGGCTATTTTTGTAAGTTTATTCCGGTAAAGTTTATTAATTAGATCTTCTGAATAACCATTGTTTACTGCTAACGTTTTAATTACGATAAGTTCCTTATTTACATTGAATTTTGGCATAGAGATAGCGGTTAAACGGTGGATCATTGCATGAAATGCCGAAAGCTTTTGGGTGAAGAAATGCCTTGAAGAGGAATTAATTAATTGGTCAGTATACATTTCTTTCCTAAAAATGGAATACTGTAACCCGTCTTTGTCTTTAGAAATGGATAGGTCGAGGAAATTCAGGGAACCTTTTTCCTCTTTTTCACTCGTGAATTGTACATTAGAATTGATAGAATTTAGATGTGCTAGAAACTGATCTAGTTGCCTATCAGAACCTGTCCACACGTTTTTTTACAATAAAGTGCGTGGAATTACAAAGTCAATTATTTCATTACATTTCACTATGTTATGCAAATTTCATTAAGTTACGCCTGAGACAACAAATTTTCGGAATGGAGTGTTTTGGTTTTGTATCATTTCCTTCGTGAATCCTGATTTATCCGACATTTTGTGCGACTCGTTCTCGTGTGCAGTTTCCAAAGATTGTATCAATATTATTCTTACCGCCCATAAAATATGTCACACAATCTCGTATCTCTCCCCTTCGTTCATCTTGCATGGATTAACTGAGAAGATAAAATAGTTTTAAGTGAAGGGCATTCTCATTGTAATGCTTAGGTGTAAGCTCCTAACAAATTTAGTGCATTTCATTTTACATCACAGACTCAGAACTAGACAGATAGAAAATATTTTGAATGAAATCCATCTGCCTGGGTTCGACAGTGTGTAATGGAAACTCATTGGAGTTCAAATTTATCACAGTTTCGACGAGAAACTACCGGCTTTGCTTGGTAATGCTTGGGTCGCATAGTATAGCTTCATCAAATGAACGTAGCGTAACCATTTTTCAAGAATTGGCTTTATGTATCGAATTCATGCGTAGTGTTTGATTTTGTGTCTTAAAAGTATGATCACGGAGCTGGTAAGATTATTGATTAATAGTTTGCAAGTACGAAGTATATTTAATATGGGAAATAATGTAAAATTCTGCCAACCGATGAAAGAATCACATGAATTATCTCACCCTCAATAATGAATCTTAAAAGAAGAAATAGCATGGAAATGATTGAGATCGTATACTTAAAAGTAAAATTGACAAACTCTCCACAATTCGTTGAATTTATCTGACATGAGTAGGGAATAGTAGAACGGTCGGAAGCTGATGTATTATGACGTTTCATGATAAAAAGCTATTAAAATGTAAAAGAAACGTAACTCTTGCATCCACCGCCCATGAAGTTGCGAAGTAATCCATGGGCGGCACCCCGAAAACGCCAGATCTCCGCAATCTAAGCTCCCATATCCACTCTGCTAGCTACCCACGGTGTACGGCAGGAGATGCGAGCAAAGTCATGTAAAATGTGTAAGCATTTTGTGTATTTGTTGCATTAGGAGTGAGAAAGTTTTTATGATGGCTATCTCAATATCTTTTTTGGGTCAAAGCCGACCGGAAAACTGCTTGGTATATTTTGAATTTCTAGTTCAACTTCCTTGATCCGATTGAAAATTGTTAGTTGTGCCAAGTATGGTGACATCATTCTCCGATATGATCCCACCTTAGGTGTACTTGGAGCAGATTCGCCCGCTTTGGACAATATTTTTTCGATAGCATAAAGCTATCACTACGCTTCTCTTTGCTCAATTGACTCCAATCCGAGATTTCCAAGCGTCACACTTCATTTTATTCATCACATTCGAGCGAATCTGGTGTTCCCTGCGAGGAGAAGCCTCCTCGATGTCTCAAGCGAAGGAATCTTTTCCCGGCCGAGTCCCTTATTCATGACGCTTATAACAGATGAGATCTGACGAGAGCAAGCTAGCGCCATCCCACAAGCATCGAGTCCTTACTTGGTCCTTCCACGAAAAAATCATAAAGTTCACTCCTTAAAACCGATCGTTTATTTTAGGCTGCATGAACACCTAATTTCGAAGATGAAATCTTATTTTACCAATGGATCCGTTTACTTGAATAAACGCTCACCTACCTCACCTGTGAAACCATCCTTAGGATAGATTACTATGGTTTTCGGGGGCATTTATGTCCCAGACTCAAATCCTTAATGAATTTATCTTTACCGCCATTTAAAATAATACTTCAAGGTGAAGTTAACACAGCAGTTAATTAAATGTGTACCTTCACTGGTGTACACGTCAATCCGGAATATACGTAATTTGTCCCTTGGCCGATCGGAAATCTTTCCCTCGTCTCATAAATCTTTTATTATTCCGAATGCTTCGAATTGAACACACGTGTTCAAAGTAATCGATACTTTTCTGTATCTTGCTTTTGGTGTTCGATATATCTCCTAGTGGAAACACTTTAAGTGAATCATTGAAATTCTTAGTCTTTCCCTCGGCGACCAATCTGACATTTCGAATAGGATTCGCACGACGATTCAGCAGTTGTGTCCGACGGGTTAAATGGATGGGGTGGAGTGGCTGGCGAGATCCATCTGGCATGATGGAATGACAGCACAACGCCAGCGCATTACAAATTAAATAATTTATTTGCCTCACATAATAAAGATAACGATTTCACGTCCCATCCCCCAGCCCTCCCTTTAACGCCAGGGTATGTCTCAATTTGTGGTCCCGCCGCCCCGTCAATAGGTCGACGGTTCCATTTGCAAATTTCCTCGCAAGCACTCCACACCCGCGTGTTAATGCGCGTCGCCGTCGCTGGGAATTTTGATGACCTTCGATCCTCGCCGAATCTCCCGTGCCCTGCATTTTTACACGCTCGCCCTCCCTTTCACCCCCTGGCCCGACCCTTATCGCTGTGTTATCGGTGTGTCCTGCATTTTTATGGGAGTCGAGCCGAGAGCTGAAGGGCGCGGGAGTGTGCCGTGGTGTGCGGTCGCGACCCCCGTGCGCCGCGATGGGGTGCAAGAAGGGCGTCGGGGGGGGGGGGGACGACATGGAGGCGTCGGAGATGTGAGAGGGGGGCTAACGATTTTCACGAGGCGTCACGGACGACCGGGTGATTGATCCGCTTAATGAGGAAGTGGTGCCGAAACATTTCTTGCGGTTAGGGATGTGCCTCACTCTTCGTTCCGGCCATTAAGTTTCGGGAGTCTTCATACTACCTTGATCAAAAAGTTCCCGGAATAACCACCGTGTGGCGCTCCCATCGTTCCGATTTGAGTTCTGTTTTTTTTGTTAAATTGGTACATCTGTTGTTGATATTCCCTTTAAATCTTAGTGTCATAACTTGACATTTGCAAAAGTTACGTAGCCAAGAGTACATCTATCTCTGTGTGTGTTGGCGATTTTTTACAATTGCAGAAATGGATTTAAATTTGCAACAACGAACTTGTATTAAATTTTGCGTAAAAAACGGATTTAGTGGCGCACGGACGTTGGAAATGTTGGAAAAGTGTTTCGGCAACGATTCTCTAAAAAAAACGGTCGTTTACCAGTGGCACGAGCGGTTCAGAAGTGGTCGTGAGTCAATCGAAGATGATGAACGCAGTGGCAGACCATCGACATCGAAAGTCGGTGAAAAAATTGATAAAGTAAAAGAAATGTTGGTCAATAACCGCAAATTAACGATCAGAGAAATAGCGGAGGACTTGAACATTGCCTATGGATCCGCCCAAGACATTGTGGTTAATGATTTGGGTTTCCGTCGTGTAGCATGCCAAAAGACCTCAATTTCATTCAAAAAAGAGACCGTGTTGACGTCGCAAAAGACATGATTTGCGAGGCTGAATCCGATCCCACATTCATCAAAAGGATCATTACTGGAGACGAGACGTGGGTTTATGAGTACGACACGCAATCCAGACATCAGGCAAGTGAATGGCGTTCACCAAATGAGCCGAGACCAAAAAAACCACGTCGTTTTCAGTCAAAAAAGAAGGCAATGCTGACGGTTTTCATGGATTACAACGGTGTAGTGCATCATGAATTTTTGCCAGAAGGCCAGACAGTAAACAAAGAGTATTATTTGGGCGTTATGAGACGTTTGCGTGAAGCAATTCGCCGAAAGAGACCAGAAATGTGGGCAGAAAACTCGTGGATTTTGCACCATGATAACGCACCGTCGCACAGTGCTATCATTATTCGTAATTTTTTGACGAAAAATGCAACAAATACCATCCAACAGCCACCGAATTCACCTGATTTGGCTCCCTGTGACTTCTTTCTGTTCAATCGAGTTAAAAAACCATTACGGGGAACGCGTTTTAGCAGCCGAGAGGAAGTAATGGAAAAATCGCAGGAAGCACTGATGGACATACCGAAAACCGAATATAAAAAATGTTTCGAGGATTGGATCAAGCGCTGGCATAAGTGTGTTGCAGTCGATGGGGATTACTTTGAAGGGGACAATATAGATTTAGATGAATAAACTTGTATTTTTAATTTTCTGAATAAATTCCGGGAAATTTTTGATCAAGGTAGTATTTCCCTCGGACTTCGAAATGCCAGGCTCGTTTTTTTCGGAAATTAGGGGGTGAATCGGGCTGCTGGGGCGATTTAATTTCTTTTAACCTTCTAATCGGGATATTCCTCGGGAAGCGTCGTGGATGTTTTTGACATTGACTGATATGGAATTGGCTCATCCTGCACGTTGATTATCTGAAGCTGAGGAAGTAATTACTTCCTCAGCTTATGTGAATCATTTCTCCGCCACAAAAATGCCCTAATTCGCGCATCTTCCCTCCGCGCCAAAGTGTTTCCCGCTCATTTTGCCGCTGACAGGTTTCACTGAAAGCATAGATTTGTTTGCCTCGAGTGGGATTTGTTTCTCGTTTTAATGGCGTGGATTTTTTTGCCGTCCCATTGGCGCTTGAGACGTCGATGATCACCACGCATCGGGGAGTTTCGGAAATTGTGCGTTCTTGGAAGCATTTCATTGCTTGGTGACAAATTACAACCGTTATCATATCAATCTTCGCTTTCTCATGTTTATGATGTCGAAAGATCGTCGGTGGCGATTTTCGTTGCAGCCGTCTTGTACAGATGCAATTTAATGAAACCTAAGGGAAGTTTTAAATTATTTAAAAATATCTATGGGGAGTAAATGAAGTCATTTTAATTGGGCGCATGCTCCTATGTGAGACAAATGCCCATCTTAATCTCGCTTGTTCCCAGAATAATCCTTCTTCCTGGAGATGGAGAGTCTGGACGAGTAGTAGTTTTAATTGGTTTAACAAATGCCTCGCGATTGCGAAAGCGTATCTTAATTCGTTTTTTAATGTGGACTTTAGTCAGCGCATCGAGTCGAGAGCGTCGGTCGTGGCTTTGAGCGAGTGGCAGTCTACAATGTTCATTTATCGCCTCCTTCTCGAATAAATAGTTATTACCCTTCGTTTTCATTTCGACCGAGTGTATCTGATTTATGTGTGCATGGGTTGGAAGGGAATTTACCCCGTTTTGCGAGATTCCGTCGGTTTGTCCTTGGCGTTTTTTTTCCTTACTGACCGCGAGGGCGGTATCTGAAATTTGGAACGGGGCCCGATTACGTGCACGACGCGAATTTTTATGCGAAAGAGTAGAAGAGATACGTTCAGCACTCCTCTGTAGAGGTTTGCGGCGTGGTATCCGATAAGCTCCACACGAATTATGAGGCCTAGTTTATCGATAGGAGGAGCTGGATTATATTCGGTTCGTTTCGTGACCTCGCGACCGACGGATATGATCCACATAGTGAGCCCCAATTAGGCGCCTGTGCTTTTGAGTCAGCCATGCTGCACGGGGCAGCGACGGCACTCGTTTCATATCCCTCTGTTGAGAGGATGGAGCGATGGATTTGAGTGTGCAGTCGTGGTCTTTCTATTGTTGAGAGTTCCCTCGAGCAATGATGTCTCATTTTGGATCTGATATTGAAATTATTGTGGTTGCTTTGTACCTGATAATAAAAATCTGTGGAAAAGTAACAAGTTCTTTTAATATGGATATGAAATACTTCCACTAAGTGAAGCCGGAAACATTAGAAGATATACGTGTGATATGCATAGTATACGAGTACTGTGTAATTTGCATTCACGATCTTTTTTCGGTTTTAATACTTGACCTGTAGCTTTGCGGAATGGGACTTGGTTGGCCGTTGAACGACGCTCTGCTAGATTCCCCACAATGCGCTCTTCTTTCTGCTTAATCATTCCCCCGCATGACGTCCACCCTCCAACCCTGCCCCCGCTCAGGGAATGCATCCCAGGGCACACGTCACTTCTGTGTTCTTTGATGCACTCACTCACACAATGGCGCTCGGGCGGCACGCTCTCGCGCAAGACGACCCTTGGGAGCCATCCAAGTCCGTGGTCTGCCATTAGGTTGGCGGCTAGATCAAAGAAATCGTTGCGGTCCATGCCTAAGCCCAGTATCGGCAGGTTATCCGTCCGGCGCTCGGCGATGAAGAGCCACACACTCCAGCGGGGCCGCGGCTCGAGTACTCCCTGTGTGGAGTACTCGAACTTCTCTCTGGGATCCACTTCTGTGAACTTAGTACTTCATGATCACTCAAAGGTGCCATTAGTGGAAGCAGTTGTTCGTAGTAGTTTCACTGCCGGAAATATCAAAACGATACCTCTTCCAGATTTTTGGCATTCGGTGTCAAATCACAACCTGTCATTCATATAATACTATAATGGCACCTTGGTTAAGTTTTACCAAAATTTTCATGTAATTACGGTCAAAAATTCCTATGACTTCCAATTTGAATTGTAGGGATCCGAGCAATAGACCATTTTTCCTCCTCCCTTCACCTCGCAATGGAATCCAAAGAGTCGGTTGAAAGTTGGCGTAATCAGGAATAATAGGAAATCGATGCTTTGTTTAGTTTTTAAGCATGAACCTATTTCGAACATGAGAACATAAATGAATTTTTTTATGTTGATGTCGATGAAATATTTTACACATTTTTATTGCTACTATTGAGCATTTAAATCGATGCAGAACCTATGGCTGCTTTATGTAGCATATTTCTCTACTGGTTTTCATGCCAACTACTGCACCACGCTAAACTAGTAACGAAAACTTTTCGGCACCTGTGGTTGCGTCAGAGAACCAACGATGCATGCGCGCTTCTACCGTATGAATATTGGGAATCTCTTATAATTGGTCTTTCACTGGTAGGCTCTTCTCTCAATATATTGAGAAATTTGAGGCCGCCATCATTGTCGGATTAATTAGTCTGCTGCGCGCTTTTTTGTATTCTAACATATTGTGTTGCATTGCGAGGATATTTATTTTCTAATCATTTAAAATCCAATGAGCGGCCTTGCTGACGCGAATCAGGAGAGCATTGCGAATCGATGAAGGGAAAGTTTATGGAGGCTTTGAAATATCTATTCCGATATTTTTGCCCACGATTGAAAGGGAAATGGAGGCAATCTGAGCGTAATGCGATGGCGTTGGAAAAATTCGCCAGATAATCTCCCTACCTGTATGTTTGTCGGTCACCCTCCACGAGCGCGATCGGTCGCGAGCGGCGCCTGCAGTGATCGTGGGGAGATTGGATGGATTGGGACTGGGTAGTCATGAGTATTTGGAAGCATCGCAGGGGATATCGTATCGCCGTCAACGTGCGGTTGGAAACATTCCATGCGCTGCCAAAGAAATGGCCTCCGAATGAAATATTTTCCCCGTGTCCTCATGCAGGCAGGAATCAGTTTCTCGTATTAGAACTCCAGGACACGCCATGGAATTTATGTCGAAGTTTACTGCTATAAGGTGGAGATTTCCGCCGAACAACTGGCATTATCACTCGGTATAATAACAACACATATCTTGAACAGAATATCGAAAAAAATCGCTTCAATTGTTACAATGCAATGATGTAATGGTCGAAAAATGTACGTAAATCCCAGTGTTTACAAGCACGCTTAGAAACACGTGATTGTCTGCAAAGTGTAAACGAAAATCAACGGAGTTTGCCAATCAATTATTGTAACCAGAGCGTTTATTCTAAGAGCTGTGCGACGACTACGTATGCGTGCGTTCGTACATAATGTATTCAGGAAGGCTGTTTCTAAATTTATTTAATGCTAGTTCGCGTCATACAAACGAAGCATGTGAAACCAAATATTCGTCTTCGTATTCCATTTGCGCCCGAGTTGTGCGTGTGAAAAATTGCGGTGACGTTGCTGTAAACAAATTAGTCGTGGTTAAGCTAGATTTCAAACTATTTGTATAGCTTTGAAAACAGCGCAAGACATTCAGATGTTTATTTAGATTTGATACATCCGTAAATGTGACGTCACACTTAATAAGTGGAAAACGTTCCTTTGGAGGGATAAGTTCATTTGTAAAACCCCTGGGTAGCAGCTGCCGTTATTTGTTGTCATAGGCTTTTAAGATAAAAACAAAATTGTGTTAATTTATTTCAAAATTTAATTTTACCATAATTTAAGTGTCATAAGGAAAGGGATTCTAATGCCAGTGGTAAAAACTCTCGGGATCGTAAATTGGGGAAAATCTTTTCGCCACCTTTCACGAATTTCATCTCACTAGGGTCATTCTTTAAGCCTCTACTACACTCCTTATGTCAACCAAAATGCCTTGACACCCTCTGCCCTCTTCTCCGTCCATCTAGTCTCTCATTCTATCTCGGCTTTCGTTAATTTACTACCGTCTACACCTTCATCCACTCATCTCTTCCACATATGAAACTCGCCCACAAATCTATTTTGCTCTCCTTTGTGTGACTTTATCTATTATTATTATTATTAGGTAATCTACCGGTTAAGGTAGGTTTTTGGATGGACAAAGCTACTAAATAAAACATTTTGTGACTCCTAACAAAACACAAAATGCAGCATCCTACTCTATATCAGGTCCCTCTTCATCTCTGAGTACTTTGTTCCTCCCTTCATCCCGTCCAACATCCCAATCCTATTCCTTCCCTTTCCTCGTTTGCCTAACATTCTCCCCTCAATTACAGTCTTCAACATCCCGCTGCCGGTCAATACCCCCTTCAGCCACTTTTCCTGCCTCCATAGGATTGCTCCCAACAAACCCCTCTCTTCGCCCACCATGCCAAGTACTTCCTCGTTTGTTTTCTTCTCTGTCCATTTCACCTTCTCCATTCTTCTCCACACCCACATTTCAAAAGCCTCCAGTCTACGTCTATCCTTCTGCTTCAATGACCACGTTTCCGCGCCGTACATAGCTACACTCCAAATTAAAGTTTTTACGAGCCTTTTCTTAACATCTTTACTCAACGTCCCCGTCATTAACTCCCTCCTTCATGTGAAAGCCTCTTTGCCTAGCGCAATTCTTCTCCTTACGTCCCTACTGCTTTGACCGTGTTGGTCCAAAACACTACCGAGATACGTAAACTGTTCTACCTGTTCTAGTTTTTGCCCTCCTATTTTAATGTTTAGCTTAGCCTTTTTCTTTCTAGAAAATCGCATAACCTTTGTTTTATTAATATTGATTCTCATCCCATACCTGTCGCACTGAATTTCCAATTCACTAAGCAATGTTTGCAGCCCCTTGGCTGACGGACAAACTAAAGCTTGGTCTTCAGCAAACCTAACTAATTTTACGAATTCCCCGCCCACTTTCATTCCTACATCCAGTTCTTCCCACGCCTCTTTAATCAATTCCTCTGCATACAGGTTAAAAAGCAACGGTGATAATGGGCAACCCTGCCTTACACCTCTTCCTAACACTGCCCATCCGGACTCCCCGTTCCCCACCCGCACCTGAGCAGTCTGAGACAAGTACAGCTTTCGGATTAGCCTCCTTTCCCTCCAATCTATTCCTATTTTCTTCAATATACTCATTAATTTTTCCCAATTCACTCTATCAAACGCTTTTTCGAAATCTACGAAACAGGCAAATCATCCTGGTTGTGTTCTATATTCCTCTCGATTAATAATCTCATTACTGCAATGGCATCACGCGTACCTATCCCCTTCCTAAACCCAAACTGATCATCCCCTAGGTAATCATTTGCCCTACTCTATATCCTTTAGTTTATAATCATGACAACAACTTTAGCTGCGTGGGATATCAAACTTATTGTCCTGTAGTCCTCACATGATGTAGCCTTTACCTTTTTCGGAATAGGAACTAAAACTGATCTCACAAAGTCTTCCGGCCAGATTCCTTCCTCATAGATACTACGAATGAGCCTATATAGCCTCTTCCTCCCACATTTTCCTAAACATTTCAATAGTTCCGCGGGAATGTTACCCACCCCCACGGCCTTTTAGTTTCATTTCCTTTAATGCCCTTCCTATCTCATCGTCGAGTATGCCTGGACCTAAGCTATCTTCCTCTACGTGTTGTTCCTTTTCTATGTCTAACTTTGTTGGTCTAAGTTCTTTACTATACAGTTTTTCTGTGCATTCCTTCCATCTCCTTTGGATCTTTCCTGCGTCGACTATTTTCTTACCCGCCTTATCTCTAACTGCTCTCATCGACCTTCCTTTCTTACTTCCCGATAAAGATTTAACTTTGCTGTACAGCGCACCAATTTCACCCTTCCTCTGCAAACTTCCATATCCTTACCCTGGGTCTCCCACCATCCTTCTTTAGCTCTATTTGTTGCCTGCCTCAATTTATTGTTTAATCCTTTGTACTTCATTTTGCCTAACTCTGTATGTACATTCTTCCAATTGTGGTCAGAGTCCGCATCTGCTCCCGGGAAGCTGTGCGAATTTATCACAGTTCCTAAACCTGTGTCTTACCAGAATATAATCTAGCTGATACCTTTCTAAGTCACCTGGTATTTTCCATGTATACTTGTGTCTTTTGTGGTGTCTAAACCAAGTTTTGGTGATGACTAACCCCTGTCTTCTGCAGAATTCAACTGCTTTCTCCCCGCGGTCATTCCTCGTGCCTAAACCGTAGTCCCCCACCTCAACACCATCTCTTCCTTCGCCTACCGTCGCATTCCAATCCTCCATCACTATCAAATGTTTCCCTACGGGAACACACGCGACTATGTCCTCTAACTGATCGTACATCCTATCTACCTCTTCTTCCTTATGGTTGCTCGGCGGCATGCATACCTGAATAATAACCAAGTTCGTCGGTTCTGCTTTTATCTCTATTAGTGATAATCTATCCGTTACTTGCTCTATGTTGACTACGCTTCTTCCTACTCTTCATTTAATACTATGGCAACCCCTCGTTGGCTCTCGTCCCCGCCACTGTATATTATTCTTACTGATCACTCCAGTAATCCCCGCTATCTTTCCATCTCACCTCGGATAGACCTAAAATATCGATATTTCCCCTTTCCATCTCTCGCCTAACATTTTCCAATTTCCCTGTCCTCATCATTGTCCTAACTTTCCACGTACCTATTATAACTACTTTGGTCTTCTCCTCCTGCGTCTTCTGTCCTGCTGCTGCTGGTTTTCCCCCGCCAGGGTTTCGTGGGATGACGACCGCGGAAGCTTTGCCTCCCCCGCTGCCGGGCACGACACACGGCTGATTAGGCCGAGCCCCGTAGCTGCCAGGACTCTGTATTCTCTGTAATCTCTGTATTGTCCATCATATTTTTCTTGGGAGTGATAATTGAGGTGGTTTCCCGTTGCCTTCCTCAATAGTGCGTTTAACGTGACACCATCACTTACTGGCCGCCCCACTGGGGTCAGACGCCATTGCAGCCGCCTCACTGAGGAACAGACGCTGCGTGGACTACATTTTGTCTGGCTCCTAACCTTCGACCTATCTGGCATGGGTGACCCTACCAGGAGCAATTATTTTTACTCTCGCCAGCACAGCTCTAGGGGTCATCGGAGCGCACAAGCCCTTCCACCACGTCAAGGTCGTAGTCCGGGGAGGGTGACTTTCTCTATCCAGCCTAATTTTACCACCCTTTTAAGAAATCGCATCCGTTAAGTCTCCATATCTACATCTACGTACATTTATATGGTACTTATTAAGCCACCACTACGGTCTGTGGCAGGGCATGATTCAGATCAAGGCATGCAACACAAGAATTAAGGTTTTCTTAATTGTTAGCTACAGTATAAATAGTTCAAATAATGTAAATCATGATAGCTACAGGGACATAAAACTATGGGTTCTAAAAGAAGTATCTTTCAATGCGATTATGAGAAGGCCTGCCCGTAATAAGGACAATAAACGAAGGTTAGAAGATATGATGACAAGATTCAAGGTTACTTAAAATGACAGAAAGAAAAATACTTTTCCCCCCTTAACGCAATAATATTGCTGTAGAAACCTGCTTCCAATTCTGGCCAGAGATTTGATCCGTAAATTTACAATCGATCTTTGAGTGAGTACTTTTTCTCTCTATACTGATGGGTACCTCTATTGTGTTAAGTTTAATATAAGTTTGGCACTAATGTCATTTCTCGGGTACAAAGTCTCTGTCTCCGTTGTAGCATTATTACACCCATGTAGCTGCATGAATTGGGGCAGATTTTCCTGGAATTTTAAGGTTTTATCATTCACAACTGCATGTATGTTTATAATAACGGTGTTCATTCCCTATAAACTGTTGTGTTGCATTTACCCTGAAAATTTCGACGTTTGTTGTTAGGCCCTGTGATGGACATAATTGTGTGTACGTATTCGGAATGGCTTGTAGATTGAGGGGATTTTATGTGGCGGCGATGTTTACCAGCTGTAAATTCAAGATCTACTTTGTTTGTATAAAAATTATCGGGAAATTTTTCGGAAAAATAATTTATTTTCGAGAGTAAAAATAAAAATAGACTTTTGCCCGCGGCTTTTCTGCGACTCGAAGGCTCCTTGGTAGACTGAATCCGAATGGTCCTTAAGGGTAAGCGTGCAAGCTTCTTTGACGGCACTTAGGATCCCCATGGTGGTCTTCGTTGAGGGAGGGAGGATATCACTTTTGGGAATAGGAAATAGTCTGTTGGTGCCAAATCGGGACAGTGAGGGAGTTAAGGAATCGTCGCTGTGTCGTTTCAGGTCTTCACCAGCGGACACTCGACTCTACCCTTGGTCGTCTGTCAAGACCTTCCTTCGGGATGAGTTAGCCTCGTTCTTTCCCTCTTCAGTTATTTTGGTGTGCCCTGTCGTCTTATCAATGCCAGTACGATGTGCGAATATGAGCACACTTAAACGGCGGTCTGAATTGAGCTCGTAAGGCACGCGTTAGGAAAAATTGTCACCGATACTTTTTGTATCAACCTTGTGTATAGATTTTCTGTTATCTGAAGTTGTTTACTTTATCTTCCTCCTCTATAAAATCCTTAATCTAAATTCTTAAATTGCAAGAATATAAGTTTGGTCCGATGTGGAAGCGTATTAGAGCCACGGATTTGGAAAGATTTTACTATTCAGTGATTAATGAGAATTTTGCTGCAGAAAATATTAATACAAACTTGTGGATTTGTTTAGGCAAATTTGAATGACAACTATATTTTTTTATATCATTCCATAATAATCCTATAGAAGGCAAGTTTTTCAGATTAAAAACGTGAATGTTGCATTAATATGTATGTAGACTACATGTAATAAATTAGAAAGTTGAAAAAACTTGGCCATTACTAGGCGTATAGTTCCGTGTTTCGTGTGCCATGTTATCATCGTGGGAAACACCCGAATAAATCGATTTGTTCGACATTAGGGAGAGAAACCGTGCAGGGAAAGCTCGGCCAAGGAATTAACTCGGCACGATGAAAAAGCAAAACTTCCTATGCATGATGGAAATATCTTTTGCCTCGTATTTTACGGGAATTTTGTGTCGAAAAACTATCTGGCCATGTCTGGACGGGAGACAGTAGTGACACTTCCAGGCAATGATGGTAAGACGCATGAGTATCGGATCAGCGGACATAGATCGGGGGTCGCTTCGGAGGCGGCAATTGGCGACCGTCCACAGTAATGATAGGATCACCCTTAAGTTCTCGATGTCATCATCATCGCCTCTAATATAGGAAAGGGAAAACTTTTGTCTCGTTCCCGAGTGATACAGTAATGAAATGCTTTGTTGTGATCGAAAAAGTCAATCGTAGATTTTCTGCGTTCAGCGATCATAATTTCACCCAAGACAGAATTTAGTTTTCATCGTTCTCTTAATTGTAAGTATTACCGGAACGAAGACCCTGGAATCGGTGAATTTGAGGCCTTGAATTGCCTCTTCTTTTAGCTTGGCAATCATGGCGTATAAACTAACCCATTAAACTTCTTTTTCATTTGTATATATCCTATAAGATGGGTATGATTCAGATACTCTTTTATCAATAACTCAAGTAAGCAGTTTTTTGCGGAGGCTTCTCAGCCGAAAAACGTGATATGCAATACTGCACATCGTCTGCATTCGTTTGATCGTGGCGGTCGTGGGTAAGACCAATTCCAACTTTTGGAGAGAACTGCAAATGGCTTCCCTGACCTCGAGTGTTGCTAGTTCGGGATCAATCAATTCAATCGAATCGTAGGTAATGATGCAATATTCCTGGGAACCAGTTTCAATACTTAGGAAAAGGCACTAAGTATCGTCAAGACCGACGTGAAGGATCTCATAAAATGAATGAACTTGAGCAAAACTGCTATCGTTGCCTTTCTTATTTTGGTGGATGAATTAAGGGAATTTCGTTCGTTATAGTTAAATGACGTTATCGTACGTATACTATATACTCGTATCCTATGTTGCATCACTTTACGAGTACTCATTTTCTATTTTTTCTGCGTACATAAACCTTCATTCACCACTCACATTGTGTACTCATGGCGCAATTTAATAAGCATCATTCATTTCTGCGGTGCTGAGGAATGAATCCATAGGCACCTCGAGCCGGATTCCTCAACTGTCTTGCCTTGGACTGACAGATATTTTCCCCGCTCCCCGTTTTATAAGGAGATCAAAATTAATATACAGAACAATATCCAAGTAAAAAATCGTGATTTTCCAAATAACATCAGGCAAATCGAAACCAAGAGGACTTCCTAAGCCAATGCAAAATTAAGAATATCCGATCCAATTGCATTAACACAGTTGAAGCCAATAAAATATCCGCAACAAATGCATATTTCCAGTAAAATATATCACCCAATTGTAGAAACCTAGTCTAAACTTAAAGTATATTCTAAGTAAAAGCGAAGTAAAAAAAAGATAAACATAAGAAATCGTAGTTTTACGTTATAGTCAAGACTAACTAGATCCTCGGTTAAGTGTCTCTAAGTAAAACTTTGACCAGAACTATATAATTTTGCCGGCAAAAGTTATTGGAATGAACCCGTTAGTGATAAAATATGCAACAGGTTTTTTCTATCCATTTAACAAATATTTTTACTAATATTTTATAAATGAAATATTTCGTAAGGGAACTGAGAACCAAGCGTTTTTCAAAATCAAAATGAATATAATGAAATTTTATGAAAAAATAAGATCTCTAGTCAATGTTAAGTTTCAATGATTTAAAATATTTTTCAAGCCTAGGTATTCGAAAGTCCTTTATTTATGCAAGCCACCATTTGAAATTCCACCATCATAGCCGTAACCGATATTAGGGAGGGTACATTAGAGTCAAAAAGGAAAGAATTTATTTGAAAACCTTACGATCCTATTACCTATCCATCTCATTTGGCGCAAATGACCTCAGCTGTCCGTCGCCTCTCCTAAATACTACTACTACGAAGAGCGAGAGCCTAAATCATACGCATGTGTGTTAAAAGTGATCATACGCTCTTAGACTCTGGGTCAGCTCGTTCATGGAATGTTAGAAAATATGATGCTGTAGATTCCCATCGAAAGACTTTCCACTTCGTTTATTATCGACATAGTTTTCTGCTGTACGATCGACAAATACGAGGGTCATCCGGAAAGTAGTACCCGTTCGTGCCGCATGAAGTGCTGACGACGCGAGTAGCCGCTGGACGAGGTCAGATAGCTTCAGTGGCTTGTCTGCCTTCTCTGAGCCAAGTTGCGTGACGCTAGCATTGCCTGTGTTGTTTCTGTGATTGTTTACAATGTTTAAAAAAATTGAGAACGCCGCCAGTTGTGAAGTGAGGGCAGTGATTAAATTCCTCAATGCAAGAAACGTTCGCCCATGTGATATTCATCGCCAATTAAAGGAGGTGTATGGAGACAATGTAATGGACGAGTCGTCTGTTCGGCGGTGGTGTCGCAACTTCAACATGGGGAGGGGGAACACACACGACGATGAGCGTTCGGGGAGACCGTCTGTCATTACAGACCAACTGGTGAGCTCAGTTGACGAATTCGTGAGGAACGATCGGCGCGTCACAATTGATGACATCTGTGAGCATTTTCCCAATGTTTCTCGAACAATTGTTCATGAAATTGTTAAACACCATCTGCATTATGCAAAAATTTGTGCAAGATGGGTCCCTCGCGTATCTCAATGAGCTGGCGGCGAAGGACTATGCAGCAGGAATACAGAAACTTGTCACACGTTATGACAAATGCCTTAATTTGCTTGGAGATTATGTTGAGAAGTAGTTTAAAGTATCCTCTTTCAAATAAAATTTTTTATGTTTGTTAATATTTACTTTTGTGTCTTTATTTCACGAACGGGTACTACTTTCCGGATGACCCTCGTACGTGCCTTCGGTTACTTTTATCCGTTATACCCTAGGCGACGACGCCACCCAAATATTGTGCATGCAAGTCTACGTTTATTCAACACTTCTGATTGGGTGAATATAGTTTGTTTTTCGTTTAACCTTTTTAAGAGGATATCCATCACCGTGCGTTCGTTATCATTTGATAGTGATGTGCTTGTCGTTTGAAAGACTTCTGTATTTGAATGATATGCTTTGTTCTTCAAGATGATGTCGTCGGCTGTTGAGCGTAGATTAATGTTTGCGTGCAGTAAAAGATATTTAATTGCGCCTTAAACGGTAGACTATCAAATAATATTATAGTAATGACACTATAACCCTTCCCTAAGGTACGCAATAAACTAATTATTCGTAATTGAAACTCGAATCATCTGCACGATAACACATACATCGTACATTATTCCACCCTTTACGTAAGGTCGGAGGAAAATGCGTGATTCCATTTTATTTTAATATCATTTTTCCCGCATCAATAACATTTTACCATTTTTTCCTGGAATATTACATATCAATTTGGTGGGCGTAAGTTTCTTCAAGCACGAAATAGCGCTCTCATTCACTTTTTCTATTCTCCTGAATTCCTTCCCATTTGCTCATGCAACGTAGCAACATTCTTAGCTGAATTGTACATCCGCGGAAAGTATTTCGCGGTATTTATGGCTCGTTATGTCTTCGTAAATTACAGTCTCGTCGGCGAGTTGTTACGCGGCCCAGCCACAATCCCCCCGGCCCCCGTCCCTCACCCGCCCGTTTGCCCTGCCCCCGTCCCTCACCCGCCCTTGTGCCCTGCCCCCGTCCCTCACCCGCCCGTGTGCCCTGCCCCCGAGCGCACAGCGGCGGGGAATTCCATTGTGTGTGTGCGTACGCACATGGGAGTCCTGGCACACGAAACGTTCGTGGAAGTGGCAAAAGGGTAGGTCGGAAAATTGCGGGCGGGATGTGCCGGGCGGTGTTTTCGCCTCCATCCACGGGGTTCGGATCAGCGGAGCGCAAAACCAGGGGGCCGGGGCAAGAGTGGGGATGCGGCAGTTGGCTCGTCATGCGCCCATCCCCCTCACCCTCCGCGACCACTTGGCTTCCGTTTCCCTGCCGGGCCCAAGCGACTCGCCATTGCACTGACTCGACGTAAAATTGAGTATCGAATAAGCGCCAACTCTCCCTGTGGAAATTGCCATGGATTTCAAATCGTGAATCGTTTAAAGATACATAAACAGCTGAGGTTATTCAGTCAGTTTTCTGTCAGGAGTGAAGGAAAGCAAGCTTTCTCTCAATTTGTCACTCGAACAAGTAGGTGAATCTGTGGCCCATCCTTTTCAGAATAAAATGCTCTCTCCATCTGGTTTATCATTAAAGTCTGCTACTGCTTCTGCCAAGTTAGGACGACGAGATATTTTTACGGCATTACTTCCCCCACACTCATATTGTCCCAGCCGTCTCACTGCTCTAGGCGTCCGAGTGTGATGTTGGGATGCCGAATTGGATGAGATCCTCCTGATACCCTCCCTCCCACAATCTCCTCCTTTATCCTCGGTTAGAATTTTTCTGCGCGCGTCGTTGGAATTGACAGTTGAATGTCGATCGCCCGCGGGAAATTCCTCATGAATTCGGATCGATTTCGCATGAACATCGATATCGATGCATCGCAAAGTATCGAGCCCTCCCGTTGCTAGTCGGCATTTTCTCGAGGGAGAGAGACACTCGGGAGAGACATTCATTGCCCCTCGGCGCACAATGGCCGGCCGGGATTCCACTCTCCCGGCAGAGGAAGCAAGGGCGCTTGCTGTCTTCAAGTTCTCGCACCACTGGGGCAGATAATGGTTTTGAAAAGAATCACTCAAGGAAACAGGAAATGATGTAAGTTATTGCTTTCCCGACGCTCTTTTTCGAGTCCCCCGTTTCTAGTTTTTTACACCCCCCCCCCCTTTTGTAGGGTTTTCGAAGTCGAAATCGGCGTGGCTGGTGGCGTAGCCAAAGGTGTATGGACATCCCTGGTCGTACGGTCAGGAAATGAAGAAAACGTGGTATAGTTTCGGGAAATTGGTTCCACGATCTCTGACCATATATCTATCTACTCCTCCGTGCGAAAACGTTGATGATAATCAAATAAAAGATTTTGAGACGAAAGTATTGTTTTTTGCGATAGTGACGCGACAGTTTCCAGTTACGGAGTAGTGAAGTTTGATACGTGTCTTTCGGGATATCTAGCGTCCGTTATGATGGTAATCAAACCTCAATTTTTCATTTAACTTCGTTGAAATATAAGAACTTCAACCCTTGCTCAGCTCGGAGTCCCTTCGTGTCGCTGTTATTTTTGGGGCCCTTGCCTCGTAAAACAGGCCGTGAACGTATATAATTCATTCGGAGTGGGCATCGATGAAGACAAGCGCCATATGGCTTGCTCGCATTTCTCGCCTGAACGTTTGTAATTAAGAGAGTAAAGAGTCATCCTTATCATTCCCATGCCGGTAGCGCGTAGTCTCGCCACTTACTCGGATCTACTATATTACGCGTAAAAGTTGCCCAATGTCGACATAGGTGGTTGGTTTAAATACTTCGATAGACGAATGTTTACGATCGTTTGAAAGCATGAGATTACATGTGATATTGACGTGATATTAAGTTACCCTTCTGGCGTGATTGACGTGATATTAAGTTGCTCTTTTACCCAGCATTGGAGAACGCACATTTATTTATGTATTAGATGTATCTATAGGTCCACCCTAAAACACTCAGGAACACTACAAGTACGATTTATGTGGTGGTTAAATAGAGTGACAAGGGAGAGGAGAGAGAGTTGTCCCCTGTCAGGCCTCATGTGGAAAGAGTAAGCTTTGAAGCTTTGGGTAGAGTGCCTCGCGTAATCGCCCATCGTTACCCTACCGAAGGAAGTGAGCATCTACGACAATCTGGAAAGCATAAGCTTTTCCTTTTGGCATAAATAGTTTCATTCATCCAGTTTAGACCTGTTACGTCAGTTATCGCCGGCATTCCATTGTGTTGATTCCCATGAGCTGCCAATACTCATCGCGGAAGAAATAAAGCAGGCCCCTCCATGTTTTTACGCTCTGAAGAATTTGCGATCATCATTGAGTGAAAAGTCGCTTGTGGTCCACATCCCTTCCGTGGAGCCCCTTGGTTCCCTCAGGAGCGTTCCTCCGAGCTTCCCTTTGCCGGAATATCGCGCGGCCCCAAAATGGCGCCCCCCCAGGAATGGCAAGCGCGGCTGGAGAAGGAGGGCGGAGGCGTGGAAAGGGCTTCCGAATCGAAACCCATCCCGCGCCGCGTGATTTATTTCGCTGAAATTGTATCGGAGCGCCAAGGGTCAAGCGCGTAACCAAACATTTTGCGTCGGATCGAGCGAAATGTTTGGTTACGCGCTGCACCGCTGCGCGCTGCGCCGCCTCTGCACTGACACCCGAACGGGTGTCAGTGCAGAGGCGGGCGGGAAGGGGAGCGGTGGAGATTGGGGAGCGAGGGTGCCGTGTGCTCGAGGGTGAAATCTGGGCGCAGGTGGCCGGCCGACGGGGGAGCAGGGCGGGGAAGCATCGCCCCTACTCCCCTTATTGATGGGTCTCCGAGCGGCGGCATTCCACTCGTCCGTGAGGTCTCAGATCCGTCACCCAATTTGTCATGCCCCGCGAACCGGTCGTGGGTCGCGACCCGGAGTAACTTGAGTACTGAGCTACCCCGGCACTTTAGAGCACTCCCCCCACCGCTTGAGGGTCGGTAGGGCGGCTCTTTGGAAAGCCTTATGGCATCCGACTCGGGGAGAGCACCCTTCGGCTCCCAAGGTCAAGGCGGGCGGCCAGGTTCATTGTTGCCAATTCGTGCACGGTGCTCCGTCCCTAGCCTTCCGCGGAGAGGCGGCCATGGGATTTGGGAGTGGAGAGGAGGAATCGCCGGTAGGGCCGTGCGTTGTCTCGCTATAGTGAGAACGGGTCTCATTACTTGGAACGGGAACGGCGCTTGGGTTTTATGTTTTAAATGGTGGGACGCGCTACAGTATCACCACACACGCATTGCATTTATCGATGGATATAGGCCACCCGAAGGCACATCATACCTTCCTTTCCCACCGATCCCTCGCGGCAAACGATTTTTCAGAGCAAATTACTTTGCATCAAAGAACTCGCTCCCGTTGATCAAGTTCTACCATCCCGCGCTACCATTGCTCAGCACAAACGAATTGTCTTCCATGTTTGGTCCGGGATATCTTCTGTGCCTTGCCTAGCCTCTTCCGAGATTAAAATGGCCATGGTTTAAGCACCCTGTCGATTGGAATGGAAAGTACATCCATCCGATATCACGTCACACTCGAAATTTCAGTACTAGAATCGCCAGTATCACTCCGTCGTGCAGGGTCGTAGGGCATGAAGAATGCACGTCGTATTCCCGCCGAATGTACGCCTGAAAGGACTGCCAAATTTCGACTCGACGTTAATTTTACAGAATTGTCACGTACAGGGTTCGTCCGGAAAATAAGTGTACTGAGCTCAGGAAAAAAATTTTATTACACTTTTACATATCTTAAGCTAATATTCCTAAAAATAGGACCCTTGTGAGTCGATACACTTGTTCCAGCGGCGTTCCCATTCCTGGAACGCTCCCGCGAAGGCATCATCGGGAACCTCTCGAAGACACGTCGTCACGGCCTCTTTGACGGTGTCCAAAGTCCCGTATCGCGTTCCTTTCAAACTCCTCTTTATCTTCGGGAACAGAAAGAAGTCCGGTGGTGCCAAGTCCGGGCTGTAGGGCGGGTGCGGCAGCGTTGCCACGCCGTGCTTGGCCAAGAAGTCCGACACCACAAGCGCGGTGTGAGACGGCGCATTGTCGTGATGCAGCCGCCAGATGTTTTTGATCGCTGGCCGGACGCGGGCGACTCGTTTTCGAAGCCTGCCGAGCACTTGGACGTAAAATGCAGCATTTACAGTTTGTCGTTCAGGTACAAATTCGTAGTGGACGACTCCCCTTTTGTCAAAAAAGACAATGAGCATCGCCTTGATCCGAGATTTGCTCATGCGAGCTTTCTTTTGACGGGGTGATGATGGGGTGTGCCACTCCGCACTTTGTCTCTTCGACTCCGGTTCGTACTCAAAGATCCACGTCTCGTCACCCGAAACAACGTTCTCTAAAAAATGTGGATCATTTTTGCAGTGATCCGCAAGTTGTGTCGCGATTTCCAAACGATTGAGTCTTTGATCATCACTGAGCATTTTCGGCACCAACTTTGCACAAATTTTTCGCATCTGTAATTGCTCCCTAATAATCTCGTGCACTATTGTTTTTGGCACATTACACTGCTCTGCTATCGTCCGAACACTAAGACGACGATCAGAGTTCAGTACATCGCGAACTTTTCGCACATTTTCGTCGGTGAGTGTCGTTGGCTGGGCGTCCAGGCCGTGGTTCGTCGTCGACCTCTTCTCTGCCCTCCACGAACATCTTGTGCCACCGAAAGATCATGTTTCTGGACATGGCTGACTCCCCGTAAGCCTGGTTAATCATACCGACAGTTTCGGTAGACGATTTCCCAAGCTTTACCGCAAATTTGATGGAATAACGCTGCTCCAAAAACTTCGGCATCGCGTTCCGTGACGTGGGTCGAGCGTGGAGGTTCGCGTTAACAGAGCTCCTCACTGCACCACAGCTCAGAGCCGACTGCCTTTTTCAGCGTCGCTGGCCAACATACCCCCCTCCAATCGCAGCCCGTCAGAGCGGTGCTGGGCGCGCCTGGAGCGGCGGGAAAAAATCAGTACACTAATTTTCCGGACGAACCCTGTATGATCGTTTTGAATTAGACGATACGCTCAAAATATTTGCTCCATGCCGACATCACGAGGCTATTTCTTTTATTAATGGCGGTATATGTATTTGGTATCTATCAATTGTTAAAAGTAATTATTTACTTTGCATCGAAATTACGTTGCAATGTATGGCATAGTGAGCACGCGTCGCTGTGAGATACTGCGTGAGAATCGGATAAAATGGTCGAAGTACATCGTAATAGCTCACGGTCCTATTTGCTCCTTTCCTCACACCGCTTCGCCTCAGTGGGCCCTCTCTGGTCCGCCCGACGACCGTCGAACTCCCGAGAGCGTGTGGCCAATGCGGCTGTCAAGAGCTGGAAAGTGACCGATGAAATTGTCCGTCGCGGCTATTTATGCACCAACACACTATGGTGGAGCGAAACGCGTCAACGTTCCGCTCTGTGACGGCTGTCAAGAAAATGAGGGCAATTGGCCTCCGCAGGGGTAATCGTGACTGTTGAGAAATCAGTTTGCATTGTGCATGTATGCATCCAAGTGACAAGAAATGGCTGAATATGGCCCAAGGGGGCTGTCCTGGAGTTTCAAGGCCGAGCAAGCTGAATTCTGAGAATTTTAACTAGGAATATAATTAAATTAGTACATCCCCCCAGTGAGCAATCGGCATTTCAGTGATAAAACCGATAAATATACTGAAAGTTAGTTGATCCTTTTACATTTTTCCATGCAAGAGGTTGGTTATATTTCACAACTGCTGGGCATGAAAGTGAATACTATAAAAATGAAATTGTGGCCTTCATTTTGTTGGAGGCCATATAATAAGATTCAGGGAACTCTGTCGGGTTGAATTGCATTTCGAATTTATTTATGGAATTAGCGTAGTTACTCTTTCTAGGCCCTTGATGCGGTAATCAAAATTTGTTTTGGAGAAGATACTTGTCATTTTTATTGATCTTGCCGTATTCTCGCGGGAACTGTACCAAGGAACGAATTGCGGAATGATATTGGTCAGAATAGGTAGGGCAGAAACTATTCTAAATATATCACGTTGAGTGATTCACTAAAAAAATACGAATTCTCTAAAATTCAGTTTAATGCAAGTGGATTCGAGTCGTATCGATAGGATTTGAGTAGGCAATTATCGTAAAACATATCGAATTGAACTGTCTCATTTCCTTAGTGGGCACGCAGTGCCATTAGTGATCGTCCTTCAAGGATGATAAACTCAAATGGCTGACGTTTATTAAGTGACATTTTTTCTGTATTTCTCTCTATGGGGTTAGACCATCGAACAATCACAACTATGACGAATTTTTATGATTTCTAATCGGATAGAATCAGATTCTCGCTAATTTCAATCCTGAATATAGCCTATTTCCAAAAAGGACGTATTAAAATGTGATGAACATTATCTGTTCAATTTAATCTGCAGTCACATTGAGATAGTTCATTTTCGAATACATGGAGACAATTCACCACTCCTAAATATAGCCTCCCTACGGATTGCGCTCGCGGCTGACCTAGAATCCTCTCCCGCAACCCATTGTAGCGCCATTGACTGGAAATCTTTGAAACCCCCCCCCCACTTCCCCCCTCCGCTGTCCCCTGTCTGTCTGGTCCTGGTCCTAAGCTAAAAGGGTTAAAGCCACGATCCTGAATTAGAGGTGCCGTGGGTACTTTCAACGTCGGCAATAATTGCTCACTGTATGCACTCCGTTCAAGATAACCGCAAATTATCAGCACAATATTTGATGCCCCTAGCGGTCGACGAATTCTCGTCCTAATGGTGATCCATCTGCCACTGGAAACTGTCTGCCTTAAGTATTCATTGGAGAATATATAGGGTTGAGTGAGGCAGAAATACAAATCATTTTCCTCTTTCCTTAGAGACTTATTTTGATCGAATGTTAACCGTTTTTTTTCAACTTTCCCCATTACCTCCTTTGGGGAAACTTATTACCTGATCGATGACATTTTTTCACTTTGCTCTCCATAAATAAATTGCAAAACGATATATATATATATATATATATATATATATATATATATATATATATATATATATATATATATATATATATATTATATATATATATATATATATTTATATATGCATACAAAAATATACATATGTGGGTCGTGGTAGTCCAGGGGGTAGAGCGTTGGACTACTGACCGCAGGGTCCCGGGTTCGATTTCCGGGTTGGGCACTCTGGGCACCTGCAGCTCCACCCAAGCTAAAGTGATTTTTCGGGCACCATATCTTCCTGGGAAACCATAGCCAGCACAGGGAAAGGAACTGGCCCCCCTACCCTGATGTGTGAATTTCACATGCCGAATATAGTACTGGGTGATCTCTACCATCACCTACTAAACCGACCTTCGGGTTGATTACTGTGATTACATTTATGGTTATATGTGTGTGTTTATATACATCCCGAATCCCTTGTGTTGCAAATACGGTGACCGCGGATAGAGAGGGAGTAAGGGAGGGAGCGCTTGGTATGACAGGGGTGGGAACGGCTGTAATGAAGACATTACTGCTTATTAGTAGGTTTAGTGTGAACAGATATCAGGAATTTGTTATTTCTAAAGGAAATATTGACATCGAGGAAGGTGATCTGAGAGGATGAAGTGGTCGAGGTGGATGACAGAGATGAGGAATCATTGAGTTGGGAGATGAAGGAATTGAGGGAATCTATGCTATGTGACCACAGTAGAAAGATGTCGCCAATGTATCGGAGCCACAGGAGGGGTTGCAGAGGATAGTTGGAAAGGAAATTCCCTTCCAGGACATCGAGGTGGAGGTATGTATTTGAAGGGCTGAATCTACTTAAATAGCACAGCCGTTTATTTGGAGGTAAGGGTTATTGTTGAAAGAAAAGGAGTTGCGGGTGACAATGAAATTAGAAAGATCAATGAGAAATTGGGTGCTGGGGGTGTGAATGATGTGAGACGCACCTCTTTGTAACTTTCTCATTACATTTCGCCACCACCCGTTTCATGAAGCCAAGTTTCTTTAAAGCTGATCCGCATATTGTCCTGATATATGCTCACCATGAAAGGCGTGGTGTTAGAACAACCCCCAAATATTTAACTTGATCGGCCGTAGTCAGTACTGAACCCTCTATTTCGTAGTTCATATCCTGTTCCTCGCTTCCTTTGTTCAAAAATTTCAAAACTGCGCATTTATCTATATAGTATTAAGTGTTAATCCCCATTTATTGCACCATTCCGAGATATTGTCTAAGTCTCTAGAGAGTAGCTCGCGATCTAGTTGGCTCCTTATTTCCCTGTACACCACCGTGTCGTCAGCAAATAACCTCAGATTGCTACCAACCTGTGCGCTTAAATCATTAATGTATATTAAGAACATAAAGAGACCCTATTACACTTCCCTGGGGGACACCCGAAGTTACATCTGTATCCGTTGAGCACAACCCATCTATGACTACTGTTTGTTTGCGGTTTGACAAGAAGTCTCTAATCCAATTAATTATTTTCTCATTGATCCCATAGTATTTAAGTTTATGTAACAATTTATGGTGTGGGACTTTGTCGAAGGCTTTTTTGAAATCCAGGAATACTGCATCGAATTGTGTGTTGTTTTCTCCCGATCTAAGTATGTCGTGAATGAAAAGACCCAGATGTGTTTCGCAAGATTTGCTTTTCCTAAATCCGTGCTGGTTGTGGATTAGTATTTTCCTACTATCAAGAAATCTCATAATGTTAGTGACAATAATGTGTTCCAATATTTTGCTAGAGATCGTTGTTAAAGAAATGGGTCGGTAATTGGTTGGTTTATCCCTATCGCCGCCTTTATAGATGGGCTAGCTTCCAGTCGCGTGGCACTGAGCCTTCTTCTATCGATTTTAGAAAAACAATATGTAAAAACGGGGCAATGTCTTCAGCTAATTCCTTTAATATTCTAGCAGGTATTTCTTCCGGACCAGGTGCCTTGTGTGCTTTGATACCACGGAGCAGATGTACTATTCCCTGCTTGGTCAGTGTAAGATCGCTCATGTGTTCCCCGGGTGGGTGTGGAGGATCGTTTGGTATGTTTGTGTTTTTATTGTAGACGCTGTGGAAAAATGGTTTAAAATATTTTCCTTTTTCACGCTATCTGTAATGTGATCTCCATTTTCTGTCTTCAAAGAATGAACAGTTGGACGTTTACCCCGTATTTCCCTAACATAGGACCAGAATGACTTTGGATTTTCCTCAAGATATTCGCTTACCATTTCAGATTTAAACGAGTGTAGTGCTGTGCGCATAATACTTTTCGTCTTACTACGACATTGTTTTAGTTGCTGTTTGGATGTATTCATATAAACTATATCGTCACTTTTAAACTCTTTTTAAAATTTGACTGTAGCTTTCTTTGCCTTCTTAATGCCGATCTGACTTCCCCGTTGTACCATCTAGGTTCGTTAGTGTCGCATTTGAGTTTGGACGGGATGTACGTCTTCATTCCTTCGCGTAAAATATTTAAGAAATAATTCCAAGTGTTCTCTGTATTGGTTGTCAGTGTTTTTGTTTTGTATATTGCGCTGGGTGAAGAGGCTTTCACAAGGAGGAGGGAGTTGATGGCAGGGACGTTGAGGAAGGATGTTGAGGAAAGACTCGTAAAAACTTTGATATGGAGCGTAGCTATGTACGGCGCGGAAACGTGGTCATTGAAGCAGGAGGATACATCTACATCTACTTAATGCCCCGCAAGCCGCTGCAAGGGCGTGTGGCGGAGGGTGTTAGGACACCACCCGTGATTTAGAAAAGAAAAAAACCGCGTGCAATAACCACAAAATCATACACCCAAAAAAAAACATGGCATACATTCATGCATGAACACTTACACCCCACACACATGCAAACACTCAAACTACATCTTACATACACATGCACCTTAAAGTATACCTAACAGCTTTGCAGTGTTTAACTTTGCTCCGACTTGTAAATTCAATGTTTTCAATATTTCGAAAGTGACTTCGGTTTCTTACTATTATGATTTCTGAATGTTCGGGGAAAGAATGAGTATTTGTACCTATCTGTCCTGGAATCTATCTCACATATTTTATCTTTGTGGTCTGGTCTGGTCTAAGTACTGTGGGGCCATAATAATTCCTCCAGTGCCATAGTTAAACTCGTTTGTTCTGAACCTTTATAAGAGTCTAAGCCTCGCTTGTTCTCTCCGCACTTCAAGTGGTTCCCGGCCTAAATCCCCTAAGAGCTCTGTCACATTTGTGTTCTTATCATAACAATTTTTAACGAATCTAGCGGATTTTCTCTGGACATAATAAAAACTTCAATACTTACTGCAATAAGTTGGCAAGCTTCCACTGCATGCTTCACAGATTAATCAGCATTCCAATGCCCAAAACTTCCTTTGACCGAAAACTCACCACCATCAAGTTCATTGCAGAGAGGAATGGCTACAACGGCGACCTCATTGATTCCCTATTATAGGAAAAACTGAGAAAAAGCGCCTTCGAGCTCCACACAACCCTCCTGCCATACTCCAATAACCCCGCGCGTAAATGGTGTAAAATCCTCTTCTGAAACTGTTTGTACTATGGAATTGCCAACATTCTACCCAAGGATAAATTCCGTGTTTCATTCTACCCCCCTTTTTCCATATCCAAAGCACTCTGCTTAAACTAAGACAAATTTGACATTGATAAACAGTGTGGTGTTTATCAATTAAAGTGCCTATGTAATGCGACTTATGTGGGGCAGACTGGACGAAATTTCGCCACACGCATCAAGGAACATCGGAAATGTTGTACGTCAGGCAACACCACATCCATCTTTGCGACCCACCTCTTGAAGAAGAACCATTCCCCTGATTTTGAATTTAAGCCGTTGCACAAATTCCATAAAAGCAAGAAATTGGACGCTCTCGAGAGTTTAGAAATTATCCGACGGAGAAACCAGAAGACAGAGCTCCTTAATGACATTCAGTTCCTCTCTTGCCCCTCCCCACTTTTGTCCATTAACTTCCCTTAGTGCCCTTTATGACGACACCTTCCCCCACCCCTCCTCCCCGCGAAGAGTGAGCTGCCCGCACTTCGGGGGTTCCATTGGTTTTTCCTGTCTTTCTCTTCATGACAACCCCCCCCCTTCCCCCCCCGCTATTTCCTCCCCTGCCATCCCTTCTTGTAGCTTGGTATATATATCCCTTCTCCTTGTACTTTTCCTCACCTGATGATGATGATACAGTGTATCGAAACCATGGTCGAAATAAAGTTTTAACTGTGGAAAATTGCAACGAAGTTTTTAATTTGATTAGTGGAGTATTGGTCGGCAGTGGGTTGTTGAAGAGGTGGGTTTTTGGACGGGATGAATGGAGGAAGGAAGATCTCAGAGATTAAGAGAGATCTAATGTAAAGTAGGTTGCTGGATTTATTGTTTTGTTAGGAGTCACAAAATATTTATTTGGTAGTTGTGTCCGTCCAAAAAACCCACCTTAACCGGTAGATTACCTTATAATAATATACATGGGAGTTGAGAGAGGAAATAAAGAGAGATAGTTTCGCGTTTGTGGGACCAAAGGAGGAAAATGTGATCAAATTAGCAGTCCCAGAAGAGTGGTTTTAGGGTTTTTTGTTGCAGGAACTTATGTTCAATTTTACCCATAAAAAGATTGGCGTATGCAGGGGTCGTACGCGTGCCCATTGAAGTGCCTTCTATTTGCAAGTATATTTTGTCGTGAAATTGCAAAGTAATTTTTGGGAGGACGATTTGGCTCAGTTCGATGAGGAAATCTGTGAATGGGGTGTGTGGTTTGGGTCGTAGGGAGAGGTAATATTTCAGGGCTTGTAAGCCTAATTAAAACTTAAGTTTTATCATCCTTAATTTTCTCTCTCAACTCCCCGTCCTCGGTGTCAATTCATTTATTCTATATCTGACTCGAATATCACTTTCCTAGATATCAACGTTCACCTCCAGAACAGTATGTGTTACACCCCAGTCCACATTGAACCGACCAGTAACCAACAAAAAGTTCATTTCAATAGCTGTTACCCATTGCATACGTAACGCTCCGTCCAATTTTCACTCTCAGTTAGTGGTTTCCGTCTCTGCAACACAACCCCTTCCCAACAGAAATACATGGACCAGCTGCATGACTCTGTCAGCAAATGTGGGTACCCTGAAAAACTACTGAACAGTAAAATTCTCAAACCGCAAACCCAATACAGTCCTCTTCCCAAATCAAACCGCCCAAAATGCCTTAATCTTATCGCAAATTTCTTCCCCGGAACACACAAAAGTAAACATTTATTGTGACCTCTTCCCAAATATAAATAACAGTCAGTCCACATCGCTTTTATTCCCACATTGTCCCTCCGTTTCGTTTAAACGTCCGTCGAACTTACGAGATATCTTCACGTCGACAAAACCAACTGCGAGTACAAAACCCCCGTCTCTCCCCCGCCCCTATCCGCGCCATGTGACCGCCCACGATGCAAATGCTGCCATCTTCTGAGATCCGCCCCCCCCCTCATTACCAACCCCCAACCCGACGCCACCCGCACCTCAAAAAACATCATATATCGCTTCCCCTTTAACTTCTGCCCTACCCTCTACGTGGGAGAATGCACGACCACTCTTTCCCTCCGCATGAATAACCACCGCTAATCCACCAAATCTCCCACCTTCCTTAATTATCCCATCCCTACTCACACTGCTTCCCACAACCAATTTTTTGATGATTGCTCTTCGTATCGGCGATTGAAATCCTTCCCGAATCTGCAAGTATCCTAGAGGTGAGAACCCGCGAGATGGTGCATATCTGGGTGACCCAGTCAGTTAAACCGCCCGGGCAGAACCAAGCCCACTGAATGCATCATATGGCTGCCTACATATCCCCTCCCACCCCCTTGTTCATTTCCTATTGGTCCCTTACCTCTCCTTCCCTCGCCTCTCCCCCGCACATGTCATATCCGCTCTTCCCCGAGAACGCCATTCTGAAGACGATGGCCGAGCCGTCGAAACGTCAAAACAACATATCTGAGTGTCCTTTCTTTGTGTCTCTATGGTCTAAAAATCTACATCTGTGTTTTATATATTTGTGCACCGCCGAAGAGCGTTCCATTTCGAAGATATATATAATATATAGATTTATATGTAGATGTGTGTCGCGATAGGCTAGGTGGTAGAGCGTTGGACCGATCGGAGGATCCTTGTTTGATTCCCGGGCAGCCATCTCGGGGTACTTGCAGCTCCGCCCAAGTTATGTGATTTTTCGGGTACCAGATCTTCCTGGGAAACCATAATCGGCAGAAGGAAAGAAACTGGCCACCCTACCCAGATGTGTGACTTTCAAACCCCGTCGGGCTTAGGACTGGGGGTGCTCTATCCTCACCTACCAAACCGACTTTCGGGCTGTGTTTATGATTGGTTTACGGTTATGTGTAGTATATTATATGTAACCACCAGTTTAAGTTGGCACGTACAGGCTTAGTGGAAATACTTTGAATTGATCGGAAAGAAGAAGCCAGTAGATGGGAGTAAATTATTGAACGTCAGTATCAGAATCAAAAAAATATTAATAAATTGTGACAAATTCGCACTCCTATTTTTTTCCATTTGAGACAAACTGAGGGGAGCCAAAATTTTGGATTCAGATTCGAGTCTGACAAATACCGAAAGGGGAAAAAATAGGATATACACGTCAGAAATACGCAGACTTTACTGATGCTATAGCTTATAGGCAGGGTTCGGAATGATCGTTCTTTTATGCCTAGTGCTCGTCTTCAAATATCAAATTACCGAATACTTTCGTCTTGAAATGATAGAGAATGGTGACAAACTAGTAACATGTGCCCAACGCTTCTTAGATGTGGGTGTGGAGAAGGATGGAAAAAATAGAGAGGTGGGAGGGGAAAAGAAACGATTAATTTGGTGATGGGGGTGTTTGTTTCGAGCAAGGCGGGCAAGTGGCTGGAGGAGACGCGGGCTGGTGATCAGATGGATCCAGAGGACAGAGGAGGCAGTGAGGGGAGAATGCTGGGAGGGAGGGACAGGGGAGGTGGCATTTTGGGAGAAATGAAAGGAGGTGGAGCGTATGCAGAGTTAAGAATGAGATATTGGAATACGAAATTTTCAATGGTGTTTTGTATCATCGCGAGTGAGGACGTATGAGTAGAGTGGTGTGTAATTGCTGAGTCCATCAGAAACCGTACTCAACGCCGAATGCTATTTATTATTATCCGCAAGTGACCACGCCCGAGGGAAAGGCGTGGCGTGACACCGTCCATGTGTGCGTGAATACGACTATAAATTTGAACGTGCACATTCACATTCGAACATTTAAATGCAAGTATGCCATTTGACATGATGTCAAATGGCATACTTGTTCATGTCAAATGGCATACTTGTTCGTGCAACACTTCAAATTTTGCATTATGATTTTAAAATGTAGCATTGTTCAGTTGTTTTTTGATTTGCCTATGCTTGTGCAATTTGCGAGGGAGAAACGAGTGTTTCAAGCGTCGAGTGACAGTGTCAATCTATCTTTCTCATTATATCTCAATGGCCCAGTCCACAATTGTAACATAGGGCCGCAATAATTCCCGGGTGAAGCAAATACTCTCGCGAGCCGTGTGCCCACCCGAAAAAGCCTGGGCCACCTCCCCCTTCCTCGTGGCTCGTGCGGCTCATTCTCTTGTCTGGAGATAAGCCATGAATGCATTATTGACTGTGATTATATCAATCGAATCGCAGACTATCGATTCATCGAAATGTACGCTGAATTGGTTGACGGACATGCCCTTGAGGCGAAACAATTTGTACTTAAATGCGATACCAATTAAGTGGAGTGGTAGTGTATAAGTTAATAAAATATCGCTCGGCTCTCCGTTCGCGTTTACCCACATGGTATCAATAAGCAAATTTCGTGGTTTCAAATGTTAGCACTGATTTGGTGTCCTCTCTTTGTATACTTTTATACTAGCTCGATTGTGGTCCATATGGGTTTGTTTATAATGTGAGGGAAAGGTGATTTTGTAATCCGTCGGCCTGCAATAGTTGTTATCGATTAAGCTTCAATTGCACTGTAGGTGGGTGCTCTAAGAAAAAGTTTATTGCGATCGCGGGAATTTCATGAAAATTTACTGGTCATATTGCGGAAATTCTTAACGTTAATTTTTAGCAGCGTTCACAAAATATATCAATGAAAAACACTTTGATAGAAAATTCAGTTAATTCACTAATGTGTAGTTAATTACCTCATTTACATTTACGTTACACACACTACGCAGCTCCCTGCAGGCCGTGGGAAGGACGCGTGGCAGGGGATGTCAGGTCATCAGGCATTTGTACTCCTCAACTTCCGCGTGCGGATGTCACCCCGCGATCCACCGGGAGGGCGCGTGGAAGGGAAGCGAAGAAACTCACCCTTCATTCAACATTCCATGCACCACATACGAATACTGTTCACTCTAACTCTTCTGTATACACGGAGAAGACGAATAAGGAAACCAATGAAAGAGGACGGCCATCCATGAAGTGAACAGAGGGGGAATGTAACGTCCGTGTTCCTATTTTCGCCAGTGCTTAACCGCTTCTGTCCTAGTGTTCCGCCTTGGGTCGTTGTCGCAAATAGTGCACGGAACGACGCTACTGAGTATAGTGGAGCCTTATTACTACACGTTACTCCACAAGCCGCGATGTGGGCATATGGTGGGGGGTGTTAAGTCAGCAACCATGGTTTTGCAATCCCAATCATGTCACTCTGCACAAATATTAGTATGATAATGCACTCGAAAAAGTTAATCGCACGAAAGATAGTACTTAAATGCAACAATATTTAATAGCAGGATACGTGTATTCAAATCATCCTGTAGGACTGTTAAAAAGGTGGGTCTATTAAATGAAAAAAATAAAATGCAGGATGCCAAGAAAGTATATACACTGCCGATTCTAATTACCTCCTACACAATTACTGTCATTTCTATTTTGATCTCTAATGATGCGTGGAAAAACGACATTGTATATGTATCCGTTCTATCTTTCACCATGTCGGAACTAGCGCCATCAAGGACTACCCTCTGTTCCCGCTCTGAAAGAAAATCTTTGACCCAACTTATGGCGCCCTTGTTTATACCCGTGACCTTTAATTTATGAATGAGTTTACCATGTGGAATCTTATCAAATGCCTTTTGAAAATCTAAGAAAATGGCATCCACCCCCCTACCTTTCTCACCAGATAAAAGTAAATCATGTGTAAATAATCCTAATTGGGTTTCGCAGGAGCGGGTTTTCCTGAGTCCGTGTTGATTGTCACTTAAAAAGTTAATATTGTCAAGTTGTCTCATTATTGAACTGACAATTATGTGCACTAAGATTTTGCAACAGATAGAAGTGAGAGATATAGGTCTGTAATTACTGGGATCCTCCCTGTCACCACTTTTAAAAATAGGCGTTATTTGCGCGGTTTTCCAAATCTTAGGTACTTTGCACTGGGTGAGGGATTTGTTAAATATAAATTCAAGGTACGGGGCAATGTTTGGAGCTAAATGTTTTATCGCCCTAGCTGGTATATTTTCGGGACCCGGGGATTTGTTGGGTTTAATCTCATTAAGCAATTTTAGAATTCCTTGTTAGTCCACTGTTATTTTTTCCATGGGTGGAGTATCTATTGTTTCTTGTTGTAGCATTCTCTGCTTTCGAAGGGCTTTTCTAACGTCTTTTTTGTACCACCCGAGGTCGCGATTTGCTTTAACGTATTTTATAGGTATGAAATCTACGATTCCTTTTTGCATGATATTGACAAATTCTGTCCAAGTTTCTTCCACGTTGAGATACTTAATCGGGTTTTGAAGTCGGGTAGTGAAGAGTTTAATTGATTGGCAAAAGATTCAAAGTCTGCTTTATGGTAATTATACATTTTTCTTTTTGGTTTAACAATCTTTTTATTTCTATGTCCAAGTGGACATTAATTGTTTTATGGTCACTCAAGACCTCATCAGTTGATACACTAATAATACGTTCAGGCGTGTTTGTAAGAAATAGATCCAATATAGTATGTTCTTTCCACGGGTGGGCATGCGTACTGCTTGATGGAGGGAGTTTCTTTGAACCAATTTTATCATGGAATTGCAAGATTCGCGATCGCGGGTCCCAGATTTAACGATATTGCTGTCCCAATCTATACCAGGGAGGTTAAAGTCGCCTCCAATCATGTTGATGCTGTTATTATATTTACGTGTAAAATTGTAAATTTGATCGTTGAGGGTATGAAGTGTTTTCAAATCTGAGTCTGGAGGTCTGTAGAAAGAGCCTCAATTTAAGTTGGGTTGATTGGTCCGTATTAAGGTGCACCAAACAATTTCTATGTTATTATTTTCAAATGAAACTTGGCTGCTTTCAAAATGACTTTTAACTGCCACGAAAACCCCTCCTCCGGGTCTTGTATCTCTATCGTGTCGGTAAACTTTGAAATCTATTGGGAAAATTTCTTGGTCGTTTATGTCATTGCACAGCCAACTCTCTGTGCCTAATACTATATCAGCGGAATGAGTTTTGATTATGTGTTCTAGATCCGCTGATTTGTTCTTGAGGCTTCTGCAATTTATAACAAGTATAGTTAAATTATTTTGATGTTGAATAACGTCCTTATTTGTGCCTGACTGTAGTTTAGGACGCCTTTGTGGGGAAGTGCTTGTCACATGTCTTTCTAAATCAATGCCAGTGTTGTCGGTGACTTTTATATTTTTATTAATAATATTATACGCGCTATCCCCAGACGTTACCGACCCACTAAGTGACCTGCCCTCTATCCTAAAAACGGCCTACAGTGGTCGAGTATCCTATCCGCTACCTTGCTCGCCGCTTCCGCCGTGTAATGGACCCCAGATCGGTTAAGGGGAGTCCTGCAAGATCGGAGGGTTGGCCTCAGGTCGACGAAGGAGGCTCCTATGTCCGAGCACAATCTCGAAAGTCTCTGGTTTATGCCTTCCACTCGGGTGCAAACCAGAGACCCGCTATCCTCCCTCGGAACGATGCTGCAGACCGTTAGTCCCAGCCGAACCCCCTCGACGCCCTGGACGCGCTTCACCTCGGAGCTCAGTTCCCTAAGGGAACGGAGAACCTCCTCGGATCCACGGTGCGTGACGTCGTTGGTGCCCACATGGGCCACGACCTGCAGCCTAGAGCACTTCGTGCCTTTGACCGATGTCACACAGGCCCACAAAGTACACAAGCGGGGTATGTCGGAATTAAACGAGAGCCCTATGCTGCAAAATTAAAATCTCTCAACCCCTCCATCTGCATCGACATGAGACTTCGAAAATAATCATCTCGAGTTGTTTTTCCGCATTCGAAATGTTACGTCGCATAATTGCATTATTTGGGAGTCCGTACGCGCCGTGCGACATTGCGAGCACCGCACATCGCAGCCACCCCCCAAGCAATCAATATCCCTCTCTCTCTAATTGGACTTTTTTCAGGCGCGTCAATTCCCAGCGTCGCATCCATTCTAGCCGGAAGCTGGGAATTAAATGAAACAGGGAAATGTTTTTGGGGTGACCGATGGAACGCGTCCGAAAAATAGCCCGAATAGCAATATCGGTGAACGTGCGGTGGAGCCCGTCGGTCGCGCCCGTAATGGACGAGGGTGCCATCGGAGGCAGTTCTCCGAGGCAGGCCCGTCGGAGCGGAAGGAGGAAAAGGGTCCCGCGGCTCGCCCGAGAAGAGCCTCCTCCCCCCTAAGGCCTACGTCCTGCCGCCGAAGTAATATCCAGCGGCCAAGATATCCACGCTGTCGTCTCCCTTTGCCTCTGACGTGAAAGGATTTCGGCCCCATCGATGGGGGGTCAAGTCTTAGGCTTGGAAACCCCCGCTGAGAGGAGGGGTCGAGCACCCCCTAGAGTAGGCGAAAGAAAATGTTATACCTCATCCCTGCAGATGGTGCCCACTGGCCGCGTTTTGACCGCTCCAGCCATTGTAGCCGTTAGGCACTCTCGAGTGAGTTGCTCTGGCCCGTGATGCCATCAGTATCAGGACCAAAAATGGGTCAGACGTACTATAATGTGCGGCTAGGGTAAAGGGAATGATGGGTGGGGTGGGGGGATTTGAAAACGAGAGGCGGAGAGTGGCCGTGCCCTCCTCCCCCAAAGGGCTTCCCTCCATTGCTCGCGATTGTAAAAGGAGTAGTAACGTCGGATCTCTCTCCCGAGCCGCCACAAACGGATTCATGCCGAGTGAAGCCGGGGCAAATAATAACGAAAGGGCGGACCTGTGGGGAAATTTTTTCTCTCCCTCCTCGATCCGTGGGGTTGATGTGTGTGTCTATGAAGGGGATGGAGGCGGGGGTGAAACTTAAAAGGTAACGCGAAAACTACGAGGCTGTTTTAAAAGTCCTGGGAAGATAAAAAGCGCCACGGGATTAGTATTGTTGGACCCGTCGTTTTCATCCGCCGGTTAGGCGGATGCCGGAAAGCCTTTCAAATCCCCCGACTCGTTTCCTTCCACTGCACCCCGCCCACAACCTCGATCCCCTCTCCTATCCCCCCTCCTACTTCCCTCTCCCTCACCCACCACGCGAACAAAACCAGGATTAAAAACCGGCGCAACTGCTCGAAGAATGAATGTTAGTGAAATGGCCTTTCTTTCTCTTCCGTAGATTTCCGTCAACAAGCAGTCGTAATACGTATTCTCCTTGGCGCACCCAAGTGAAAGAATATCTAGCTCATGGCTTTCGAAGTCATTCACCCATTGGCCTATTCACTTTTCTGAGTAAACTGGTCGTTTTTATTCTGTCGTTTATAATTTGCAATCTTATGGTGCTGCGATAGTGTAATTAAGCTGTACTTAAATTGTTAGTCGCGAAGAATGGTTTTAATGGTCTCTTATGAAATAAGTTATCAGTTGTAATCAAAAGTGATCACCGGGATTACGTGCATTCAATCACATAGAAGTACGTTTTACAGCAGGCAGGACAAATTTTAAAGAATGTGAAGCAATCCCACGGCACAATGCGTGGGGTAGATTATGTCCTCGGTTATCATTGGCCGACCATGTCGGTAACCTAACCCCTGGGTCATAATGCGATAAATGAAACGCGGCGGTCTTGTCGCATGAACCTAGGTTTGGGTGCTAGATTTTGTTTCCATCCATTCAACGGAATTCAGTATTTAACGCGGAATATGCGCTTGCTTGCATACGTACTTCGGTCGATTGAAACGGAACATTACTTTGGGTTAAAATGGCAAGATCGATCAAAGTTAATCTCCAGATTTAAATATATTTATGACCATAAATTACGCCATTTGTGGGCGCTCTTATTTAGGATCCCTATGATTGATATGTACGCCTCGTGTCAAAAATAGAGCCAAGTTAATTTTTGTAATCCTGTTTGAACTCGATGAAATTACATTTTCTCGTCATTTTCTTTTATGAAGGAAGGTTTACAAATGAAATGTATATCTTGAGTGATGTATAAGTCGTGATAATTAATAAATAGGAGGAGATGATTAGGTTATCAGATGTGAGGATGACATTGAAGTCTTCATAGACAATTTTTTTCGAGACTGGGTGACGAAGGCCCCCCTCGCGACCCCCGTTCCACTTGAGCAAAGGAGTTAGCGGATTACGCCGTCATGCTGTTAACTTGCGGGCAGTAAAAATTATGTGCCAAGTATTATAAATATAAGGATTTACAGCTTCGTTGGCATAATGTATATTGATCGATATAAGTGTATTCCTCACCCTCGTTTTATTGGACCCAAATCTCAACTCTCGTCGGAATTTTTTGAATGTGAGGCTCAGTCTGGTGATAAAATAATGGCACCATTTCATTCTTTTTTACTTAAGTATGTTTGAGCAATGGTCACTTACCTTAAAAAAATTGTTTCCTCTAATGCATATGGGTTTTTTGTGACCGTTTCCACTTATTTCAAATTTATTCAGCCTTAGTCCGAAAACAGTACTTTTTGGCCTTTTACATTGGACTGTTAACAGTGATATCAATGGACACGATTACGAACACCGAAGCCCTTAATGGAGAAAAATCCACCCCGGCGGGAGTCGAACCCACGACTCTTGAGTTGGCAGACGAGGACGTTACCCCGCCGCCGCCGGCCGAATCTTTATTGATAAACGAAGGTGTAATCACCAACGTTATATTTGATTTGAATTTTTACATCGTTCGATAAATGATTCCATCGCAGGTCGACTTCTTCCGCTTCGGCAACCACGTCTCTAAATTCTTCATGGGTTGAAAGCGATATTCGCTAAAGATTATCTATTTGCCCAATATTGCTATCGGTCTATGCTCCGGGGAAAGGCCAGAAAATGGAGACGCCCAATCGATCATGGCCATTGACGGTCGTGTTTGTTGAGGGCAGATAACGGGGAATGTTTGTATTCCATTTTCATGATCAAGACAGAACGCTTTAAAAACATTTCTCCCTCCAAGACCGCTATAATGAACCGTGTAGGATATTTTTTCTAATTTGCAAATTTTCCGTGTTCCCGCAGAAAACTCAAATAACGTATCCCTCTTGCCCTTCAAGCCATTATCGGGGGGGGGATTTGATGGCGTGAGTTCGCTGGTCATTAGGGGTAATTTGCGTTTACCCTAATGCTTTGGGCATCATTTATTCATTTTTGTTAAGTTTTGCATGAGTGTGTGCGCTGCTGGGGTGTAATTTTCCGTGTTGTTTTTTGCATGTGGTATTTTTCGTTTTTACGGTTGGTGACCTAACACCCCCCGCCTCACGCCCTTGCGGCGGCTTGCGGGGTATTATGTAGATGTAGATGAGAAGTTCGAATCGTCGTCCAAGATGTCGCCCACTGCCTTGGTAACCGATTAAGCCGTTTTGGGTGAAACGATTTCTTATGAATCGATAGTCTGTGCGATAGTTAGTTTCACCCAGCTTCATGTTTGTGAACTCCCCTACCAATCCGATGCAGGGCTAAATGCATTCTCTCTTTTGTGTCAGTGTTAAACTAGAATAATTAATACGTTTTAATCCAATAGTTTAAGTTGTGTATGTAATATGCAATGACCAGTCTAACCAGTATTTATGCGAAACTTTCCATTCATGCATAGCAATCACCTACGAAACTGGCAGCTTTTCTCTGCATACCGTTTGGCTCCGAAACATTGTCCGTATGGGCAGGGAGGGTCCCAAGTACTCGGGCGTGTTTTAAAGATACATTTTAGGCTACGCTAATTAAGATATCTCTTTAAATTTTCATTCCAGTGCTTTCCTGTCATTTCATTTAATGAACCCAAGTTTATTTACTGCAGCTCTGTAGTTTCTCCAAACGTGTTTCCCTAAAGGCATATGTTAATGTGAATTTTCAATTATGTTTACGCCATATGTTATAATTTCATTGTTTGACCTACACGACTAGCACCAGAGCATTATAAAGATTATTCCGTTGCAATTGGTTGCCCCAGTAAGGAGGAGGCACAATAGTCTTTTCGAAGTAGACTAAGAAGTTTATTTGGTGGGTTAGATTATTTTTGTATATTTCTCCCGTCGGGGTTGCGTGTTCCGTTTTTGGATTGAGGTTCGCATCAATCGCAGAGGTAGTTTTTGAGATTCGAACCTGAGTTTCTTGCCGTGGGAAGCCGTAAAAATAGCATTACAGGTGGTTCCCCGCCATCGTTTTTTTACTTGCTCTACTAAGGACCGCAGTGGGTTCTCAAGCCCATTGTCACAATCCTCCTTGAATTCCACTTCGCTCCAGTTTGCGCGCCTCAATTGTTATTCATCGTAAATCTAACGGCCGTCCTTCATCGTTGCCCGAGTTTATCGCTTAGCTATTTTGTGCGCGTTCTGGTGATCCTTGTACGCATCCATCAGCCAAAAAAATGTGCGAAAATCATCGGGCGTTTTATTTCTTTATTGCCACGGGGAAGTTGAAAACTGGATACTTATCCGTCGTGCATGAGGCTACACAATTGATTTCTTCGGCTCCTTCATTACGTCGAACTCGTAAAAAAATTGAACATTTTCGTCTTGTTTGTTGCTGTCGAGAACTGTTGACTACACGTATTTGGAAATTCGTGGGATTCGGTGGAGCCCGCTGGAATAAAGCAATGCCCATTCCGGTTAGAATAGTTATTTTAAAGAGGCGCGCTCGGTACCCGAGTCGATTTGCACATTTGAAGGGAAAATCTGTATTTAGGCCAGTGGGCGGATGGGAGTTGAGAGGGTGAGGGCGTCGAAAATTTCAGTACATTGGCCTTAATTATGTTCGTGGGAGTGCTTCTCTTCGACCTACATCTACATAATATCCCGCAAGGGCGTGTGGCGGGGGGTGTTAGGTCACCAACCGTAAAAAGGAGCAATACCGCATGCAAAACAAAAGCGTGAAAAATTACACCCACAGCAGCGCACACACTCATGCAAAAATCCCTTCATCCAACACTCATGCAAACACATATACCGCAAAACAACTAAAAACTGCACCCCAGGATGCAGCACGAAAGCCATCCTACAACACGCTAGCCAGGACACAACAAGCAAGAATGTGAAACATCACTACCACATGAACATGCACCACAAACCGCTCTACCCCCCAAAGAGTCTGTAAAAGGCAGGAAATGCGACCCAACGTTGCAGGTAGCAGGAATTTCCCCCCGCGGAGAGGGACGAGGGATTGAAAGGGAGACTTAAACACAGATGAACAGAACACGAATGAGGTCATTCGGAAAGAATGGGTTATTATAGCAAAACACAAGGTTAGTGGAAGAGCATGCATTTAAATAGAACTAATTATTTTTTAGACACTGAGGGTGGCAAGTGGAATTTTGGCTATCAATAACCCTGCAGTTGCTATCCCGTATTGTCCGTGGGAAGGAGGAGTCCTTGAGTCGGCCAGTTCTGGCATCTATTTCCCGAATTTTATATGCATGATCCAAGCGACCAATTTATGTAGGAGTACGAATAATTTGCGAGAACTCGATGCTGAAACATGCGGATCTGAATTTATTTAATAATTTCAATCTTGCATTGAATCGTCTCTCTGCCAATGATTCCCACCCCAAATCCATGAGCATTTCGGTGAAGCTTTGCGTTTTATGGTAAGAATTTTTTACAAAACGGGCTGCCCGGCGTTGAACCTTCTCAATTTCCCGAATGAGACCTTTTTCACTCGGATCCCACACGCTGCATGCGTATTCTAAATGAGGCCTTACAAGAGCGTGGTAACAACGTTCCTTGACCTTAAATGCCATACGCTTGCATAGTTTTTGTTGCTAATCCGCACCACTCACAGTCTCACACACACACACACGCACCCTTTTGGACAAGGAAGTATATCAGTGGAAGATTTGAATCCAGAAATGAAGGTCATAACAATGGCTTAAGACTCCGCCTTTCTTCAGGAATTCGATCCTCTTGGGTGCCTTAGCATATCGTGAAATCTTGTTCTGACTAAGAGAAAATGTACTGAAATTACGCCAATAAGATTCTTGGGCAAAACATTTCTCCAATGTATTAATTTACAAGCTGCAAACGCAGCATGTACGCGAGTGATTTTTGGATACGTGATGATTCTTGTTTTGGATTATTTTGAATTTTTATTACATTTTCATCTTTCTAGTTTTCATTGTGCATTCTACATCTACATAAATACCTCGCCTTCCACCAAAATCGTGTGTAGCAGAGGGTGCTAGTAGCAGACGGGATGGGCGAGGGCGGATAATGCAGAGAAAAGGAAAAAACATTCTCTAAAATATCTCAAAAAACATGCAAAAATATGTGTATTCTGGCGGAAAATTTTGTTCGCAACTAGTCCCAATGTCAACCAATAAAATAGTTCTTTATTATACGAAAAAGGAGGGAGTCAAAATGAACCACAGCAATTTATACGCATTAGTCAGTATTTTGTAGAAGGAATTTAATTGCTGTTACTTTGGCGTTAATAAATTAAATATGCAGGCTTTTAAGAGGAAATGGACGGGGTGTTTTAATAAAATGTCTGAATTGAGATATAATACGAGCACTTCGTTTATTATATATTCGGGGATTGGTGGAATTATAGCCCATTTGCCACCGGACACATTATTGCGTGCGAAAGGAGCACTATTTGCTCACTACAGACGCTATTGCAATTTGAAACCATTTAGGTATCTTTAAGAAATATCCAGACATTCAGGTACATGGATATACGTAATAATGTAGACCCCACGTTCCGCAAGCAATCACGTGCCACGCATTTTTGCTCCGATAACTTCAGTAAATGTATGCCATTTAACCTGTTTCTGGCGCGATGAGGTGGCCTACGCCGCAGCTCCGAGAACACCTTAAATCTGAGGGGAAGGCTTTCCAATGGCGGTTTCTGGAGACAAAGAAGCACCCAAGTGTGTTGAAATTGGAGTGAGTGGGCAAAGCACATTTGCGCCACCTATTTAGTTACTCGACCATTGCAAAGGATTCTTTCAACTGTCGTTTGAAAAGGATTGTGGGTACCCGTTATGGTTATATATTATCACAAATGTCCATACATTACTACGTAAGGGCCTAATATTTTATTTAAGTTATAGTTTGGCAGAGAGAATGATGAAATATCTGTCGGAACGTCAACTTATTTCTCAACTGAAGTGAATGTGGAGTTGAGTGTTCGATTGTTTAATCAATCCCTCCAATATATCACATTATGTTAGCAAAAATGAAATTCCCTAAAGGAGGCCAACTCCATTGGGGAAACATTTGATTTTTTATGCATCGTGTTTGTCAACAATCTATCTCTTTGTAGAAATGTAACGTTATAATTCCACTTCTATGGATCTAGATTCATTTTGGCCTCTATTATCATTTATTCATTGCAACCTATTGCTTCTTTTAAATATCGAGCCTTGTACTCTTCTTCAACATTGAAACACTCGAGAATGTGACAAATGCGACCCCACCCCAAAACTGCCACCAGAAAATTACTTTCACATCATTTTGTAAAACTTATACTTATAAACGTGTGTTAATGATTGTAGCAAAGAAAATCAGCGGAAAGGTGTTTCTCATTTGGCGTAAAAAGCGGTGATTTTGTATTCTGAAATTTAATAAATTTATTTTCATCCCAAATTCATAAAAAATGTCGATAAAATAGGATTTCCTCAAGTTTAATTCGAATTAAGGTTTTCTGAGTTACTATTATCTTCGATAGATTGATATGTCATAAATACCTCTTTGTTCTAGGGATAAAATGAAACTCTATTTACATCGTTGACCACGGTTTGGGTTTTTGGGCTGAAAATGGCTGTTGTGTATTAGGCAGCGAACGGAGCGACTTCAGCCAACTGGGTGAACACAATCTTGTTGCGCTCATTACACCGTTGAATTGGCAGTGTTTTGTCCCTTCCCTATTTTTTGCCCCCACCCCTCAGCACGAGTTTGGTCTTAATAGAGCAGCAAGCAAAATATATTTCCTTGATACTAACATTTTTGAGCTTGCTCTTTTCCGAAGTTCGAGCGAGCCACGGTAGCACCAAAATACACCACACTCGAAGTGGATATTTCGTCGGCTCCGAAACCTAAAGTAGACCATAAGTTGACAGAAGGGTGCTATTTTGTTTTCTTGTGAGCGCCGTGGGATAATGCGTTGTTGTGCTAAGAATTCGACCTGCTGGAATGCTCCTGACCCTCCAGGTGATTGATGAGAAGGCCCGTTACCCTCCTTTAGCGCCTTCTTCCCCGCCCCCAACATTTTGACTACCTACCTTACACGGTCCATCTTCCCTTTTCTCTTGCGCCCCCGCCACTCCCCGGCGTCCCTGCTTTCGGCCCACCCAGGGCGCTTGACCCCCCGTGCGACCCCTCTCCAGCCACCCCCTCTTTGCCTCCAGTCGAGTCCCCCCCCTCCTTGCCCTCCCTCTCCAGAGGCCACCCCCTCTTTGCCCTCCACAGGGGCGAGACCGGACTCTCGCCTCCACGGAAATTGTCGCGGGTCGAAAATGCGGGGGAGGGGACTTGCGAGAGAGATTGGACTGTGGTTTGGGGGGCCGCGGGAGGGAATGGAAGCATTTCTCCGTGGTGGGCGTCCTTCCGCTAAAAGTCGGCGTCGCTCCCCTCCGGAACCGGAATGCGATTTATGGCGCCCTGATGTGCGTTGACAATTGCATTGCCGTGAGACGTGAGCGATGACCCACTTCATTCGATCGGCGCCGGTCTCATTGTTGACGGGTTCCGCTAAATTCTCCCTTTTTAGAATATACGTAACTATGCCGTTAGATACCCGCATAGCCACGTGATGGTTTCGCCCAATCCCCGTCCGCCTCGCCCTCCACAGTGAATCACCGGCGAGCGATCTTGGGGATTTGATTAGTTCGGACCGAATTCGAACCGATGCAGCCATGGAACTTTTAATCCAGTGGATCTTGAGGACTTATATCGGAATATCGGTTGAATAATTTGAGCATTCCACTTCTATTCCATAGAATTCAGTGGTGAGTTGTTGTGTAGTTGGAGGTATTCTCTTATTCCCAGATAGCATTTCGTAAATAAGTTCGTACATTGCATCGATCACAATTTTTGTGCGGAATACTTGGACGTAGTTTGCCCGTACTCTTCTGTCAATGTTTCCGGGTGCAGGTCCTCGATTTCACCCTGCATCTTGACGCGAAGCTGTGCAAATGGTGAAATAAAAGTCCATTTCTGCTTTAGAGTGCATCCCTTACCTTGACTCTGACCCACAATTTACGGAATGATGATCCGACTTGAAATTTTCTTCTCTTAAGTACAGTTTTCTTTAATGTTCAAGTAAGGTTTTATTATAAATGAATAAATAGCGAATAAATCTTATTTTCATTATTCATATATCCTAACTATCCAACTATAACTTTATTCATTACATTTTCTAGATAAATCTAATAGTTATTTTTTTCCATCCATTACTCCGTGAACAAACCAAGTTTGTTGCGTGCCCCCGGGAAACGCGTATGATACACAAGCATCCCAGGATTCTCTAACGTTATTAGTATCTGAGACTTTTCCGTAGCAGTAATGTAAAAATTAATTAAATTAACTATTTCCGATGCGCTGCACGCGATCTAAATCGGCAATCATTCCAAATTCATGATGATCCTATATATTGGCAATATATACAAAATTCGGCCCAACTACCGAAGGGTGGTAACATTGCTCTTTAGCCCTCTCGCCACATCCTCCTTGCACAAAATCCTCATTTACTTCAAGCATGTTCACATGTCTTGACGCAGTATTTTTATTCGGAAGGGAACTACTTCCATTCCAAAATCTCAGCTTTTACCAAACTACAACTTTTTAAATTTGATTATAATTCTGTCTTAATTAAAATCTGTCTTAATTGAATCAGTGTGGTACACCATTTAAGTCCTCTGCTATTGCTTCTCTTCATCAACATAAATACCACGCGATACACCAAAAAGGTGTGTGGCGGGGGGTACAAGCACAATGTAGTATGGGTAAGAAGAGATAAGGGAGAGGAAGGGAATTGGGAAAAATATTCTCCATAAAACCTCGAATAAACCTGCAAATTTATTCATGTACATACTGGCGAAAGACTTAGTTCGAAACAAGAGTAAATTTAACACGGTAAAATAGTTCTGTGTTATACGTATAAGGAGGAGCTAAAAATGGGTCACAACCATCTATATGATACGATACGTATTGATGTGAGGTTATAGGTTTGTAATTTGGGACTATGTATTTTCGGCCAAATTTATAATGTCGCTCTGTAAAATATCAATTTCGGGCATTGTTTGGCAGAAATGATTTGGTTGGTTATCAGAGAATTTCGATGTGAATTTGGGGAAAATTCATTGAATATTGAATTGAGTTTGATATCTACATGTACATAATATCGCGAAAGCCGCCGCCAGGACGTGTGGCGGGGATGTTACGTCACCACCCGTAAAAGAGAGCAAAACCACATGCAAAGTCGACACAAAATCCCTGTTGGCCTTCTCTGAACTTCTTTCACCTTCATCATCAAAATCAAATCATCGAAATCATGCTGCAGTACTATTTGTCCTTAAAAATTCACGAAAATAGGCTGTACGTTGCAGTGTAGATTATTATTACCTCATTTCTCGCGTAACGCCCAATAAACCCATTTAAGTGCTGCACTGATTCACTCGAAATGAATGAATGTCACTGTTCTGCCAACTGCACAATGCACTACCAGGTAAATACACGTGCGTACGGCATTTTAAAATGTTCCTCCGCCGAAACATAAGTATTTTAAATTAATTTGGAATGTACCATTGTTTTCACATCGCCGGACGGCGGAAATCTCATTCCACGACACGGAAGGGATCGGGATCCATTGCTGGAAGGGATTAAAGAGATTCCACCTTGAAGTTCTGATCAACCTCCGCCCAGAACATTCTGCGGAGCGAAAGCAAGCAAGCCAGCCAGCCCGCCCCCCCCCACGCTCTCCATCCCTCTCTCCCTTCGTGATCTCGCTTCGCGCACAGCTGCCACCCTTTTTCCCCCCGCTCCACTCCCCTCTGCAGCCCGTCCTTCGCCTCGCACTCCCCGAGCCTTCGTTCCTCCTTTCTCCCCCCGTCCCTCACGCCCCCGGCGCAGCCGTCCACAAACACTCCCAATCCCCCCCCCCCACCAGAGCTACGAATTCGCCGCTCGGGTTAGCCTGCTGGCCAGCGCGCTCGTCCTGAAAGCTTTCTCAGGCAGGGGTCCATTCCTCTACGGGCAAGGACTTGGCGTCCTTTTGAGTTGGCGGCGCGCGATGGTAGGTGAAAGTGAAGGGTGGTCTCTCTCTCCGCCGTAAAATCGTCCATAATTGTTCCGAACCATTGGGCATCCTAAGGACTCGAAGAGACCGGGCGGTCGACCGTTGATATCCCCCCGACGGGTGATTATACGCCGTGCCTCCGCTGTGACCCGAATGACATCAGAAAAACAAGACCACTTCGCCGATGGCTTTAAATGATCTTTGCCTCTTGGTAGGATTCATAATGGCGTCAAAATCAAGGTTCAACACACGTTTGTGGTACGTAGACCTGGTCTTCGCATGAGATTTACTCCTTTGATCCCATTGGGGTACAGATTCACCACACCCCGCAGTATTGCGTATTGAAATTCTGGTTTTCTAATCCCCTTACTCATGTTGCAGCTGAGCGGTGGTATAGTGCACGAGGTGATTGTCATTTCAGCATCATACTGTCGGCACTGTAGGGGACATGTGATGCTTCCAATGATGTCGCAGTATATTTAGAATAGTTAGGGTGAGAAATACGCTCAGTCTAAGGTACAATAAAGTTTGTACATGTCTTAAATACGTAATGTGAATAAGAGGCAGATATTTTTCCCCAGAAGAAGTTGAAGATGTATTGAAACTTCATGATGGGGTGAACGAATCATAATATACGAGCTTAGTATCTCTCGATCGATTGGAGAGACAATAGATTTGAAATTCCAATTATTCGTAGAGCATCAAAATACAGCAATATTTTGCATCGGAAGTCATCTTGGAAGTTGGTTGTTTCATTAGGTAGCCTTCCTGATAGCCATTTTGAAAGAATACCGACTGCCTATCCGTAATGGGCACCACATTATGTCCGTAAACGGCCGCAAGCACGTTTGGAGGAGGGTTTAATGGTATCAGCCATACATATAGAAATATTGGTTCATGCTTATACTAATTTATTTATTTATTTAGTATTTATCCGAAAACAACCATTTTGGCCTTACCAGTAGATTTTTAACGCGAAAAAGCAATGAAGATAATTTCAAGCACCCATGCCTGACGAGAATATGGGTGGTGCGGTGGCTGACGTACTGGCTTACCACCCAGAGGTCCCGGGTTCGAACCCTAGAGGCGGCCGATTTTATTCAGTAGTGTCCCGATCCCTAAGAGAGGTGCTTTGTGTAGAACATGCTGAGTGAGTAGGCCGTCCGTCGGATGGGACGTTAAGGTGCGGACCCCTTGGCGCCCTTCGATTAGAGTAGGCTTATACCGACGCCGGGGTTCTCTCCACCCTTCCTTTCCCATCCATCCCTAATGGCGCAAATGACCTCGGCTGTCGGTCGCCTCCCCTAAATCTACTACTACCCATGCCCTAGATAGAAGAAAAGCCACCTATTTGTAAGCTCATGTCTAACTATCGTGCGCATAAATTTCAAAATACAGCGTACAGTAATTGTTACGCTTGACCATTTCATCAAATTCTGGTTTTCTAATTAATTTATTCTTTTCGGGCTCTTGGGTTCAATGTTATGAATGCTGTTCGTTCGTGGGAAGAAGTCTTTAACTGCTCTCATTGAGAACCAAGAGGCTTCCAAACTCTTCCTTGTCTCTAACCAGTTCACCTGGTGCTTGCACCCCCTGCCACACACCGCTGTGATGGATAGCGGGGTATTATGTAAATGTAGATTAAGCTAATCCCTCGCGCAATACCCATCACGCTTGCTCTCTTCTTAGAGAAATTTGCATGAAACCAAGTAGATTTTTCCTGAACGTTATCCAATTTAATGTTTCCTCTGTGAATTCGCGTATTCTAAATTTAGGTCTTTTTCTTTTTTTGATAACTTTTTACTGCAAACCGTTATCTTCATACTATCATATTCAGACTACATGATACTTTATTGAGAAAGAAGTCCACTGGCAAATTTAGTGCGAACCTCTCTCGACATAGACCAGGTATTTGAGCGGTGTAATTAATGAGGTTTAGAATTGAGTATCCAAAAATGTAAACCACTGAAGTTTTGAAAAAAAAACAAGAAAGTAACGTAAATTATGAAATGGATGAGATCATTTGAAGCATTTCAGAGCAGATAAAATGCCTGCGAGTTACATTGACATCAAACCTTGAATGGTGTACACACAGAATAATAAATGCGGGCTAGCCTTAAAGAAGCCAGATTTCATTTGACGAATTATAGGAAAATGTAATGAAGAATGAGAGAGAGGTGTTATAACGATTTGGTTGGACCACATTTGGAATAGGTGTCATTTATCGGGTATCTCTATAAATATGTAGATAAAGACGATTGTTGGATAAGGTTCAGAGAAAATGCAGTAGATTTTTTTAAGAATTGCAACGATATGAGTGTAAACGTTATTGGGTATGTTGGAGGGATTAGGTCGGGAGCCTCTCGATTCACGAAGAGAGCAGGCTTCACTTTTAGATAGGCACATAACACCCGATTTTTCTTTTGGCACCGAGGGAATTATGATGACACCAAATTACAAAGGTAGATTGCATCACCGAGGTAAAACAAGGGAGACACCGTCTTAGACAGATTCGTGCACATATTTGTTCTTCCATCATACGATACACAATCATGATAAATAGAACCCAAGCGCCCGAAATAATTAAATTAACCTGAATACTGAAACGTAAAGATAATTAAAACAAAAGTTGAATGAGGCGCATGTACGTATTGCATGTATGCGCGTGAGTGTTCTCGTATGAGCTAAGATATTTGGATGCGTGACTGATGCCCTAACACTTCCAGGCAGAGGCCTGTGAGGTAGCATGTAGATTTGGATTCATCTCGATTCGGTTAGATTGAAAAGTGATGGTGGCATGGTGGCGCCGTACGCTTCATTGACTCTCGGATTGCTTACCTCTCCCCACTCTATCGGAATAATGTTCCCGATGTAAAAAACTCCTCTGCGGTGGTCGCTCAGCTCACCAATATCAGGAAACATTTCCATAATTCATGAAACACGATTAGATTTTAATTCTAATGCGATGGCAATAGTGAATTCCAAATGTTTGAGTGAAATTTAATTTTTGGGAATGAGATTGTTTGTCAAGTCTCTCAATTTGGGTCCATCCCTGTCAATAGTCCAATCATGTGAAATGGAAACCTGCTCGAGGAATTTATGTGTTTCAACGCGTGCAACCAACAAATGGGAAGGAAAGCTAGCCGTGATCCGTCCGGGTCATGCATTACTGTTGGAGCACCCGAAAGTCACGGCGTGATCTTCGCCTGCCCTCTGTCACTTGGCATCGATATTGGTTTTAAAGACGGCACAGCAGAGGAATGGGTTTAGACGAGTCGTCCCGGAGGGATTCCCGGGAGAATCATTTCTTAGGGGAGACGAACACCCATATTCTTTGATTTCATTTGTCATTCGTTGTTCGCGGAGATCACAACTTTCCGTCATTTTCACTTCCCAAGTCCGTCAATCGGCGTCTTTATTATTTGCCGATTGTCTCGTGGGTTCGCCGCATTGAGTGGATTTGCTTCTTCTCTCGTTTTAGTCTCCCTGAATGAGTTTCGTTGATTCATGACGTTATTTCGCGTTTACATTTCATAATTTGCACATTGAATTCAGTTGTCTCGGACGGAGTAGGGATCCCATTTTTTTTGTTTCCTGGTTGTTGGATATTGGCTTAATTAAAAAATCACTAGCTTGAATATTTATTTTGAATTTTTTCCAGCACCATAAATTAAATTAATGCCTTTCTAAATCTGGGCATCTTATCTATGACTCAAGTAATGGACTTCCGTTTTTTAAATATTTACAAAATTTTAAATGTTAACCTCCTGGATTTTTCTTTATCCCTGACCATCCATGTAATTAGGGCTCAGTAATAATTTTTATCGCCCCTTAATGTTAATCCAGTGGACGCCCCTTAATGTTAATCCAATTTTTTTATATGGCTCCATATTTTGAAATTTAATCCAATCAATTGATAAGTATGGATCTCCACGGTCTATTTTGTTACAATTGATAACAATCGGTGTGTACGTGTTTGATGGTAATATAAGACTTGCCAGTTTGCCAGTGTGACGGTGCCGTCATATGATTGCACCGCCATGGGCAGGAAGGCAATTGATATACGTCAATGACGTTGTGTTGTTGGTTTTCAAGGTCTAATCCTAGTCTCTTGTGGTTTTCTTGTTTGTAACTTGGTCTGTAAAATTAAAAATACTAAACCCGATTACATTCATTCGTAGATGCATCGTCAAGTCGTCATGTCTGCTTTCCCAGAATAGCAGCTGACATTCGTCAGCTGTTGAAGTATCATGCTTTACATACCGGATAAATCTGTCTGCTTCAATGTGATTATTAATTTATGACCCTCGATCACCAGCTCAAACAAGCGGATGCATCGTTTTATTCCTTTCTTTCGGCAAAGTGAAAGTGAACTCAAAAGAGTGACATACTATGCGTACGAGCTCGTATATGCTTCAACAGATGACTCTTTCTGATTCTGCTCTTCATAGGCTACTCGGGTTTTATTACTCGCCTTGTAAAGGTTTCTTTCAAGTGTAATTGCTATGTTTTTTAATTCGCTTTTCGTATTCAGCATCGGCATTGAAATTTATTTGAGTCGCCACGCAGAAAAAAAGTGGAGAGGTATGTTTATATTGTAAATCATTCGAAGTTTTTAATGCTATAACATTTAGTTAGTAAATTCAACAATTAAGCTTTACCAAGGTACATTGACTCTTTTTGGCATGATACATTGGTTATGGCTGAATCTGATGAATTTTAATTTCATGATTTAACCAGCAAGCAGCAGGACAGAAGACGCAGAAGAAGAAGACCACATGAGTTAGAATAAGAACGTGATGAAAAAGGACAATGATGAGGACAGGAAAACTGGAGAATATTAAGCGAGAGATGGAAAGGCGAAAAATAGAAATTTTTAGGTCTATGCGAAGTGTGATGGAAGGAGAGCGGGGATTACTGGAGTGATAATTATAGAATAATATACAGCGGCGGGGACGAGAGCCAACAGAAGGTGCCATTGTATTAAATAAAGAGGTAGGAAGAAGCGTAGTCAAAATTGAACAGGTATTAGACAGAATATTACTAGTAGAGATAAAAGCAGAACCGACGAACTAGGTTATTATTCAGGTATACATGCCACCGAGCAACCATAAGGAAGAAGAGGTCGATCGGATGTACGATCAGTTAGAGGACATAATCGCGTGTTTTCCCGTAGGGAAACATTTGATAGTGATGGGGGATTGGAATGCGACGGTAGGCGAAGGAAGAGATGGTGATGAGGTGGGGGACTACGGTTTGGGCACGAGGAATGACCGCGGGGAGAGAGCAGTTCAGTTCTGCAGGAGACAGGGGCTGGTTATCACCAACACTTGGTTTAGACACCACAAAAGACGCAGGTATACATCGAAAATGCCAGGTGACTCAGAAAGGTATCAGCTAGATTATATCCTGATTAGACATAGGTCTAGGAACAGTGTGATATTCTCGCACAGCTTCCCGGGAGCGGATGCGGACTCTGACCACAATTTAGTTGTTATGAAATGTAGCGTCCGTTTCAAAAAGATAAGGCAGGGGCGGCGATTTAGAAAATGGAATGTAGAATCATTAAATGGTTTGAAAAGGAAGGAATACAAACAGGCGGTAGAGGAAATCATGAAGGATGGTAAAGCGCTAAGTACTATCGAAGAAAAATGGGAAAGTTTCAAGAAAGGGTTCTCTAAAGCCGCAAAAGACACTATTGGAACCGTTAACGCTAAAAGGACTAGGAAACCATGGATCACGGATGAGATGATTACAAAGATGGATGAGCGGCGAAAATGGAAGAATGTAAATACAGAGTTAGGCAAAATGAAGCACAAAGAATTAAACAATAAATTGAGGCGGGTAACAAATAAAGCAAAAGAAGCATGGTGGAAGACGCAGTGCGAGGATATGGAAAGTTTGCAGAGGAAGGGTGAAATTGGTGCGCTGTACAACAAAGTTAAATCTTTATCGGGAAGAAAGAAAGAAAGATCTATGCTAACAGTTAGAGATAAGGCGGGTAAGAAAATAGTTGACACAGGAAAGATCCAAGAGAGATGGAAGGAATATATAGAAGAAATGTATACTAAAGAACTTCGACCAACAAAGTTAGACATTGAATAAGAATATGGCGTAGAGGAAGATAGCTTAGCTCCAGGCATACTCGACGATGAGATAGAAAGGACATTAAGGGAGATGAAACTAAATAAGGCCATGGGGGTGGATAACATTCCCACGGAACTATTGAAATGTTTAGGAAAATGTGGGAAGAAGAGGCCATATGGGCTGATTCGTAGTATCTATGAGGAAGGAATCTGGCCGGAAGACTGTGAGATCAGTTTTAGTTCCTATTCCGAAAAAGGTAAAGGCTACATCATGTGAGGACTACAGGACAATAAGTTTGATATCCCACGGAGCTAAAGATGATCTCAGGATCATAAACAAAAGGATAGAGAGTAGGGCAAATGATTACTTAGGGGATGATCAGTTTGGGTTTAGGAAGGGGAGAGGTACGCGTGATGCCATTGCAGTAATGAGATTATTAATCGAGAGGAATATAGAATACAACCGGGAGGTATTTGCCTGTTTCGTATATTTCGAAAATGCGTTTGATAGAGAGAATTTGTAAAAGCTAATGAGTATATTGCAGAAAATAGGAATAGATTGGAGGGAAAGGAGGCTTATCCGCAACCTGTACATGTCTCAGACTGCTCAGGTGCGGGTGGGGAACGGGGAGTCCGGTTGGGCAGTGTTAGGAAGAGGTGTAAGGCAGGGTTGCCCATTATCACCGTTGCTGTTCAACCTGTATGCAGAGGAAATGATTACAGAGGCATGGGAAGAGCCGGAGGTAGGAATGAAAATGGGCGGGGAATTCGTAAAATCAGTTAGGTTCGCGGATGACCATGCTTTAGTTTGTCAGTCAGCCAAGGGGTTGCAAGCATTGCTGAGTGATTTGGAACTTCAAGGAGACAGGTATGGGATGAGAATCAATATTAATAAAACAAAGGTTATGCGATTTTCTAGAAAGAAAAAGGTTACGCTAAACATTAAAATAGGAGGGCAAAAACTAGAGCAGGTAGAAAAGTTTACGTATATCGGAAGCGTTTTGGACCAACACGGTCAAAGTAGTAGGGGCGTAAGGAGAAGAATTGCGCTAGGCAAAGAGGCTTTCGCAAGGAGGAAGGAGTTGATGAAGGGGACGTTGTGTAACGATGCTAAAAAAAGAATTAAATATGGAGTGTAGCTATGTCCGGCGCGGAAACGTGGTAATTGAAGCAGGAGGATAGACGTAGACTGGAGGCTTTTGAAATGGGGGTATGGAGAAGAATGGATAAGGTGAAATGGACAGAGAAGAAAACAAATGAGGAAGTACTTGGTATGGTGGGCGAGGACAGGGGTTTGTTGGGAGAAATCCTATGGAGGCAGGAAAAGTGGATGAAGGGGCTATTGACCGGCAGTGGGAGGTTGAAGACTGTGATGGAGGGGAGAATGTTGGGCAAACGAGGAAAGGGAAGGAACAGGATAGGGATGTTGGACGGGATGAAGGGAGAAAGAAGATACGTAGAGATGAAGAGGGGCCTGATGTTGATTAGGATGTTGTGTTTTGCTAGGAGTCGCAAAATATTTATTTAGGAGCTTTTTCCATCCAAAAACCTACCTTAACCGGCAGATTACCTAATAATAAATAAAAATAATTCTCCGCCATATTTGGTTACTTTTTCTCCTGGCGGGACTGTTATTCGAAAATGCTGTCTCCCATTCCTTTCTTTCCTTCACATAGTGGGTATAATTTTCTGCTTCCCGAGGTGTGTTTTACATTCCATAGTCTAAGAATATCGCTTAATAGGTTACGAGAAAATCAGACGACAGTTAAAAAGAACCCAGCATTCATGATGAAGTATAGTTTACCATGCCCCCAGGTCTCGATGCCTAGCATTATGTATGTATATGCCCTGAGGAATGGATCCCTAATGCAGGAGAAAAAATTGGTAAATTTCGTACGAAATATCTTCAAGCATTTAAGTGTGGTTGAAATGAGAGTGAAATTCCAAATGCGCCTTTGTTCAATTTCTTCTTGAAACTATTTTGTTTACCTAATGAATTAATATACTATTGTTCGAATGGCTCGCAGAAATACTTCCAATTTTGTAATCAGATCACACTAGGTAAATATAGCAACACAGTAGAAATTCGCAGATCCGACTCGTAGGGAAGAAAATGTTGAGAAACTCGATGTGCCAGCTCCGTACTCTCAGCACCGCTGATTGAGTCATACTTTTCTGTCAGCCGTAGCAAATATTTAAAGGAGATCGTATTCTACAGAAATGAGTGGGGAGAAAGCAGAAATCGGTCTTTGGCTGGGGGTTGGAAGTCATTGCATGGCGTTGAGAAATTTACTCTTGCCGACCGATGACATATATTCGATAGCCGTCCATGTCAGATGCCCTGGACGTCATAATCAAGTCCCGAGAATCACACTACTACTACTACTAATCCAGAGCATGCAACATTCCCGTATGCGTGCGAAGGGCGGAACGGCTGCGGAGGAACTGGAGGCGTCCAACTCGCATCGCCGTATGCACCATGAAATGATGATTGCGGACGGGACGGCTTTCACATGTTTTCTGTACTTTTGGATTCATTTGAGTGTGGTTTCTCTGGGGATTTTCTCCCACGGAAATAATAAATATTCATGTGAAAAACGCAGGGCGTTGGAATTGGAAATATTGTTTCATTTTTATGGTTTCGTTTGTGACATCGCTTCGAATGAGGCATTTTAATCCTCTACTCTATTTTCTTAGATTTCTTTTTACGTAAAAGAAGTGGGTCGTTCAACTTTTTATATCATATAACATTAACGTACTTTCCGTCATCAACTTTCTTTTAGGAATTTGGATATTTTGTGATTTCTATCGATCCCGTATCGGTTAGGATTAAATTAAGTCACTTTCCAAGTTTGTCACGGAATCTTTACGAATGAATAAGGTGTCAACCCTATAGCCAATAATGATTAGTTGAGAAAAACTCTATACAGATATTTCGGTCAGCCAAGTGACCATCAACTGGATCGGGAAATGTTGACAACGGGGAAGACAACAATAGCGAAGCACTGCCCGCGGTTAAGTCAAATGCCGAAATATCGGTGTGCAGTTTTTCTCAAATATTCATTATTGGCAATAGAATTGACACCTTGCCTAATCACCGCCAATAGTTCACACTATCTTCGTTTCATCTTTTCGAATGTTGACTCATGATCATTATTCTCAGATTCCTTGCACAGTGTGCTGCCTCATTCTTTTACATTCATTGAATGGAGTACAACTTTGATTAACGTTGATCGTAGGCTTTCGCAGCTGTTGAGAGATGCAGAGGTAGTTCTCGGGCTGGACTGCGTGAGAGACATTTTTGGCTCAACGTTTCTCTCCCGTTGCAGGGAGCGTCTTCAGGAGCGAGCGATTAACGTTATGTAATGAGAGATTTATTAATGAGCGGAAAATGGTGCGGGATGCTTATCAGTCCTCATACCTTGATCAGTTCTATTTGCTACAATTCTTGCTTGTGGCTACTCGTTATTTTTCCAGGTTCTTTACCTTTGCTGCATAATTTCTTCCCAATGAACCCATTCGAGGGAGTTGTGGAAGTCTGCCCTCCGAAGTCATTAATTCGCGGAGTGTTTTTAGAGCGTGCGTGTGGAGTTTCAATGTGATCGTACCTTATCCATCAAGATGACTCTTATGCCCTTTGAAGGTATATTTACTCACCACTCAGCGTGTGCTGCTGCATGTAATATAGTTGAAATTAGATTGCCGTAAGAGTCCACAGGTTAAGGTTTGATATGAAATTTGAAATCCTGACGGTCTCCATTTACATTATCTTAAACTTATCGGTATTTTAGGTCAACGCATGAGTGTCATTATTATAATAAAATGGGCACATGTTCCCAATGCCGAAACCAATGCCGCTTTCAGTTTTTATTAAGGGAAGCGGAACTCTACAGAACGTAAATTAGACGAGACACCCGGGTGTAAAATGAATAGACTTGGACGTGCGGTGAGCCAAAAAGACGGAAATAGGCGAGGGCGTTCTAAAGGTAGCTCAGCCTTGGCCCTTGAGGAGGAATATTTTCAAACAAAGCGCAACAAGTTTTGAAGTTTCCATCCAAAAATAATTGCTCTGCGTAAAATGTAGACAAGAACACCCGTGTCGTTTATGGGCCTATAAAATTATTCGATGGATGTGAGGGGCGTTTTTAGGTGAATCCTTCCGAGGGTATCGAACAAGTATGTCACTTAAATTTGTGGTCTGGAATTTATGGCATCCATATAAATCCTTCAAATGAGTCGAAAGGTAAATATATCACCCGTGCACTACCCTAACCGTTGAGTGAACATTCTGGGGCCCGTTTTTCTCTCACCTCGCAAGTAGTTCGGTTTTGATCCCGAATTTCCTTGCACAAAAGATATATTTTCTGCTTCTGATTTTAATTCCAAAATAAAAGCCATCTCCGGAATCGATCAATGGGATGAAGCTGTTGGTAATGTGATAAGTTTTAGTGAGTGAATATGAATCATTGTTCATTTCTTGTGCCCTCACTACCGAAAGGAATGCATGATACGAGTATATTTCCCAGCGCCAAATCAGTGAGTGATATAAGGTCTTTTCTCGTCACAAATGCAGCTCATGTTTCATAGAACATATTCCTTCATTTTGGTTGTATCTGTATCCCGGGAGGTAATGCCATCAGTGTTTTTCTAGCTATGTCTTTAAGTTTCGTGTGGAGCCTAATTAAGTGTCATGCCCATTTCGCAATGCTGATGAAATATTTTATGAATTGAAAGCGTTAGCACAAGGCCACGAGAAACTTAATGGTGCATTTGTGAAATAGCATCCGTACAAATTCGAGAACGCAAGCAATCTACATATTACCCTATATATACAAGCCGCCGCAAGGGCGTGTGGCGGGCGGTGCTAGGTTACCACCCGTAAAAGGGAACAAATTCACATTCAAAACCAAGTAATTTGGTTCATTCATTTGTATATTGTCAATATTTCTGCATTATTCAGTGATTTTGAAGATGCTTTTTGCATTGTTGTGAAGCACTTTCCGTACAAACGCGGTCTCCCGTAGATGTTTGAGAAAGACTATTTACGAGCAACGATTATGTAAGTCCAGAGTACGCCCTGTTAGAGCATTGCTCATTTGGTTTATCATTAAGTCTCTGAAAGCGCAAGAATGATGATAATCTAGAGTCATTGGGAGGGGCCTATTTCACGCAAATAGAAGGCACTTCAATATTGTTAATATTCTCTTATAGAACGTTCTAATGGCAATAATCGGTTGCCACACTTCCCATTAATGTCACGGGATGTGATTGTGTAACTTGTAAATTCTTGCATTTACGACTCTTGCTGTACATCTCGTGGGAATTTGGCTCCCACTGATTAGAATTTCACACTTCGGTGGGCCCAGTGTTGAGTGAATTCTATCGACACCTACCGAGCTGAGAATCGGGTTAATTACATTGTCTGTGGTGTTTTAATATTAATATTGACTAACATTTGAGAAACATTTCATTTTTTTGGCGTGCTTGGTGTGTAATCACCTATCACCCGCTGCCACCCACTCCAGGGATTGCTTGCCAGTGTACCATGTAGAAAGATTGATAGAACGCTTTGCCCTTATATTCGATTTATGTATGTACGTTCAATTTGAAATGGCTATGGAAACTGACGATTAGTACTGATTGGTTGGTGAATGATTTTTCGAAAAATAGCTGAGCGTAGTATTTTGGTGAAATTTTGATCAAGTCGTGTTTGATGAAGACTTGACTGTATTTGCTCTGCAATAGCATTCATGGCAGGCGTGTGGCGGAGCCTCGATCGATTTCTCAAAACGCTGACCATGGGCATAATTTTCACTTTCCCCGACACCTTTAGTATTTGAATTTATAGTTTCTCTGAAGAACATGAACTTTTGACCTCTTATTAAATTTATAACATTTTGACCGCGGAGTCCAGATAACATGGTACGTTTATAAAATGAGATCTAAAGGCGCCTAATAATCGCTTTTCGTCGCAGTTTTCCCGGCGAGAGCGTGAATACAATGTTAATCTCAAACCAGATGAGTCGGAATTCAAATGTAATCCTGGTGATATCTATTGAGTTTTTCTCTTATTTTTTTAACTTTTGACTCTTTCAAAATTTATGGGAGCAATTTATTCTTTACTCGAAGTTATTCGTAGAAGACATTGTTTCATACTTGGCGTCAGAGAGTGGAGTTAATTTTTGTAATGGAATATTCCGCAGAGTATTTTTCCAGTTGAATACCCATTATCTTAGCAAAAATTAACGCAACCTCCTCGGAGTCACATTAGCGTTGTGGTCCGTTCACTTCCGGGCTAACTCAATGTCTGCGGGTTCTTATCCCGCTTTGGTCTCAGAAGTTGATTGTCACATGATAATTTATGTCGCTTGAAATTTGCGGTGCGTAAGATCTCAGACATCGGGGCGTTTTAAGGTAAGCGCTTCAAGTCATTGTGGCTATTATCTCTGAATTTTATTGACATTTCACAGCATCAGTGGTTGGTGCTATGGCAGTTCCGACCGTGAACGTCTCTTTCACACTATAAATTTTATGGCACATTGAACCTTACGTAAAAACGAAACGTCGCTAACCTAGGCAGGAATCGAACCCACAAACTTTACGGCGAGCAAACTGCAGACCATAGAGCTCCGTGAGGCTCTATCTCACCGTTTGTGAGAAGGCCGCGAGGGCTTTTTTTTAATATCCAAAACTCGTATCTTCTCGTAGCTAGACCATGGAAAAGTGGGGTTTTTATGAGCTTGCCATTGAAGTATCATAGCCGGTACCTAGCTGTAGTTGCACGTTAGCTACGTCGGCAAGGGTTGAATCGAGCCGTGAATTTGACTGAAAAATCCATCAGAAGATATCACTCATCCATGGTGTATAAATCAATTCTAGGGAATTATATCAAGCAAAATTGTAAAAGTTTCAACTGCCAAATCTTTTGAATGCTAACGAAATTATTTGTTGTGCCATGAAGATGTGAAAGGGTCAAGGAAACCAGATGTTTTTGTGCCATGCTTTGGTGCGTGGGGGTAGTTTTGCGTCGAAAACTTTTGTCCCATATTATCCACCACTCTTTTTCTCTCTCAGTGAATACCGCACATATTTGCATTAGTATACTCTTGTGAGTACAGATCAACCCGAACACAGACTAATTTTTAAATAAATTAAATGCATATTACAAAATATATCTAATTTTCCGTTTAAAATATTTGTTCCGTTCAAAATATAGCACGTCAATGAAATATGTATTAGATTACTGCTCATTAAAATGAGTTATTTCTTTAATTGGCTTCCAAGTTTATTGTATTTCTGTGTGTTTATATTATTTGAGTAGTTCTATACCTAAAATTAAAATAGCTATTCCAGGTTAAGTAGTTGAAATGTAATGAAATAATTGACTTTGTAATTCCACACACTTTATTTAAAAACACGACCCAGGTTTCGACGTTGAACGTCATCCTCAGACCTGATGATGACGTTCAACGTCGAAACCTGGGTCGTGTTTTTAAATAAAGCGTGTGGAATTACAAAGTCAATTATTTCATTACATTTCAATATGTTATGCAATTTCCACAAAGTTACGCCTGAGACAACAAATTTTCTAGGTTAAGTAGTTAGTTAAGTAGTATGTATGATAATAAGCGAACAGGTACATCATAATAACGGTGGTCATATGGGAAATTTTATTATATTTAAAAGGTCAGCATTTTGTGCAAAGTTTTCCCTAAATTTATTTATGCACTTATGTTTGGTTTGCATGGTATTTCAATGCGTTTCGAACCTGCCCTTGGAAGTTAGAGACAATCTTGTGATAATCATGGGAACAAATATCCCCTATCTCTTTGAAACGTTCCTGACTCCCGAACTCTCGTTCTCCGCCAATAATCCATCACGAATCCCTCTTTATGTTTCTCCCCATTGTCTTTTCAGTCCACTGGAAACATTCTCAATTTCTGCGAGGTTGGTCTGAAAATTTCCGGGACGGCACCCATCAGCGCCTTGGCAGCCTCGGAATTCCCGGAAACCCTGTTGACCTCGGTGACCGTGGCGACGACCGAGTTCCACACGGTCGTCTTCCTAGGCACTAAGGAGGGCCGCCTCAAGAAGGTATGGGCACCACTCTCCCCTTTGCACCTCTCACCTTCGCCCACCGTTCACAAGAAACCTCCGAAATACCCGAAGAGCGGTTCGGCGACGAGGGCACTAGAAGCCATGGAGCCACTGGGAGCGTCTCGTCACTCAGGCTGAATTCCATGAATTTGGTTTAGTCTTCAAGTTTTTAATACTATTTTGTGCCCACTTGCCCGTGCAGATATCCCTGGCTGTCATATGCACCGTGGAGGCTGCTGTCTTTCAATTAATTTCCGAAATCGGTTGTATGAAATGCATGAATGTTTCGATAGTCCCTGTTTGTCATGGATTTGGCCATGAATATTTTATGACCCTTGTTTCTTCATTCAGATAGTGAAGACAATCTTAATCGCAAGTGCTCTCTCATCTACCGAAAGCATTGCATACAAAAGATATTGGTCATATAAGAAACAAACCCCAGTATCATTATTGTTGTGAATTGTTTAGGTCTTCTAAAATTTATGCAATTGAAAGCAAATATTTACTCCCGGGTACTCTGTGATATATTTGATCCTGCCCTCCGCTCCTAACCCACTAAATATTTATTCAACCTCGGAATGCATGTATTTTCTGTTAAATGTACTACTTTGCGTTCTTAAGCTGCAAGTATTTCTAATGTGTCACTTTGTTTTGTATGGCTAGCAAAAGCCAAGCTCGTCTTTTCTTGAGGTAAATATTAGAAAAAGGATAGGATATAATGAAACGTTCCTGGCCAAATTGTAATGGAAATGCCATGAAAAAATATTGCCACGTCATGAGTTATTATTATTGAGGTACCTAATTACCTTAAATCCATAATAGGTCCCTCTTCATCTCTGAGTACTTCCTTCCCCCCTTCATCCCGTCCAACACCCCTATCCTTTTCCTGCCCTTTCGCCGTTTGCCTAACATTCACACCTCTATCACAGTCTTCAACATCCCACTGCCGTTCAATACGCCCCTCATCCATTTTTCCTGCCTCCATAGGATTTCTCCCAACAAGCCCCTCTCTTTGCCCACAATACCAAGTATTTCCTCATTTGTTTTCTTCTCTGGCCATTTCACCTTCTCCATTCTTCTCCACACCCACATTTCAAAAGCCTCCAGTCTACGTCTATCCTCCTGCTTCAATGACCACGTTTCCGCGCCGTACATAGCTACGCTCCAAATTAAAGTTTTTACGAGTCTTTTCTTAATATCCTTACTCAACGACCCTCTCATCAACTCCCTCCTCCTTGTAAAAACCTCTTTGCCTAGCGCAATTCTTCTCCTTACGATCCTACTACTTTGACCGTGTTGGTTCAAAACACTTCCGAGATACGTAAACTATTCTATCTGCTCTAATTTTTGCCCTCCCATTTTAATGTTTAGCTTAGCCTTTTTCATTCTAGAAAATCGCATAACCTTTGTTTTATTAAAATTGATCCTCATCCCATATCTGTCACACTGAGTTTCCAATTCCCTCAGCAATGCTTGCAACCCCTTGGCTGACTGACAAACTAAAACTTGGACTGCTAACTGATTTTACGGATTCCCCGCCCACTTTCATTCCTACCTCCAGCTCTTCCCATACCTCTTTAATCAATTCCTCCACATATCAGTTGAACAACAACGGTGATTATGGGCAACCCTGCCTTACACCTCTTCCTAACACTGCCCATCCGGACTACCCGTTCCCCACTCTCACCTAAGCAGTCTGAGATGTGTACAGGTTGCGGATTAGCCTCCTGTCCCTCCTATCTAGTAATATTCCTCTATTCTTCTCTATTTCTGTCCTTCCTATCTATTCACTCTATCAACCGCCCTTTCGAAATCTACGAAGCAGGCAAATACGTCCTGATTATATTCAATATCCCTCTCGATTAGTGATCTCATTACTGCAATGGCATCACGCGTGCCTCTCCCCTTCCTAAACCCAAACTGATCATCCCCTTAGTAATCATTTGTCTTGCTCTCTATACTTTGGTTAATGACATCATGAATGTTCCATTTTTTACTATCAAGAGGAGCAAATGAAAGTTTTCCCATGGAATTGTTTAAATGTGTACTAGTAGCGGGAGGGTTTAATGTTTCCCCCCAAAAAGTACTGCATCATCCTTTGTTCTTCTGTTACAGCTATAGACATATATTTTCCATACCGGAGTCTTAGTTCGCTCCGAAATAATTTCATGGCCAAGTTTAGGTGGTTGGTCGCTCACTTGATACATCCCTTATACGTTGTGTCGAAGACCCATTGTGTTCGTTCCTGCGTGGTGCACCTGTGATCGGATTTTCAGAGACGAACCCAGGGACGCATTTGTTGGTGTAAGTCGCCTTTCGTCATGCCGTTGCACATTATTCGCATTATTACCGTCCTGTGAAGAAGCTCGATTGTTGCCATTTTTGCTCTCGCACGGGATTCTCACTTCTTATTTCGTTGATTTCTCTGCGTACTCCATATTCATTCCAATTAAGTATGTTATATGATTATGTGCACCTACGGTCGCTCATGTATTTTTAACTTCCTCCCGCGGGCCTCGAGGAAAGTGATTTCTGCTCTTCGTAAGGTTGATCCGACGTCTCGCGGTGGAAGATCTCAAAATGACGCGTTTGAGAGGCCCGTAAAAGATGGCGCGATGTTTACACGAGGAGGCAACCTCCGGTGGGTTTGGCAACGCCGCGCACCATTTGATGGTCGGCCCAAGGGTGTGAGCCGCTGCTTGCCTTCAGTCTTTTGGCGTACCTATGCCGAGATATCTCGTGGTCGGACATGTGCGAGTACTTCCAGCGTTGGAGGTCGAGTGCTTTTACTTCACCGCCGCGAAAAATCTCCAGCGGGTGTATAATTATGCGGTCGCAGCTGTCTCGGTTAATAGGCCAAGAAGACGAGAGTTTCCGACAATCGGCGTGGTATGCTTCCAGCTTCGGATGGGGCGAACACGTAAAAAAAAAGCACACAGCCGCCGCCATATGAATAATTTTCAATTAAATATCCTTCACATGTACTTTAAGTTTTAGCGTTTTGATTTTTATTGTTTCAGTTCCAACGAAATTTTATAAGGCCCAACAGGTTACTGTCGCCGTGCTCAGTATAAAACTTTACGAATAGGAGTCCCTAGGATGTCATATTGTTTTATTTAAACGGAAGAAAATGGTTAGTCGAGGCGGTTTTTACGACGAGCGCGGCACAAATAATATTTGTTCCTCATACTTAAGCTTTCGAGTTTCATAACTCGCAGAGAATCGTGTTGATTCAATTGTTAGGCGCCGGCGAAGATAGGAAGCGGGTTCACCAGAAAATGAAGAAGTGTCCGGTGGATGAACATATCACCCAGCTTTCTTGGAGTTGGTGAACTCGTAGGCCAAATCCCTCATTTAGGGGCTAACGGGTGACATTAGGATGCTTTAGCGTTTAAATACTGTCGTGTTTTTTTAAACTGTGTGCCCTCTTCATTTTACGATAGATTACTTTTTCATTTCCCATTTTTTGGTAGACTGAAAAGATCTTTCGCGTCTTCTAGCCATGAGCCGTTATGACTTCATGAATCGTACAACTCTGAAGAGTGGTATCTATGCCTTTATGTTTCTAATTTTCGCCAGCATTTTAAATATTCAGTTTCTCTTCCGTGAACCTTTTATTTTAAATCCGAGCATGAGCATGTTCATATCTTCTGTATATTTTATCCAAATTACGATTCATACATTACGAGCCAGAGTTATGGTGTTTTTTTCTGGTAATCTTGTGGCGTACTCTTAATTTCCAGTCAGGGAGTAATATGGTCACTAATTGCCCTGAAGATATGCTCGGGAAGATAACACTTCAATGGGTTGTACCTCGTCAAAATTATCAGAGGCTCGGTTGCGATTCCTCATAATTCGCTTTCTCCGCGTATCTTGTCCGAGGAACCAATTGAATGAATGTCCTCGACGGGCGCACGCTGCATTCCGTGGCACTGTAAGAGAAGCGAGGCGGGGGTGAGATCACTTGTTCCCACAGGCGTGTCACATATACGGGTGGGGGAGAAGCCCCGTGTTGCCTGCTCAACATGCTCTCCGTGTGCTCCCACGCCAGCGGAGCCTCTTAAACTCGCCGGTGAAAAGCATCCAGCGCCGGGTGTCAGAGTTACTGGGAATCGAAGTGGCCCGGAGAAAGGGGAGAAAGTCTCCATGAATGCTTACTAAGAAGAGTAAAAAATTCATCCATTTCATACCGGGATTTAGATGCTTGAAACTGTTCTTACATTAATGGACAGGCCATTGATGATAAAGTCTTCAATTGAAATATTCCGAGCGGCCGTTTGCTTCGTTTATTTGGCAGCAGATATGAGCACTTTCCCCTATTTTTCGATCCAATTTCTCCAGCGATCCGTTTTATCAAGTCTTCGTGGTGTCGGGTTTAGCGCCTTTCTCTCTTCGAACGGAGATGAGGATAAAACTTTTGCATCTGTGCGCATTAACGATCACGGAAATCCGAGCCCTTCAAAAGGAATTCTCTCGATGTAGACTGAAACATATGCTAGTTTATGTTTGGACTGCGGGAGGTAGGATTGTGCGTAGAGCACGATGCTTTCGCAGTCGTAAATTTCGCATCCGAACGATCTCGATGGGTACGGTATCTTAAGGGAAAACGTCGACCAATCTAATCGTTAAGCTAGGTTTTTTGGCGCAGGATTCTTCGGTTATGAACCGGTACACTTCACACCAACGTACTCACTATTTTTTTCGACGTGATAGATCGAGTTTACTTTGAAAAATCACTACCGTTAAGTGGTACCGCGATTAGTGTGGTTCGTTAAGCGGTGATAATCGGTTAGATTTTTTGGCACCTAATAGCATCATATTTTTCGACGCGATTAAAATGAAATATATCAAAAGATCCAGTCCAGCAGTGGGAAAGGAAGCCCATCCCCGTTTTTCGCCGCACTTATCCCTCCCAGCCCGAGGGCTCTCTCACTCCCCTTTCCGACTGGCTTTTAAGCCGTTAACCGTTAAATTCTCATGCATGGCTCTTCCCCTCCCCCTTTCCCCGTTTTTCCGATGTTTTAAGTAGCGAAATCATTATCCTGCGAAGTTTCATGGAGTCGGAAATGACTCCCTCCCTGGTTGTTTGGGAAATTCGTCATTATTTTCCGAGAAGTAGTTGGCAAGGCCGCCCAAGCGCCCGGCCCTTGATTTGCAGGGGCGGGAGAGGGGAGGAAGAAAAAGAGGCCCTTAATCTCGCTCGCATGCCTCGGTCAGCCGCTTGGAGCTAACAAGGCGATCATTTCCATCTTGGCCCGCTTAATTTTCAATTCTCGGAGCGAAGGAGTCGGCAGCGCCGTATCCGCAGGGAGGGAACGAGACCGGCCTCAACTTAATTTCCCCAAGCGGTGTGCGCAGGAAATATTAGGGTGCCTCGTCAGATTGACCTTGTGCCTCTCTCTCCTCCCTCCTCTCCCCCCCCACCCCCGGAATCTCGAGAACTTCGGACTTTCTTGAGCTCCCCGCGCCCACACGCCACAACCCCTCATCGCGTCCTCTCAACTCCTCCCCTGCACCGACACCCCAATGAAGCGCATGTATTATGTAGCAGCGCAGGCATTTAGCCCCGGCTTTGAATCCCTGCACCGCGCAGCATTTCCGACGCACTGAGTTCAGGATCCCAGGTCGCGTCGGGAGGGCCGCGTCGCGAGCTCTTCTCCTGATTGGGGTCCGAGGTAGACGGTTTCTTCAGGCTCCGGGACGAGGAAGGTGAAAGGAGATCTCTTCCCGGCCTCTCCATCCCTCCCTCGCTGCTTCGTGCTCGCTCCATCCCTCCCTCGCTGCTTCTTGCTCGCTCCATTCTTCCTCCCGAGGAGCTTTCCTCTTAGATCGATCGTTTGCTCCCGAAACATTGCGATAAATCGAAAACGAGGCGTTCCTTTCCGTCCGGCTCCGGTAGGCAGAGCCACACGGAAGAATGCGCTTCCCCCACGAATCATCATTCCCTCCCTATCGGTGCTCCACGACCGGGAGGGTTCGATGGAACGCCTGCGGTCCGACTCGGGAAATCCAAGGCGCACTCCGCGGCCGAAGGAGGGAGCGCTGGTGCGTGCCCCTTCCACCGAGGCCTCTCGCCCGCTCGCATCTCGTGCGCGTCTCCCGGGCGTCGGGCCGAGTTGTGTTCGATCATCGGGCGTAGATGTTTGGGGTGTTGGGGTTGATGATTCTGGGCCGCCGGATTCGTCGTTCCCGTCGCGAGTAGGGACGGGAAAGGCAAGAGGAATCCATTTCCCGAGAAGTCGGACGCGTGTCCCGGGGGCGCGTTTCGTGGATTCAAACCGAGTCCTTCCTTCCCGCCTCACGGGAGGGAGGGAGAGATAGCAATTCCCTTCCCTCCCCCTTCCCCCCTTTATCTTCCCATCTAGTGAGTGCGTATATTCCGCGAAGTTCTCCGTTGTCTCTTTCCCTCACCCCTGACCCTCGCTCTCTCAAGAGTTTTCGAAGCCTGAATTTCGGTCCGTTCCGCCCCATCCCCCTCTACGTGAGCGGCGTCAGATTGATAAGGGTGCCCGAACGGAGGAGGTTAGGGGGAGGAGTGGGGGACGAGTACGCGGATGGAATGCTCAAAAAACCTCTAGCCCTCCGCGCTTTTTAACATTCAGAAATGTCCCGAGGGCAAGGGAGGAGGGCGCACTTCACCCCCGCCGCCCCGCCGATTCTTTTTTATCATGACACGGGGACGAGGAATGCGGCCTCCCCTCTTCCTCCAAGCCCTCCCTCCCTCCTCATCGTGCCTTCGGAGGAAGGAAGGGAATATAAAAGAATAGAAAAAATATGGAAAAAAAGAGGAATTTCGCCCCGCGTGGCCACCGCCGGCTGCTGCCCTCTCGCGTTAGGAACCCCCTCATCGTGCGGCCCCCCTCCCATCCCGGCCCCCCTCTTCTCCTAGACGACGCACTCTCGCTCGCCCCGTCGTCTCGACCTTCCTCCGTCCCCCCTCCGTCCCGGCTGGCACCACCTGGCCGTCAGAGGGCGGGGGGCCAGGCTGAGGGAAGAGGCCAGTGCCTGCCTGCGAAGGGCCTTGCAGGGCACGGGCGGAGGGGAAAGAAAAACCACCGACCGGCTGGCTGGCTGACTGGTCTCTCCCCCCCCGTGCAGACACTTCTTCGGCCCACGTTCGCCCGTCGACCGCCCCATTGTCTAACCGCGAGCAGCGAGCTCAACTCCTTCATTTCTCTCCCCCATCAGGCCCCCCCCGCTTTTGTCTTCCCCTTCCCAAATGCTCGCTTAAATTTATCGGAAATTACCCAGAGTCCTCGACAACATCCCGCATGGTGCTATTTCTTTTAGCTCACTCCCCTTCCCCCCTTGGTCGCTCCCACCTCCCTCCCTCCCCGTAACTTTCGCTCCCTCCGCCCCTTCTTCTCTCACCCATCTGTGGCACGGGCCGATATCCCGTGAGTGTCGTGTGATTCGCCCCCTCGTCCGCGTCCCCCCGCGACCGGTGAGTGAATCCCCACCCCCTCTGCTCCGACGGGCGGATGGAACCGAGGGGCCGGCCACCCCCGGCCGCAAAAGGGGGAGGGGATATTTCTTGAGCGGCGAATGTATACGCTGTCCAGGTATGAATGATGTCGGTGTTAAAATGCAACAATTTCGAAGTGTTTAAATCGTTAGTCTGGATTGTAATTAGGATAAAATTTCGGATTGAAAGGGGACCTCCTCGGTAGCTTAATTGGGTGGTCCGGACGTCGAGGGATGAGGGATCGCATCCCAATCGAGGCGAATGATTTTTATGCCCTTCTTCTAGCATTTTTACTAGCGGATGACTCCGTGAAAGTTACTCTCGCGGCATCTCCCGCGGTTCTTTGAGTGTTAGTGTTCTTTCTTAAGTATGAAGTCTGTGATCTTTGAACTCTACGAAGAAGGTTGTTTCGGTGGAACTCGATGCGGTTAATGTCTGCCACCTACCGGTGACTCTTCCTTTTCTTTTCGTCGCGGAAAGGTGGACATCTGCTTACGAGTGGCCGTTGCGGTATCAATGTTCAATAGCCGACGATTTTTACTTTAACTTTTTTAATATCATTATCGGTTCGCATGTAATCCGGTATCCGTTGTCTCAATTGAGATAATTTCGTGTGATTGAAACGACGGCATTTTACCGGGATTTTTTATGTGCTATTTAAGTAGGAAGCCCTGCAAGAGGAATGATACCAATCATTCTCCCTCATGGCCTATTCGCTAACTTTCATTGAGCAACAGCCAGACCCGCCAGTGTGGAATCATCAGCACAAACGTGGCTATTTCGGCGAAATGATATTGAAGTGTTAATATTCTATGAGAAAGCATGGAGAACGTTATTCCGCGTATGCCCAGAAACTTAACTTCACTCGAATTTAACAGGGGTTTAACAAATAATAATGATATTTTCGCTCGGATTTCATTTTAAAATTCAAATTACTACATTACACATAGTCATTAATTTGAGGTCAGAGAGACTGCGAACGAAGAGTAGAAAATGTTTTCCCCGAGAGCATTTAGGGGCAGCAACATCTGCTCAGGCCCACACAAATTAGGGAATAAATAGTACCAGCAGTGCACACACACACACACACACATATATATATATATCAATATATATATATATATATATATATATATATATATATACACACACACACACACACACACACACACACACATACATCCCTCCCCGGACTACAACCTTCACGTGGTGGAAGGGCTTGTGCGTTCCGATGACCCCTAGAGCTGTGCTGGCTGGAGTAATAATAATTGCTCCTGGTAGGGTCGCCCATGCCAGATAGGTCGAAGGTTAGGAGCCAGACAAAATGTAGTCCACGCAGCGTCTGTTCCACAGTGAGGCGGCTGCAATGGCGTCTGACCCCAGTGGGGAGGCCAGTAAGTGATGGTGTCACGTTAAACGCACTATTGAGGAAGGCAACGGGAAACCACCTCAATTATCATTCCCAAGAAAAATATGATGGACAATACAGAGATTTTGAGTCCTGGCAACTACGGGGCTCGGCCCAATCGGCCGTATGTCGAGCCCGGCAGCGAGGAAGGCAAGGCTTCCGCGGCCGTCATCTCACTAAACACTAGCAAGGGAAAACCGGCAGCAGCAGGACAGAAGACGCAGAAGAAGAAGACCACATTAGTTAGAATAGGAACGTGGAATGTTACGACAATGATGAGGACAGGGAAACTTGAGAATATTAAGGGAGGAATAGAAAGGGTAAAATAGATATTTTAGGTCTATGCGAAGTAAGATGGAAGGATAGCGGGCATTACTGGAGTGATAATTATAGAATAATATGCAGCGGCGGGGACGAGAGCCAACGAGGGGTTGCCATAGTATTAAATGGAGAGTAGGAAGAAGCGTAGTCAACATAGAGCGGGTAACGGATAGATTATCACTAATAGAGATAAAAGCAGAACCGACGAACTTTGTTATTATTCAGGTATGCATGCCGCCGAGCATCCATAAGGAAGAAGAGGTCGATAGGATATACGATCAGTTAGAGGACATAATCGCGTGTGTTACTAGAGGAAAACATTTGATAGTGATGGGGGATTCGAATGCGACGATAGGCGAAGGAAGAATTAGATGGTGAAGAGCTGGGGGACTACGGTTTAGGCACAATGAATGACCGCGGGGAGAAAACAGTTGAGTTCTGCAGGAGACAGGGGTTAGCCATCACCAACACTTGGTTTAGACACCACAAAAGACGCAGGTATACATGGAAAATGCCAGGTGACTCAGAAAGGTATCAGCTAGATTATATCCTGATTAGACACAGGTCTAGGAACAGTGTGATAAATTCGCACAGCTTCCCGGGAGCGGATGCGGACTCTGACCACAATTTAGTTGTTATGAAATGTAGCGTCCGTTTCAAAAAGATAAGGCAGGGGCGGCGATTTAGAAAATGGAATGTAGAATCATTAAATGGTTTGAAAAGGAAGGAATACAAACAGGCGGTAGAGGAAATCATGAAGGATGGTAAAGAGCAAAGTACTATCGAAGAAAAATGGGAAAGGATCAAGAAAGGATTATCGGAAGCCGCAAAATACACTATTGGAACCGTTAACGCTAGAAGGACTAGGAAACCATGGATCACGGATGAGATGATTACAAAGATGGATGAGCGGCGAAAATGGAAGAATGTAAATACAGAGTTAGGCAAAATGAAGCACAAAGAATTAAACAATAAATTGAGGCGGGTAACAAATAAAGCAAAAGAAGCATGGTGGAAGACGCAGTGCGAGGGCATGGAAAGTCTCAAGAGGTAGGGTGAAATCGGTGCGCTGTACAGCAAAGTTAAATCTTTATCGGGAAGTAAGAAAGGGAGATATATGCTGACAGTTAGAGATATGGCGGGTAAGATAATAGTTGACACAGGAAAGATCCAAGAGAGATGGAAGGAAACACAACATCCTACTCAACATCAGTTCACTCTTTATCTCTGAGTACCTTCTTCCTCCCTTCATCCCGTCCAACATCCCTATCCTGTTCCTTCCCTTTCCTCGTTTGCCCAACAATTCTCCTCTCTATTACAGTCTTCCACATCCCACTGCCGGTCAATACCCCCTTCATCCGTTTTCCCTGCCTCCACAGCATTTCTCCCAACAAACCCCTGTCCTCGCCCACCATACCAAGTACTTCCTCATTTGTTTTCTTCTCTGTCCATTTCACATTGTCCATTCTTCTCCACACCCCCATTTCAAAAGCCTCCAATCTACTTCTATCTTCCTGTTTCAGTGACCACGTTTCCGTGTCGTTCATATAGCTACGCTCCATATTAAATTCTTTTCTAAGCATCGTTACTCAACGTCCCCTTCCTCAACTCCCTCCTCCTTGTGAAAGCCTCTTTGCCTAGCGCAATTCTTCTCCTTAAGTCGCTACTATTTTGACCGTGTTGGTCCGAAACACTTCCGAGAATCTTAAACTAGTTTTTGCCTCCTATTTTAGTGTCAAGCATAGCCTTAATCTTTTTGGAAAAAATCGCATAAGCTTTCTTTTATTAATATTGATTCTCATCCCATACCTGTCGCGCTGAATTTCCAATGCACCCAGCAATGCTTGCAACCCCTTAGCTGACTGACAAACTAAAGGTTGGTCATCAGCAAACCTAACTGATTTTACGAATTCCCCGCCCACTTTCAATCCTACCTCCAGTTCTTCCCATGCCTCTTTAATCATTTCCTACGTATATAAGTTGAACAGCAACGGTGATAATGGACAACCCAGCCTTACATCACTTCCTAACACTGCCCATCCAGACTCCTCGTTCCCCACTCTCACCTGAGCAGTCTGAGACATGTACAGGTTGGGAATTAGCCTCCTTTCCCTCCTATCTATTCCTATTTTCCGCAATATACTCAATAGTTTTTCCCAATTCACTCTGTCAAACGCGCTTTCGAAATCTGCGAAACAGGCAAATACGTCCGGATAGTATTCCATATACCTTTCGATAAGTGATCTCGTTACTGCAATGGTATCACGAGTTCCTTTCCCCTTCTTAAACCCAAACTGATCATCCCTTTAGTAATGATTTGCCCTACTCTCTATCCTTTTGTTGATGATCCTGAGAACAACTTTAGCTGCATGTGAAATCAAACTTATAGTTCTGTAGTCCTCACATGATACAGCCATTATATTTTTCGGATTAGGACTTAGCACTGATTTCACATGGTCTTTCGGCCAGATTCGACCTCATAGATGCTAAGTGTCATCCCATGTTGTTTCGTCCTCCCATATTTTACGTAACCTTTTAGTAGTTCCGTAGGAATGTTTTCTACCCCGCGGCGTTTTTTGATTTCATCTCCCTATTATATTTCCTCTTTCCATCTCTCGCTTATTTTTCTCTAATTTTCCTGTCTTCAAAACTGCTCTAACATTCCACGTTCCTATTCTAGCTAACTTGTTGTTCTTCTCCTTCGTCTTCTGTCCTGCTGCTCTCGGTTTTTCCTTGCAAGGGTTTCGTGGGATGACGGCCGTGGAAGCCTTGCATTCCCCGCTGACGGGTGCGACACACGGCCGATTGGGCCGAGCCCCGTAGTTGCCAGGGCTCATTTTCTTTATAGTGTCCATCATCATATTCTTGGGAATAATAGTTGAGGTGGATTCCATTTCCTTTTAATAATGTTGTTAACGTGACACCATCACTTACTGGCCGCCCCACTGGGGTCGGACGTCTTTGCAGCCGCCTCACTGAGGGACAGACGCTGCGTGGACTACCTTTCGTTAGGCTCCTAACCTTAGACCTATCCTTGAAAGGGTGACCCTACCAGGAGCAATTTTCGCAACTCCCGCCAGCACAGCTCTAGGGTTCATCAGAGCGCACAAGCCCTTCCACCACGTCAAGGATGTAGTTCATGGGAGGGCCCTTACATTTACTTTTTTGTCATTTTTTCATTAATACATTTATCCTTTTTTTTATATGCATGGAATGTATCTTATAGGACTATATGCAGCAAGTGATGCAATTTCAACCCTATATAAGGTCAACATATTCCCTTGTACTTGAGGCTCAATGAAAGATTAAAATCGTATGAAGTATTATAAAATTTTCCACCGAGGGAAAATGTTAGGTAAAAATAGAATAACGTTCACGTTTTTAACTGCTTTAGCCGCTGAACTTAGGACGCACATTTAGGGAATGGATGGAACTTTTCCTCGCATAATGTATGGCCCTATTCTTCAGAAAAAATATATCGATATATCTTATTCATTGCTCTCCTCGTCATCGAGGGCGTTTCTACTCCATCCCTTGCTGCAGTTGGCCAGTGTGGGACTGGAGGCGCGGGAGTCGGTGTTCTCCTCCCAAGAATATATCCCACCCTCCGAAAACGGGAAACGCTTTGTGGGGAAGAAGCGAAAATACCGAATCCGGGTTAGCGAAACGGGCGAAAAATTCCGATGCTCCGTGCCCCGTTTTCCGTTCACGTTTTACGGACGACGCCGCAGGCGATTGGTATGTCAGTTGCATTCTTTCGGGAATGAATCCGTCTTATCGATCCAATTCATTCATTCGGCAGTGGGGTAATTGCGGTTGGATATCTCGAGTTCAATGTAAAGGCCACGGCTTGCTTGTGCATGCATGGCTTCGTTACGGCGCTGAGCACAACCTAGACTTGTGGGCGAGTCCCATCCCTACCTTACACCGTTTGACCGCTCCCCCAATAGATGTGTACTAATGTTAAGGTATACGTGCATTTTTGCTTAGACTTTGAAAGAAAAGGCAAAGACGTATTAGTGCGGCTGTGTATTTTCTATTAGCTATTATATTCTTCTGAAAAGTAATTGGTACATATATGATAAGAGTGATTAATTCAGAATGCCCATTCAATGCTCGGAAGGTTGAAGAACAAGGGGATGCGTTTTTCGACGGAACTTGAAGCTGTAGTCCGTCTCTAGAAGCTCACAGGGAAAAGTCGACAGGCTTGTTGGCTTCTCTTGTTTGATTCACCAATTTTCCTAAGTTAAATTGGCCATAAGATTCACGAGTTTTACAAATTCTCTCGGAGAATCATTTTAGCTACCGAATTGTATTTTCAAATGTTAAGACCATATTTGATGTGTCTTTAGTAAAATTTCCGTCGACGTTTGGGCTTTCCTGGTGGTGAAGAAAAATTTCAAATATTCCTAACTTCCTCGTTCGTGCTAAATCGTTTCATGTGCTTCAGTCAATAGTATGCGGACAAGGTATTCAGACTTAAGTTTTTTGTATATTGTCAGGTAGACGATGATAAAAAGTCGTATTTTTGGGAAAAATACGTGGCAAATATTATTCCAATACAATTTCATTTTTTAAATTTAGAACTCGTAAAATTAGCTGCTGCTGCGCGTTGAATGTCAATGCTATACAAACGAGAATCTTATGTTGAGGTTTCCAAATTCGGTGGGTATGTTCGATCATCGTGATGGCAAGCATTCTTCTAAATTAGGAACTACTTAGTGGGAGCTTTTGTGATTAGCTACATCACTATTTTAGTAAACATATAGTTTTTCTTGGGCATGTTGGGGGCTTATAGATACACGCGTAATTTATGCTTATTTTCATTCCTCGACGGACTTACTTGGTCTTCATGCCACAATATTCAGAGGCAATTTCCTCTGCCAGTCCCCCCATGACTCCACTGAAGTACAGGTTTGAAGGTGATCTTAAAGAGATGAGACCGATCTTATACTTGTATCTGGGCATGGGGTAAAAGGTGTTGTACTGAGATCATTCAAATAGTCATCACCACTTGCCATCCGTCGCGTGTCACAGTGTGCTACAATAGCAGTTCTATTAATTTCTTAGTTAAGTGATTACGGGGAATCACGATTGTTCTTAAAATTAGTGACAAAAAACAAGATCGTTTGATCAACTTCTTTTGTTTCGATGGGGAATTTAACGAAGATAAAACCAGTGTTGATGTTGGTGAATCATTGCGGAAATAAGTCTCTAATTTTTTTCTGAGTAATCCAATCCGCGTTTATTTTGCCAGTCCTTAATAATTCCCTTGGTTTCCCTGGTAAACTAGATTATCTTATACTCTGTAAGCCAGTCAGTCCCCCTAGCTTTATGGATGTTGTATTGAGTTTACCTTTCACTATAAAATACCATAGCGTTCTTTTTTTTAACATTTTCCTAGAAAAGACGTAGCATCTTACAAACGCCAGCGAGAAAGTCTTCATCCATTTGACATCATCAACACCGTATTATAGAGACTCAAAAATGTTTCCTGTCACATGAAGTCCTGTCACGTAATTAATCGCAACCCGAGAGTTGCCAACACATTTTTACAGTCGTGTAAATGTTGAAAAGTGTTTTGTTTTCCTTTTTTTATAATGAGAAATTCCACTGCATGGAGCTTAATTTGGTTCGTTTAATGCTGTCCAAAATATATTATAAATCGCGACAGACCCCTCCGCATTATGTTTGACTCAATTTCTGCATAGTACTTATGTTATAAAATAATGTAAAGCTGCTGGGCGTGCAGAAACATCTGTAATTAATTTCGATTGGACCTCTTTTCCTCAAGCACACGGGAAGACAGATGTATCCCGAATTAACCCTTGCCCTCAATTACTCCTTTCTGTTCCCCCCGAATAAGCTTCTAATCCAGTGAATCCGGTGAGTTGAACATTTAAAACCGGACTCGAGAGAAATGGCAGGCAATGAAAAATAAAAACTTGCACCCGTTCCATTTGGTGTAGTCGTTTGCATTTTGACGGAGCATGGAGTTCTAAAGTTTTGTTTGCCCTCGGCGCGATGTTCAGGTGGGGGCGCAGGCGATTACAGGACAATTTACTTGTGTAACGGTGAAGAAGCTGTAAGCTCCCATTCCATAACTCCTCTGTCGCCGACCCCCGCGCCAACGACTCCGGGGGCAAACGCCCGCGGAGCCGGCTTCCGGGAGCCGGCTCGAACCATTGTGACCCGGTATTTGTTTAACAGGGGCGGCGGATGCGGTCGCTCTTTGGCCGCACTCACCATTTTCTCATTTCCCGGGCAGCACTTTGCCCAGGCAGACAAAATTTAAAATTGGATAGCGCTCGAAAAATCAAATATTTCTCCCTGCGTCTAGGAAACCTTCCCAAATGAACCAGCGCAATTGGTTCTGATCGCAATCTCTTCCGTAGTTGGTCGGCCTTTCTCTGTTGTTAAAACGTCATTAGTGGCGGGCTTATATTTCTGACTTATGTACTCGCATAATAAATTGGTTTTCAGTGGGGTTTCTTGACCCCTTCTCACGGCCCAAAGGATCGTCTTTAGTTCCTGGTCGGATATTTTCCGTTTCATTTTCCATTACTTCCAAGTTGAGGGAAGTTATTTTCTGAAGCCTCTTGTTTTGGAAAATACCTTCTAATGCGATTTAACATAAATAACTCTTCAAATACACCGGGTCGTGGTAGTCGAGGGATAGAGCGCTGGACGACTAACCAGAGGGCCCGGGTTCAACTCCCGGTTACGCCTATGGGATTATCCCCTTGACTGCCACCTCACATTATTTGTGTTCATAGTAATATACCGGCCCCATTTAAAACAATCGGTTGGTCTGTCTGTGAGTTTTTTTATATATATATTCTCTGAAGATTTTAAAAATTCTCTTGCATTTTTCGTAAACTGTGAATGACTCCTTAAATCTCTTATTTTTGTCGCTTGGGTCTCGAATCCGATGTCAAGAGGTGAACGTGACACAATGATTCCAACGTGGCATCGATCATTAATTGATCATTCATTCAATTTTGTATTACAAAATTCCTCTTATACGGTTTCCTTATGATTAATGCGGGACCGTATTCTATCCTGATATGGATTCCGTGGAAGGTTTGGAAGGAAGATTGTGGCTGGGAGAGTTGCCGTAAGAGCCTGCTCGACGCTTCCCGCAATGTTTCATTGAATCAAATCCGTTGTTATGTGTCAAGCTTAATTTCTTTTGGTCCATCATCGTCTCACCCATCTCCGTATGCCAACTCTCTCTAAGGCTAGTCATGTTTTGTAGAAAAAATGCCATTAGTCGTTAAAAGCAAAAAGCCCAGAGAAAAGGAATTCCGGCAGTCATTTCTCCTCAATTCGGGGGTTTTGTTTTGATTTATGAAACGATTTTAATGTTGACTTTTTTTGATATTGCGTCGCTCGTTGGATTATCATGCACCCAAGGGTTCCGTTTAGTGGGCTGTTATTTTTTTGTATAGACGTTATGGACAAACGGGTCTAATTCTTAAGTGTTTTATTATTCTCCTGCTGCAATTTCACCTCTCTCCCTTCATGCACACAAGTCCCCTCCAAAATAGCCACAGCCTGAGTGAGGTGTGACGGAAGAGTCCAACTCGCATCAAGGCCGTAAGGCGTGCGAAAGTGATCCGCTCCCTTGATCCCACAACCTATGGTTTTTGCGGAGGTTTTGGTGCTCAGGAAGTCTCACAGCTTGAGTTCTGCTGGTTATATCGAGAAGCACCGTCCAGATTTGTTCCCGGGACGTTCGGCGCCCGAGCGAACTTGCCCACTTGGCCTGCCACATCGCCTAAATGCTTAATGTCTAGTCTTGGAAGATTGTGCTGTAGGGGGGCTCATTAGTCATGGCTGTTTTAAGTGATAATTTATTCATTTGTAGAAAAATCGTAATGAGACTTTAAAAAAAAATCGACGTCATTTCATACGAGTCGCCTTTCCTCTCCTGGAGTCTAAACGGTGGGAAGACTCCAGGAGAGGAAATTTATCTCCCGTGGGAAGACTGAACCGACGGCATTCATGGCATTCATCTCCCGCAGAACTTTGCTCATGAATTTCAATCGGACCTTCATTACCCTTCCTGGCTGTCTTTGTCTTCAGAAAATGGTGACAGACCAGGGTCTTATTTCGGAGAAAGACGAAGCACGCGGGCATAATTAGGTAAAATATGACTTGCATCATTATTTAAAAAAAAGTGGAGGCTATTCTTCATTCCTGCAGATTTGAGATCTCCGAGGAAATGCGTATCAAATAAAAAATATTAGAAAAAAGCCTGTAAAAAAGGGAAATGAAGATCGCCTGATGAAACTGCTGCCGGAACGAAATTAATTTGATCGTTGCGCATAAGATTATCAGAAGTACTTTTACTTCAAGGACTTAAACTCCTGTCAGTTGACGAGGTGTCTTGATTGAGGTTTTATTCAAACTTTGAATTATACTTGCACCCACCCAGCTCTCTTCTGCTTTCATTAACTAACGTTTTACTGCAGAACATGTCTTTCGTATTTTTTATTTGGCATTTTCTTTGCCTTTTTTAATGAATCCGGCGGATTTTCTTGACAAAGCCTTTTTTTAAATCTAAAAATACTGCACCCACTAGTCCGGTCCGTTCGCCCGACTTCAGGATATCATGATTAAAAGGATAAAGTTTTGTTTCGCATGATCTGCTTAGGTTAAGCCCGTATTCGTTACGACGGGGAACGTCTCTTCTGATAAGAAATGTCATTATATTGTCAATAATGGTATGTTCTCAGGTTTAGCGGGATGTTGATGGTTAGTAATTACTGAGTTCCTCCCTATCTTACTGCGCCCATTGTTACCGTAAAGGCCATTATATTACTAAATGTGTTAATAATATTTTATTCGCATAATATTTTGCAGGATATCGATGTTAAAGAAATGGGTTATTTTCAGTAAGGATGGTCGGGGTGAAATAGACAGAAAGGAAAACAAATCAGGAAGTGCTAGGCTAGGTGGGGGAGGGGAGTGGGTTGTGGGGAGAAGTTTAAAGGAGGCAGGGAAGAGTGATTCCGAGTGCTTTGATTGGCAATGGAATGTTGACGGCTTCGATGGATGGGAGGCCGAAAGGCAAATTAAGAAAGGAATAGAACAGGCATCGAGTGGCAATTTTTGGACGGGATTAAGGAGGCATGCGAAATTGAGGAGGGGCCAGCTGTGGTATCGGATACCAAGTTGTTTTTTGTTAGGAAAGGCAAGCAAGTGCATTGTTGTGCAGTCATGCCGGATGTGTCCAGCCAAAACCTAAATTAATTGGTAGAATACCAATTATGTCAATAAAAGTTCATGATTGGCCTCAAAGCTACTTTATAGCAGTTTCAAAATGTTTTCTCATTTCATTTGAAGTTGCCGAAGGTCGCCGGACGATATCCCACCATTTCCCAGCATTTGCGATGAAATTCGTCACTATTGTTGGTGGAGTTTTCGGAAGAGGTTGCTTATTATTCAGAATGACGTAATTTTCGTTAATTTGGTCTATTATAGGTAGTAGTGGAGGCCAAAGTGTTTTTTTTTTCAATTTGTCAACGGGGGCAAGAATTTTGATGACGGCATTTTATGAGTGTGGCCACGATAAGTTAACAGTGCACAGTTGTGAAGGCTGCTATTAACTTTTTTCCTTCAGTCTCAGGCTTTTAGCCGACAGAAATGTTGCCCACGTCAAAGCTGGCCCCTTGACCCTCGGCCGTAGCCAGCTGGAGCTCCCGTCTGCGAGTCCCCTGAAAGCAACCTACGAGGCTCCACCGGGCAGTTCGAATCCTTCCCGGCGGAGGAGGCCTGTACCACAGCATTTAATGTGTTCATTGAAGGAGTCGATATGAAATGCGTGGCTCCGCTTCGAACACACCGCAAAGGAAGTACACGGTATTAAAAATTAATTCAAACCTTAAGCGCCGTCATAGAAGACTTTTGGATAAGGCACGGGAGTACGTGGTCATTCCACTCGACTCCCCTGTGGATGGGGGGGGGGGCCGAGTGCGCAAATGGAGCGGAGGAGGCAAATGAAGTGGAACGTATACCAAGGGCGCACCACGAGGCCGAGGGAGCCAAAGCAACCGTCTCTGAGAGCCTCTTACGAGTACATACATGACCGCCCGCTCTTTTGGCTCCCCTTGGTCCCCATTCATGTCGCACCAATTTCTTAATTGAATTTTTGAAACACTTCCAACTTTGAGGATTAGTTTTACCTCATATTTAACTACACAGGAGAAGCATTGAATTCGGTAGTACCGGTTGGCTATTTCGCTTTGATTCAATTCCGAAAATAGAAATCAGGCACAAATAACGACAAGTCTTTGGTCGTGGCCAACGGGAAGAAAATCCATGCCGTTGTTTTTAGCTCAGTTTACAGGCCATTAGTAAAAGTTTGCTTTTTTTACCTTTGAGCCGGCAAAGAATGTTTAGCAGTGGAGAGGTCTTAGAGGAAGATAGATTAAATCTACGAGGAGTTTTTCGGCTGCAGTTTCCACTCGGTTGTAAAATTTGAAATTTGATTAGAAACGAATGAGAAACTTAAAATGTAGCGGAAAGTAAGTTGTAGTTTGGTTGCGGCCGAGGGAAAAATGCATTCTTGAATTACTGTAGAGGTTATAAATTCAAATCCTTTTACTACTATTCACGATGGTAGTGAATGTTGTTGTTACGAATAAAGGCTTCGCACTGAACTTCAATTTTTTTCATATATCTGAAGCTGAGGACAAATTAAGTCCTTGAGTAGGTAGTGGAATGATAGAAATATATATATTTTTCCAGTGCTATTCTTATTCTATGTGGTCGACGGGAAGCGGAGTGTTGGATTAAGTTTTGTACGGGAAAACTGTTTATAACTATAAGCTTAGCACATCTACATCAACACAGTACCTTACCATCCGCCTCTAGAATGTATGGCAGGGGTGATTCCACAACGGGCATGTAACATTAAAATTATTTGTGCTCGGAATTTAATTAAAGAAAGATATAAAATAAAAAAAATAATAATGATGTAAATTATTTAAAATAATGGACGCAGTGTTAACTTCAGCTCTATTCATTACGGTATAAAGGTGCTAATTAATTATCTACGCAATCGAAACGAGGTGCTAGTATCAAGAATAAGGTTGAGATTAAAAAACTGACATCATTCCAGGTTATGTAGAATGCAAAAAAATAATGTTTTCACTGGTGCGGTTATTCTGATCTAAGAGGCTAATGATACATGTTTAACCTCATTTCGGAAGATGCCCGTCTACGAGCAACGGCCGGACGGATGTCTTCATGTATTCTTCATAGACGGTGGAATGAAATGGCCTTGATTTTTGTTTTGAACGAACTTTTTTCGAACAAAAGACATTAAAAGTCGGACGAATGCTTGTGAGTGTTAGATCTCATGGATTTTCCATCGCGTTAAATTTCATTTGGTGTGAGTTCGATGTTAAATAAATGAGTGTAGACCAAAGAGAATTAGCGCGGCTTTTTACCTCGTTCCGTGTATGTGCGAGACTGGTGTAGGTCCGCCCCCCGCGCCTGCCTCTCGTCCGTGACCGCTCCGATCAAAATTCTTCATCCCCCTCGGGCCGGACTGGATTCAGACTCGAGTGATAGTTCGGAAAAATTCACGGATTCGAGGTGAAAATGACGTTTAAAAAATCCATACTATGTCAATTTCCCTTAATCAAATGCACAAAGTTGATAATGGACACATTTTTAGTTTTAATTAATTTCTTTAAACATTTTGCGAAACTTTTGAGGGCAAGCCTAGAAGAATTCAAGATGACATAATTTTCAGTTTTTCCCCAAGTTTCTCATTTTTTTGAAGCCTCAGAAAGTGCATAAAATGTGAGTCCCAGCGCACGGCTTGGCCGTCAAAAAATGTTCCAACGCGAGCCATCTGACACTCGGGTGTACGGAGATTCATTTGTGACCTGTCGTTCCTGTAATTGTTCGCTCTACGAACACAGTGGTGAGATTATGTGAAAACCCCGTAGCCTCTACGGCCAACTGAATATGGAACTGTGTATGACCGTAGGGCCCGGGTTCGATTCAGGGTGGCATCTCTCTGGGCACCCTCAGCTTCACCCAAGCCGTGTCCTTCTTCGGTTACCAGAACTTCCTGGGAAACACTGGCGTAAATAGTGAAAGGATATGTCCTGATGTGTGAATGTCACACTCCGTCGGGCTTCGTAGGGCATGAGATCTACCCACGCCTATCAAGTCGACTTTCCAGTCGATAACTTTGGTTGTTTTGTGACACGAGTCTATAACCCAAATGTTAACCTTGGCTTCATATAAAGTATTTGCTGGTTTACATTTAACATAGGCTAGCTGAATAAATGTTTCCTTTTACGTGTATCGTGTTAGCAAAGAGTGTATCAGAAAGAACTTGAGAAAAGAGGGACAAATTTTAAGAATTTATTAGCTACGCAATTGGAGATTCGTTTTGAGATTAATTTCTCTTAAATAAATAATAACGGAATGTTTGCCTTTTCTCGTTTTTAATACTTCTTTTCCATACTCCTTCGCGATTTAAAGTCGGGAAATATTTTTCAGTGCCCAGTTGACGAGGCGGTATAACCCACGTATCTGACACCAAATTCCTGGCGTTGATTCAGTCCGCACTATCATCGTCCCATAAAATTTATATTTAAATTTGAAAGTGATGTTTCGATCCCATCGGTCATTGATGTCTTCGCCCCAGGTTAGGAAGCCCCGCCGAAAGAAGTGGTGGGTTCAGGGGTGTTTTAACAAGACATTTTTACAGAATAGGGTTAGAATTTTTAGGAGGGGTTTATTCTGTAATTTAATAAACTACGAAGGAAATGTTCACGTTCCGTGAGGAATTGTAATGAGCGAATAGAAAGCGTCACTACTGGATAGCCCGAGTAGGTACAGACTGGGAGCACGAAGAGTACCCGCGCCGTTTAGACATTTGGATAAATATTAATCATTCAAGGTGAACGCTGACACAAAAAAGTGTTTGGGGTCTCCACACAATGGTGGGTGTATCCACGGTGACTAGGTAACGGAAAGTGATTGCCAACGCGATGGAGTGGTGAATACTTGCGTTCTCGAACGAAAACGAAACCAAATCAGTAGGAAACAGCGCCCGGCATTTTGAACATCCCAAATACCCAAACCCCAATTCGGTCTAATGAAGAAACCGATGATAGCTGATGGCCGAACAACCCCCGCCCCTCGTCCTCGTGGCGGATTGCAGTTTGATACGCCGCTGTGGTGCCTATTCTTTGTGCGCCTCGATTCGCAGAGTCGTCAGCGCGGCTGTCCGAAGGCGTTGGTTCGAAGCGAATCTTCCGGGGACGGTCGCTCCTCGCGCCGGGTTTCGGCGAGTGACGGAGGGGGAGGGCGTGGCATTCACTCGACGTCCAGGATATTTGTTCGGTGTAGGGCTTCGGGGTGGTGAAGTGAGTGGGAGCGAGTGGCTGGGAACGTCGCCCGATTCGGGAAAGCCGGCTTGTGGGCGAAATGCCTCCTGAGAGACGGCGAATGTTGTTAGCGCTCGCCTTTTTGTTCCACCCGGGGGAGTCTTACTTTTTTTTGTTATCCTCGGCCCATTCCCACCTTTCTTCCTCTCCATCCCCTCCTAAACATCTCTGTCCCTCCCCTCCTTCCCCTCTCCGGCCCGCCCCTCCTTCCTCTCTCCGGCCCGCCCCTCCTTCCCCTCTCCGGCCCTCCCCTCCTTCCCCTCTCCATCCCTCCCTCACCCTAAACATCTCTGTCCCTCCCCTCCTTCCCCTCTCCGTCCCTCCCCCTCCTACCCTCTCCGGCCCGCCCCTCCTTCACCTCTCCGGCCCTCCCCTCCTTCCCCTCTCCATCCCTCCCTCCCCCTCCCTCCCCCCTCCCTCCCCCCTTCCCGCCCTTTCTTATCGGCAGGAGACATCGAAAAGATCACCGGCGCGAATTCTCGCGTTCCTCCTCCCGACGCTCTGGGTGCGGAAAGAACTCGAATCATTTTTAATTAATTCGCAAAACCGCAGCTCCTCTTTTTCTCTAGCGCTCGCCGTATTTCATCTCCCTTCCCTCGAGGTTTTTTTGTTGTAATTTATTTAAGGATGGACTGAATTCGAATCGCTTCACGATTCTAAAATCAAGTTCTGTAGATGTCTCAGACTGCTCAGGTGCGAGTGGGGAACGGGGAGTCCGGATGGGCAGTGTTAGGAAGAGGTGAAAGGCAGGGTTGCCCATTATCACCAGTTGCTGTTCAACCTGTATGTAGAGGAAATGATTAAAGAGGCATGGGAAGAACTGGAGGTAGGAATGAAAGTGGGCGGGGAATCCGTAAAATCAGTTAGGTTCGCGGATGACCAAGCTTTAGTTTGTCAGTCAGCCAAGGGGTTGCAAGCATTGCTGGGTGCATTGGAAATTCAGCGCGACAGGTATGGGATGAGAATCAATATTAATAAAAGAAAGCTTATGCGATTTTTTCCAAAAAGATTAAGGCTATGCTTGACACTAAAATAGGAGGCAAAAACTAGTTTAACATTCTCGGAAGTGTTTCGGACCAACACGGTCAAAATAGTAGCGACTTAAGGAGAAGAATTGCGCTAGGCAAAGAGGCTTTCACAAGGAGGAGGGAGTTGAGGAAGGGGACGTTGAGTAACGATGCTTAGAAAAGAATTTAATATGGAGCGTAGCTATATGAACGACACGGAAACGTGGTCACTGAAACAGGAAGATAGAAGTAGATTGGAGGCTTTTGAAATGTGGGTGTGGAGAAGAATGGAGAAGGTGAAATGTACAGAGAAGAAAACAAATGAGGAAGTACTTGGTATGGTGGGCGAGGACAGGGGTTTGTTGGGAGAAATGCTGTGGAGGCAGGGAAAATGGATGAAGGGGGTATTGACCGGCAGTGGGATGTGGAAGACTGTAATAGAGAGTAGAATTGTTGGGCAAACGAGGAAAGGGAAGGAACAAGATAGGGATGTTGGACGGGATGAAGGGAGGAAGAATGTACTCAGAGATGAAGAGGGACCTGATGTAGAGTAGGATGTTGTGTTTTGCCAGGAGTCACAAAATATTTATTTAGTAGCTGTGTCCATCCAAAAACCTGCCTCAACCGGTAGATTACCTAACAAATAAAATAGTCGCGGTTAGATCTGTTGGAGTTTGATTAGTTGCAGACGTATTCATCGCTCGTGGTACGTGGACTCGAGTGACTGCGTGGAGGACTAAGATGCTGTGAGGCGCCGTACCTACTTCCACGATCCACCTTTGTTAGCTTCCACCCGAGTACGCGCGCACACACCCTTTGTGATTGATGGATTTGTGTGCCGTTTCTTCCCACACGATTCCAGGATGCCTCCTGACCGAGGGATTCCGAGCTCAAAGCCGCAAATTTCCTCAAGTGAAGCACAAGTAATGAAATGTTGGGGGCGGCATTTGTCGTTGAGCCGAAGACGTCTCGGAGAAGTAGCGAGCCGGGGTCCTTGGAGTGAGAACAATGCGGTTCGCCCACCACTGAGCGACGGCCCGCGGCTCGTGGTGTCGCTGAGTCGTCTTCCGGGGAGAAAATAATTCCGGGACACCCTGGAAGTTCACACGTGCAGAACGATACCCGACCCACCTTCTCAGTTATATGCACTCGTGCCCAAAGGTTTACTGCCCTAACCATAACGTTAATTTCACGCGCACAGGGCAGCGGCCCCAAAACTGGTGGTGCGTGGACACGCCAGCGCTCCATGGAGACATGCATTAATTTGTCTTTGATATTTACTCGACAAGTGCTTATTAGTCATTAATATACTTCGAAAGCGAAAATATTGATATCATCTGAGACACCAATGGCCCGACGGTTTTGCCTGGTGTTTAGATAATAGAGACAAGGATCAAGTTAGGTATCGTAAATATAGTTTTGAAACCCAGGATTTTGGACCCATGGTAAATGTGGTGACTCTCGACGGCAAGCCGATATCCAAGGGACAGCGGCACCACCGGAAGTAACGGAGAGCGTATTTTTGTCTCGGGCCGTATGGCATTAATAGATTATCAATATTTGAACTGCGGAACCTAGTATCATCACGGCTTGATGAAATCTTCTATTTGCCTGCCGTTATTTGGGCGTTGGATCGAAGTGTTTCCCCCCCGCAATTCTCACTGTTAACTGCGCAACATGATGAAGACAGCATAGGAGGGCCACAAACTGAAGATGCAAAATGAGGAGGTAATCTATTAGCTGTCGATCACCTCCAGTGTGTGTGGGCTCCACTCCCTTCGCCATCGCGGACGGACTTTTCAACAGGGTTGCCATCGGGAGTGCGCTCGCTCGCTGTTGTTTCTCTCGTCTTAGGGCCCATCACTCCCCCCCCCGTGTCACCTCATGCGAGAATGCCCTTTCGAATTGCTTATTGATAATAACCGGAGATTTAGGCTCGGCTGAATGGCGTGCGCGTTTTGGTCGGCAGGATGGGCCTCGTTTGTGAATGAGAGCGGTCCCCGGGTGCCATTTTTCAGTCGCATGACACTCTTTGGTGTGGGGGGTCGTCAAGGCACGCAGATTAATGAGGGACATTGCCCGGGCGAGATAACGCCGGAGTCCAGGATTCGCGTGTGTGTGTGGGGGGGGGGGAACAAAAGCCATTTTCGTCGGATCCGTTTGCCGTGCACGGAGCACGGGACGAGGAGATAATCTTTTGAAGCGGGCACATCGAGGTTTTTGCCCGCGTCGGAGCGGGATGTGGGGGAGGGGGGTTGGGGGCCTCCCCACACCCCTGATTTTTTTCTTCCTCGGGTGAAGCGTGGAGTCGGGTGGCACTCGTGCGAGCGTGTTCCTTCGTGAATTCTTGCCCCGCCATTGGCTTGGGGGGGAGGGGGGGTTAGGTTGGGGGAAGTGATCAATCTCGCTGATGGGCGCGGTGCCCCGGCGGGCTGCTTTCTCCCCAACGAAGGCCCCGGGTTTGGCTCTGGAGTGTGGCGCGTTATTTCATTGGCACCGTTATCCCTGAATCGACACCCACCCCGTCCCAGAATCGACTGAGTGTACTGGCGTACCGAGAAAGGAGAGGTGAGCGCACATATTATGCGTAGGATTGGATCATTTAACCACAGCACAATAATATGATGACCACTAATGAGGCTAGCGCATCGTAGTCAACTGTTGCGTGACGTAGGCAATATTTATAATTGTATCTAATTCTATGATGATGCCTGCAAACCACATGTCATCGGCCTGTGCCACTTGCGTCCATGCTGGGGATGCACGGTACGCGAGGAGTTGCGGTCAAGTGCCGTGCCTGAAAGACTCATAGTTCCGAAAAACTTCCGTCATCTTCCGTCATGGAAATGTGCGTGCCGAATTAGTGGACATGATATCCCATGAAAACCATGAGGCATCGTTCAAACTAATTAATAAAACCTGCGAAATCCTTGAGGAATATTTCTAGTACATAAAGTGAGAATGAGAGACGGGAACAAAGTAGGGTGATTGGAATTGAATCTACACAAACACTCGGTAGTAGGATATTTGCGTGAAAAGTTGGAACCAACTGAATAAATAGTAATTGGGAGTTTATAAAGTGCGTAGGGTTCACTCCTACCTGGTTACCTTTCACTGGCAACTCATTAGAATAAATGCCAATCTTCATCAAAGATGCTTGAGAAGGATCAGAAACGCAGTTTTCTCCTGAAGATTTTGCGCGAAACCCTGGTCGTGCTTAAATAAAACTGTTGTGGAATACAAAATGTTCTGATTTCCATTCTGGCATGGAAACAATCCACCAACTGACACCAGAAACCATTGAATTTGCTTGAGGAGGTCTGAAGGAGATACTAGCTTCTTTTTTGAAATGTGATATAAATATTCGCGGCCCATCGGAAAAAGTATTAATTGTAAAATAGATTCAAGGTCCAAGAGGAGCCGAAAGAATAGTTTATGGAAAATTTTACAAGATTAGGATTTATTACCGTGGTAATCGATGAGTCGAGGACGGGAGACCTCCTACGGTCATATTTGAACCCTATTTAAAACCCGTCGGATGATGTTGCCCAAGGGCGTGTATTTCACCAAAACTAATTTCTCCGTCGGTCCTGACTTTCATAACATGTCATCAAACAAGTTCATAGTTCCATAGAGTTAGTAACATTCTTAAAGTCTCGTTCCTTGCCACCCCCTCCCACGCGATCGCGCAGAATCCTTAAATAATTTAATGAACACCTATGAAAAGAGTAAATTTGCAGTCGGGCGGTAGTGTCGAAGTGAGTTGGCCAGCGGGTGCGGTCGTGAGGCGAGCAGTCTTTTCCGCATCCCTGCAAGTGCGCCGAGATTTGCTGAGGATGTTGGATGATGGGGAAATGATTTTTAAGATGAAGACATCGGGTTGATAATGGGGGTGGTTTTTCTGCGGGTGGTGAACTCGCCCTTCCTCACTTGCGGTCGCCTCAGAAATGCCACGCCTACCAAAATAATTAGCCTGAAATTCATGCTTGCTTTGAAGGGGCAGTTGTCCACTGTGCCACGGTCAATGAACGTGCATGACTTGGCATCAAGTACGTGTGCTGCGTGCGGCTGCGGAGTCTCTCGCGTTTGCCGACGAGTGCGTGATTTCGCACATGAACGATGTTGAACACTTCGGTCAGGCAGAGCTCCGTTGTGCCAGGCCTCCACTGCGGACCTGATGGAAATGCGATCAGGTGAAAAGGTTCACCGACCCTTGTCGACGCGCCAGCTCTTGTTTTTATAGGCGATAATGTATTTATGGTGGTCGACCGTTATAGAAATAATAGGACGAAAGAAAATATGGGCTTTTGGACAAGGAGGGTAGTTAAAGACTGTGCTCACACTCCTCGGTGTTCTTCGAGTTGGCAGGCCATTTCGTTCCATTGCTCGCCTCGTCAGCGTTACATTGATCTTGAAGCGCAAGAGAGAAAAATAAACGACGGAATTTCTCACGCGCGTGGGCAGTAAGATAGGTTTTCCGCTTATTGCGTGAGTGGGGGGGGATAATACGAGGGTCATCCGGAAAGTAGTACCCGTTCGTGAAATAAAGACACAAAAGTAAATATTAACAAACATAAAAAATTTTATTTGAAAGAGGATACTTTAAACTACTTCTCAACATAATCTCCAAGCAAATTAAGGCATTTGTCATAACGTGTGACAAGTTTCTGTATTCCTGCTGCATAGTCCTTCGCCGCCAGCTCATTGAGATACGCGAGGGACCCATCTTGCACAAATTTTTGCATAATGCAGATGGTGTTTAACAATTTCATGAACAATTGTTCGAGAAACATTGGGAAAATGCTCACAGATGTCATCAATTGTGACGCGCCGATCGTTCCTCACGAATTCGTCAACTGAGCTCACCAGTTGGTCTGTAATGACAGACGGTCTCTCCGAACGCTCATCGTCGTGTGTGTTCCCCCTCCCCATGTTGAAGTTGCGACACCACCGCCGAACAGACGACTCGTCCATTACATTGTCTCCATACACCTCCTTTAATTGGCGATGAATATCACATGGGCGAACGTTTCTTGCATTGAGGAATTTAATCACTGCCCTCACTTCACAACTGGCGGCGTTCTCAATTTTTTTAAACATTGTAAACAATCACAGAAACAACACAGGCAATGCTAGCGTCACACAACTTGGCTCAGAGAAGGCAGACAAGCCACTGAAGCTATCTGACCTCGTCCAGCGGCTACTCGCGTCGTCAGCACTTCATGCGGCACGAACGGGTACTACTTTCCGGATGACCCTCGTATGATGATCACGGCCGCGTGAAGAGGAATCGGTCCACTTCTAACCGGCGACTGTCTGTGGGACAATAACCGGACGATATGCGATGGTACTCCAGCCGAAATCGACCCCGCCGCTCTGCTCACTTAGCGATCCCAAAGGTTCCGGCCTAACACTGACACGTTTCGAACTGGCTGTTCAATCTACATTCTTGTATAGGCTGTTGGTGCGCGATCCTTTTCATTAAGATGGCGGTTGAGATTGTACGCATAGTGATTTGAATATGTCGCAGCAGTTTTATCAAGCCCTAATGGACTTGAAAAATGTAATGCAGTGGGAAGATCAAGGAAGTGTAAATTGAGTTTTTGATCCGATCGTGGTATTTTGAATTCTATGTTTACGTTAAAACATAGCGCCGAGAGTGGTGGCGGCGGGGAAGAAGCTACTTCGCCTGCTAACCGCGGAAGTCGAGGATTCGATTCCCGCCTAGCCGGGTTCTTCTCCACTCGGGGCTAGCCAGTTTTACGATTGTTCTGGCTGTTATTTTATGTTTTTGCTTCGCTGTAATAAGGATCATGACTTGGTGGGTGTTTTCATTTTTATACTTGACACTTTCGTCATCGTCGTCAGCTTCTTTCCGTTCAAATCAAATTCTTGGGACCAAAATTTCCAAAGAGTTTTCATAAACGATAAACAGAGTTTAACATAATAAACACGGAAAATGGTGGTCTTACTACTAATGCCTTCACGATGAGCTTCCAAGTCCGGGGAAGATATTTAACGATACTGATCCTCTGAAAATGGAAATCGCTTGCGATGATGGTTTGAAAATTTGTTCTGGCCAGAACCCCTCTCTCTCTTTATCCCGTTTGTGACAGAATGCTTGGATTTTCAGTAAATGCTGTCTGTTTTGACGGTGACTCGAGTCTCCTGAAAGCCATCTTCCGAATGGTGTCATCGTGTCCGACCGTGGTCATCCGTGGGCGTGGCCCCTGGGGGGGGGGGGCGAGGTCGGTAGGTCTGCGAGGGAGCAGGCACAAAGGCCAACTTTTAATTTAGGACCCCCCACGGGTGGCCCATATTTTGCAGTTAAGAACTGGGTTTCGGTAGATGAGGGAGACTTGATTTTCGTTAATGGAACGAAGGTTTTTGCAATTAATGAGAATTTTTCAATTTAATAAGATTCCTTTTCGGAATCATCCACGAAGTTCATTCCGAGGTAAATCGAGAGATATTTCCGAGGTAAATGATGCGCGATATTTTTTTTGGTGAAAGGGCTCTCTTTTTTATTTTTGGATTAATGTGCGGGAGAGGGCGTGGCTACTCCCATGGTTTACTCCCATGATTGTCGTGACTGGTCGTGGTGGTGCATTACTGCCTTGCGTTAACCCAACTTTGACGGATGTTGCTCTGGAAAGGCTAATGTTGACTAATTCTCAAGTGTCAGTCTCACTGCTTGATGCATTGGAAAGTATTGAGCTTGTGTCCACCTGCTGCATATGAACAGCGTGAAATGCAGCAAACAAAAATGTTTCCTCGTTGAAATCAAAGGTGCTTAATCGAGCCTGAACTGCTCCTGGATTCCTCCCTAAAATAATTATTCTCAATCGATTTCAAGCATTAATTAGCGTAGACGTTCCATGAAGACCACCTCTATTTTATAACCTTGAACGGCTCTTCGCGTGACATCCCACCTATTCCGGGGAGAAAATTGCAGCGAAGACCGAACGGAATCGCTGGGCTCGAACCTCTCTGATTTCCTATGCGCTACAGTGATGTGCGACTTGGGATGACTAATAAAGTGGCATTAGTCCTTCCGTGAGGGTGAGCGGGCCGCGATGGGAGCAAGTTCCAGGGGTGGGGAGAGGTGGGCCGCGCGTAAGATACGGGTTCGAATGTCTCTAAAATGTACTTTGGGAAAGTGAAGTTATATTTTACTCCGGGTCGGCCCGACGGCTTTTCCAAACTCCTTCGACTTGGAATGCTGCGCGGGCCCATTCCTCACTCAAAATGAACCGTAGCTTTCGAACCCCTATGAAAAGAAAAAAAACGTGAGTGCAGTGAAAACTTGGTGGGGTGATAAATAAATATTTATTACGGCATCACTGTCACCCTGCTACCTACCCTACCTCTGGAAAACGTCATCCTCCGCCCTTGTTTTCCCAACTTATTTCATTCGCGTAAATTTGTCGGCGATTTCTTCGTTCAGCTGGAGCTTTAGGTTTTAACGTTGTTCTTTGCCACGCTTTTAGCGAATTCCAGCGACAGATTTAGAACTTCAAAGCATCGCCATAGCGCAAGGATTTGCGTAAATAATGTAGGTATTCCCCGGAATCAACTAGAATGCTTGAAAATATTTCCCATAAATTTAATTACTGCAAATGATATAGCGTTTGTTTTTTTCTCTTTTATGTCAATAGATTATTGTTCTTTCGGTTTAAAAAATCCACCATTTTCCTCCCAACCTTTGTTACCAGCTCAGTGTCAATTTCAAATGAGAAAAGTTGTAAGATTAGGGTGGGGATAACACTGAAGTATGTAAAAAATAGATGTATTTTGTGTGAAATCAAATCCCGGAATGAACGGAACACCTCGTCTAAGTTGAGAAAAAGTCCTTAAAATCGGATGTATTGTTATGTGATAAAGAGATATTGCTATAAATATATTGTGATAAAGTGCTATTTGAATTATCGTCCAAAAATTCAAAGTACGGCTTAATCATAATTGGGCTAAATAAAATGATTTTTGCTAAATAATCAGAGTTGAAGTGATGTGAGTAATGTAATCCAACTTTGTGCATAACTTTGTTTCCATACCTGTATTTTCTAAGCTTATTTTGAAAGATATAATAGCTCATCAGAAGTTTAACATTAGTAATTTATCTAGGCTTGAGGTGTTTTCACGAAACGAATATTCCAGCCTCAGATATTACTTCGTGTTTAGTGAAAAATCAGGGGGGTGAAATGAGGTTTTTCTCTATTAAAATTGGACATAAAAGCTTTCATTGTTCTTAATGCTCAATTCATGCTTTTAGTGAATGTGCAGATCAGAAATACCGATAACATTTAATTAAATTTCAACAGTGACCTTCCCGAACTTTTGTTTACACTGGTCGTTTTTTGGCCAATTAAGATGCAACTGTCGTAGTCATTTTATTCATTGCCTCATTTTTCTGTACATAAGTACGTGTTTCTTTTTTGATTTTCGTTCGTGTGGTCATAAGTGCGAACCTATGTTGGCGGACCATACCGATTTCTTCAGCTGCCACAGGAGTACGCCTGCAGTTCAAACACTCACTGTCCCGTCATTACGACTGGGCTAAATGTAAACATGGAGCTTGAGGAATTCAAAGACCGGAGTGAGATGCCGTGACAGTAATTTTGAACGGAACCATCCCCTGATGTGTATTAGAATGCCACATTACTAAGTGTAAACGGTCGAGGCGAATGATTTTTGCTCTTTGAAATGGTTGCAGTCTAATGGAGTTAGAAGCATCCTAACTACAGGAGTCGGCTGAAAAGTAATGCACACATGCTTGGAGAGCGCGAACAAAAACAAATAGCAAGATCGTGCAAAAAGTACATTTGAGTACAATTCTTAAGTTTCAAAATCTTATATTTATTTTTCAACACAGTCACCCTTTTAAGGCTAACACATTTCTCCCAACGTGTAACAAGTTTTTTCATTCCGTCACTGAAAAACTCTTCCGAATTTTCTCGAATCCAGGACTTGACAGCTGCCTTCACCTCATCGTCCGAGGTTTAATGATTACTCTTGAGGTGTCTCTTGAGTCGAGGAAAAAATTGGGGGAAAAAGGGAGGGTGTGGAATCGGTTCAAATTTCAGGTTTCGCAGAGCCTCCCCAGTTGCGCGCGAGGTGTGTGGACGAGCGATGTCATGTTGCAAGATTATTGGCACCAGGCTGCCTTTAACACGACAAACCTCTTCCTTGGATATTCCAATATGGTTTGCGATGCGCTTTTGAGTGATTCGCCGGTCATTTTGAATCAAATCTTCGACGAGTTTGCGATGTTTATCGTCTGCGGCAGTGATCGAACGTCCGCTGCGTGTTTCATCAACAATTATGGCTTTTCCAGGCTCGAAACCACGAAATTTTCCTACCAATCGATTTACAGTAGACCTATCAACGGGATTGTTTCCATAAACAGCCTTTAAATGACGATACATCTCAGTAGGAGTCACCTTATTAGTAGTTAAAAATTGGACAACAGCACGCTGTTTAACTCGCGTTGACATAGCACTAGAACACGTCTCCATACTTTCGTTCTCAAAATACACTGGATGAATAAAACGATCTCAAGCCTGAATAAAACGACCTCAAGCCTGCGTATGCATGTTGAGGGGGAATGTTACTTCCACATGCCACCAGGAGTGTTGCTGAAGGTCATTTTGTTTGTGGTCTACAAGCATGTGTGCATTAGTTCTCAGCCTACCCTCGTATTTAATTGCCTCGAGGGCTGCAAGGACAGGGCTCTCTCCTCGCCCCGTGCACCTCCAGCGCCACGCCCTGCTCCACAGCCCCAATCCGGTCCCCGCACCCTACCCTGGGTTGCCACCCCCCCCATATTCTCTCTTCCCGGGCTGGAAGAAACAGGAGTTCATCTTAGAGGTTCCCTTTGGAATTTGAAAAATGTTTGGAATATCTTCTGTTTTGTGTTCAGAATTAGGATCGCTCTCACTTCTTCTTCCCCCCCTATGCGGCCTTTCTCCGGATCGACGAGTGTCATGTTTATTTGTATGGGGTGGAGCGGAAGGAGAATGGCTGCTCACCCAACACCCCTTGCCGTACGTCATTGCGACGGTTTGACTGATAATAGCAAGGTATGCATTTAAATGCGGATAGAAATACTCACTCAATGTAGGCTAGTTATGGTACACCCGGGTTCCTCAAAGGTGGGCAACAGCTGTTCCGGCCGCCCATCCTGGGGTGAATGCAATTTGTCGTGCCGTCCACTGGGCAGAGCGTTAAACGTGACGACCGCCCCGGGCGCCGGCAGACGCCCTGTGCTGTTTCTCATCGCCCCTCCTCCATTCCCCATCTTCGCCTCACCTCTCGGCTCCCATCACGTTTCGGCCGCCTCCGAGTGCCCTCTGCTAATGATTTAGGCTTCGTTCGGTTTTCGTTTTAATGGCGTTGTAAGCTCGCCTCGTCCACTCCAGTTGTTTTTGTGGTGGTTCTTCAAGATGTCTCACGAGGGTGGTAATGGTGGACTCTTTGAGTCATGGAAATTGGGGAAATTATGAACATTTCAAAAGCAACCGCGAAGCCTACCAAATGGTGCATCACAATAAATGAATGTATGGTCGCAAGAAGAGCCATCAGTTTTGTTGTTATTAGAAAAAATAGTTCACCCCAATTTTTCCACCCTTTCACGAATTCTTTGCTCCGCTTGTATTTCATCTTCATTGTTACTGTAGGTATTTTTGGCCGATACCGAGGTTCGCTACAAGATTTGTTGAATTTGTGTGCGAAGTGCTGGCTGGCTAGTCGCAATTCCTTTCTCAGTCATCTGCCGCCAGCTGCTTCACACCGTCCTCCATGACGGTCTCTCCGCATCTCGGCTTCATTGCTGGAATTCTTACTCGACCCTATGGCCTCATCCACGCGTCTTCTTCTGTCATTTGTTTTCGATCAGCATGCCGTCTCCCGTGTCGGTATTTCCATGCGGAAGTGCGGGTTCTCTCTCGATTCGAAGGGTTCCGGAAGAGCAGTGCGCCAGCCCCCGCCTAGCCGGTTCATCGCAGTCGTCGGTCACTCGCTCTTGGTGATAATGCGGGACGGCCACGACGCTTCCTCCACGCCTATCTCTCTCTCTCGGGCGAGCCTCGCCGGCCTCTGGAAGCACTAGTAATACATAACGATAGTGAAGGAGGGCGGCCGATCTCGGGCGCGTCGAGGCGCACGCATCCCCGCACAACTTGGAAAGCGGCTGGGCCCCAGTGCCCACCGACACTGTTGAAACCGTGAACACGATACGGATTGAAATGAGATTTTAGTTATTTCTCCCGTTCATTAAAATCCACGTCCCCTCCTCTATTGCCTCATTAGCCCTTCGATGATCCGGATGAGCGAACACCCGTCGTCGGCGGGCTGGTCGGTTCGATGGTCAAGGTTTGAGCCCGCGCTGCGAGGTTAAGCATTCGGAGCGTGGGTGCTAATTTATTTCCCTAGTTTCCTGGAAATTAGTGGAGTATGAGTAGTGAATATTGATAGACTCGGCCTCCAGGATAAAATAGCAGAGATGGGTCCCCTACCCTCGAAGACGGATTCAAGTATTCGTTCTTCCCTCGCGAGAAAGAGCCTGACTGCGTACGTGTGTCCAATGCCAGGCAGCCTTTTGTGCGGCTTGTCGATCTAGATTGGAGAAATATCGACGAAAAATGACTGTTCGAAAATCCGTATCAGAATAGCGAAATTTTAGCCGAAGTTGATTGCAGCATGAAATTGTACGGTTAAACTCCGCATAAATATTCATGATCTGTTTTGGTAAGATCCTCACGAAATAAGGTATGATGTTTTTTTTCGATGATCCGAGCACCTAAATCAAATATGAATCCCACTGTACCCAATCACCAAACTCCCTTTTCTCATCGGCCCCGAAAAATGAACGTATTTGACGCGTAATTTATTGTTTAAATCTTGAAATTTATCATTTTGTGCTAATGTAAACTGAACAAATAAAATGTTAACTTGTTGTGATGGCTGTCATGAATATGTTGAATTTGAAGTTATTGGTTTGCTCGTATTACTGCCTGTTGTTTCAGTCGGATATTTTTAACCTTCATCTCTTTCCCTCTCTTCGTTCTCCGTTAAACCGTACGAATATCAAATCGTTAAGTGTCCGTAGCTGACAAGTCATGTGCGTCGAATCTCACGAGTTTGATTTTTATCAGGAATTCTTGGTCCTCCATAGAATTAATGTTCACAGTATACAATGAAAGGACATATATCAGGAATTGCGTAATTCATGCTAGAGTAATTTGATAGTTCTTGATTTCCACTTTGATATCCTACAAATGACCAACATTATCCCAAGTACTGCTAGTTTGTCGGGACTTTTTTTTCTTTTTGAAATGCCACTAAGCTGACCTGCTTTTTGAGCGTATTGCATACGTTGATGCGTTCTTCGTAATAGCCCCATAAAAAATATGTGCGGAATTCTGGAATTTTGTAATATTCGTTTTACTTATTCACATGAGTCTATCACAATAATAGAGGTAAATAATACAAAAGTGGCAAACTTCGACGCAAATGTGATTGTTTTCGGGAACCAAATTATTAAGTTCTTCTTGTACTATATTATTTGCCGTCGTCCTCTTTATTAAGTGTAAGCCTGGAATCATTGCCGCTAACAGTGCATACCTGCACAGCTTGGTTTATAAATTATATAATATTTGTCTAGTTTTCACTTCCCTCGAAATAAATTAACCAAACGACATCAAACGATGCTTACTTCAATTTGTTGGTGTTATCTCGTGTATTGAGTCACTTGCCGGTCACGCTATGTAGCCAGCCCTAGTGGCCGCGGGGTAACGCCTTCGCCTGCCAAACTCAAAGATTGCGGGTTCGATTCCCGCCTGAGTGGATTTTCCTCCACCGAAGGCTTGGGTGTTTATAAACATTTTTAATGCATGTATGTGTAGGGATAAGTTGGAAGAAGTGACCATTGAGCCTTAATTTCTCCCCAATAAAGACGTTAAGTTAATATTTAGTAATGATATGCAGCATTTACACTCCCATTACACTCGGCGCAGGTTGGCAAAAATATCGATAAATGTACCCGAAAGCTGTGAAATTCAAAAAAAGAGTTTAAAAAATTCAGCCGTCACTTCGCTTTTTCCCAAGAATATACAAGAACTTAATCACAAAAGCGAATTTTTACCCGAAGTATTGCATGTAATTGGTATAGATTTAAAGATGGACGTACTTGAGCAGATGGAGAACGGAATTACTATTATTATTATTAGGTAATCTACCGGTTAAGGTAGGTTTTTTGGATGGACACAGCTCCTAAATAAATATTTTGTGACTCCGAGCAAAACATCTACATCAGGTCCCTCTTCGGAATTACTATATATGTGTAAAATTATTAATTAAATTTGGCACTTATAATGGTTAGTTCACCGAAAATTCAAGATGATTTATTCTTTATTAAGTGGAGTGACCCATGATATCTAAATATTATGAGAAGTTTCAGCAGCACTTCAGGATTCCAAGCATTCCTTCTCTTTTTCTTCTTCTGATCTTTTCATGGGTATGCTAAGGCACCTAACGAGAAATTCGAGGATCCTGGTTCTCATCCCTGATCGAGCAATCCACTCCGTGGTGCATTTATTTTTATCCGACTTTCCTTATCATGGCTTGTGCGGCTTTTTCCGCTGTGCACAAAAACAAATGATATAACGACATACCTTTGGGATAAGAATTTGACCTCGTGGAGGGCACATGAGCATATATCATCCTAGTGCCGTGGTCTAAATGGTATTGTTTGCCAGCGAAGTCCTTCGCCGCTCCAAATCCGAAGTGAGCTGCTGGGAGAGATAAAAACGAGGTTTTAAGTTGCGGAACGCGTAGTTGTGGGAACACGCGACGAAAGCTCGAGGGGAAATTAGCTATTTCTCACTAACTACGCTTCACTTCGGATATGCCGCGAGCATTCGTTGTTTCGGAACTCACGAGTACAAGAATTGGACAAAGCTTCAAAGCAGAATCACCTGGTCCGTGCGAAACTGTTTGGCTTTTGGAAAAGCGCGGCGTTCACAGCAGGAGACTCCCGGAGGTTCCTTCCCTGAATGCATCGAGAGCAGATTGGAGTCGGCCATCTCGGTGACCGCACATCCCACCGTGTGAAGAGGCGTCAAGGCCGAGCGTCATTGCGGGGATTGTCGGTGCTCTCACGGCCGTCAGTGTAGTCCGCGGCGGCCGATGCCCGTCGTCGGCCTGCCCTTCGAGGTACCCCGCGGCAGGGAGCGCCCCTGTGATCGCTCTCTCCCCCGTTGTCCTACAACCTTCGTGTCCATAATGATGATTCAATGGGAAGCAATGTGGAAGGTCTGCTTCTTGGTTCCAGTGATTCTTTTTCCCTCTCGCTCCCCCCCCAACCCGCCCACCGGAAGCGACCCCTCCTACCGTCCCGCACTCCCCGCCTCCCCCCGCCCGTTAACCACCCCCACTCTCCCCCGCCCCCTGCTTAGGTCCAGGCGGCTCTCGGTCTCAAAGGCAGCCGCCCGCCTCTTCTCTCCCTTCCCGCCCGGCTCTCGATGGGGTTATTGTTAAAAATAGTGGGCCGTGTAATTGATATCTGGTGCGTGCGTGTGTGTGTGGGGGGGGGGGGGTGGATGTTCTCGCCGGAGTCCGCTCGGGACGGGCCCCAAGCCTCCTTTACTTGGTAGTATTTCCTTGACGGTTGCACCCGAGGTCATTTGTCAAAGATGCCGTGCTCCGCCACGAATCATCGTCGAGCGATTTTTGCGCCCCGGAATTGAATTTCGTGATCCGCTCTTAAGTGATTGTCCCACCTTATTGTGGTGTCTCGCCCGAAAAACGAAGTCTTGTTGAGAGAGTAAACAATAGCTGTTTGGAGAGATGGTGGGTTTTCATTTTCGCGGCTCTCCTCAGGACGCATTCGATTCGTTAAAAAAGAGTTTTCTTGGACGAAAAGGAAAGTGCCACCGAATGCTGTCGGGAATGTGTCGGCATTGGTTAGAGAAATGATTATCGCTTGATTTCATTTATATGTAGAAGAAACTGAAATCGTTGGCGTCACGTGTGTAGTACAATCAATATTTGTCACTGATATTGCATACGCAATATCAGTTTGCCGGTTGGGAAACGGGCATAAAGATTCAAGGGGTGAGTGGCAATGATAATAGAGTTAGGGACTCATTTCATCCTCGGGGAATACTCGGTAAATATTAAAAATTCTACCCCCTTGATTTAATCTTTAAAATCCCGTTCCTCTTTCGGTTGGTGCCAGAGACGGCACAGCATTGGTTGGCTTGAATGATGTGCATGTACATAAACGTTCAGCTATCTCCGCACGAGGGATTGAAAGAATGGAATGGCCGTTTCCCTTTTCTCGTGGGCCATTGCTGGAAATCGAGCGGAATATTAATATAACGCGACCCTTCTTTGAAACTTAATATTATTTAATCCCCATTGAAAGGAATTCATAAGAATGGAGAAGGATCATACTTGTATGATACAATAATGGCTCACGGACTCGCTTACCTCAAATTTTGCCTACACGAGCTGCGTCATCCAACATTGGCCGATTTAATGCCATTGCTGTGCTTAAATATTTTCCATTATAGATTCTCGATCAACTAATAATATTTTCGAATCAGTTTAATATTACGAAGCACATTTTGACGTTGATGGCTCGCGTAATGCCGAGCTGTTAATGGAACACGCGTGACTTCTAGAAATCAAGCCCCTCTTTAATCATGAATGAAAAATCACCGAGGACCGCGATGTGTATAAAACAAGCTATTTTTGCGCACTGAAGTCAGTAAACGTTGTTAATGTTATTTCCTTTTCCTTGTACTTTGCGAGACTGGGAACGCGAAGCATTCGTTGTTCCTATCGCAAGTTACACATCCAAAACTAAAACTCAAAAATTTCCCGACGCACCAAAGGTTCCTTCTTCTTCGTACCGCCGCCCGCAGTATTTCACAGATCGATCCTTGAGATATCCGAAAATTATGCCGGGGAAGTCAATCAGTCGCGCTATCGGCCGTTATTGATCATATTTGGATTGTATGAGGATGTAGTTAGCCGGGAATCTTCGAACGGGCAATTGGATGGATCGGAGTTGTTTACGCACTCTTCCCAGTATTCGGGGAAAAAATAAAGGCCATCGGAAGCACTTGATGGGAACATGTTTGTTTTTATGGAAATGTTTTGGGGCGCGAAGCGGGTGCTATGTAAATTGATAGCATTGATAGTTAGGTCGGCGATTTGATAACGCAAAAGGTGGTGGCTTGATTCCGTCATGTGACATAAAAAGAATTAAAATCTTTTCCAATGATTCAGATTATATCGCTGTATTGTTACAAAATGACCTCGGAATGCAATTCATCGCCATCTACTAACATCTTCGGCGTATGGAGGAATGTGGTCAGGGATGTTAGGTCACTGGCTTTCATTAACTGTCTGCATAAATGTTCAAGGTTAAGTGCCTCGTAAGTAGGTTCATCATCCGTAGTTTTTCCCTTTTTATATTTGGTTTCACAGTAATCGCATTCATAATATAAAAGAGAAACTAACTATTGGTGTTGCAGTCTCTCTCCCTTATCTTAGCTGAACTTTCCAATCTGCCGATATAATGAGGGTCGTTAATGATTTTTTCGGTGTCGTAAGTTAAATCTAGTGACTATAGTACCTTTTTTATTGCCTTAGTGTCGCCATCCTCATTCGTATAGGGAGGAACTCGCATCCAGGTTCCTCTATTCTGCTACTTCTACTTGGCAACATGCAAGCCACCGCTAGAGGTTGATTCAGCACTAGACAGGCCTTGTCGAAAATTAATTTTTCCTTAATTTTTAGTTACCAATAAATATATAACATAATTCCAATAATGGCTATTCCATAATTCCAATGATTATGGTTAACAATCAACATGTAGTCAAGGTCTGATATGACATAATTTTTTACTTCTATTAAGTATACCCCAGCCCTTGTTCTACTAGTGTAAGGCTTTCCTTTGAACCTAATTCTTAATCTTTCTGGTTGGAAGTTCATTCGTTATCTGTACCAGAATTTGAAAATTAACGACAGCGTTCGATTAAACTCCATGTACTTTAGTTTTAAGGGTTCGCGTCGTATTTTTCGCGTCAACGGAACCGTGGAAGCGCTAAAGCAATTTTAACTGGTGTCCCCCCGCTCCCAAACTCAAATCTTTATCGGTTCCATTTTAAAAATATGCGACTTTTCGTGCGTGAATGAGGTTTTTTCCCGCCACCGTTTCACTTCCCTTTCCTATTTGCTGGCTGGACATGAGAAAGGGGCGGACGTGATGAGGGCCGATATTTCTGCACACACATTTTTTAATCTCGCCAATTAATGAAAACTTTATTCCGGACTGCTGCGTATTTACTGGTTTTTCGATTCTTCAGCTCGCTGGCATACCAATCGCCCACTTAATTTTTACTTCGTCATGGTGGTATTAATTTTCGGACGCCCCCGATGGGCAAGGTTCGACCCACCCAGTCCGAGTGAAGCGTAATTCAGAAATTATCGTGCAGCACGACTGCAAGAGCAGAAGAGACGTTTGAACGTGATGAAAGCGTGAGGTGTAATACTTATCGGTTAATACATGTAAGTACCGAAGCCTCAGATCGATCTCTTTTGAAAGTCGAAATGTTTCGCGGTGTCTAGGCAACGTTTTCGTGGCTTGAATGCTTTCGGTGAATGCGTGTCCGCTCTTCTCACGTCATCTTGTTTCCATGGAATCAATTTCCGGTTGTTTCCCTCCAATTTCATTTCTATTCGACTTCTCTACCGAGCTGCCGACTAGAAATTCCTCATATTTTCGTGAAAATTTCTGCCGCCGGAACAATTGAATTAATACGAATGAGACGGCCCATCGGGGTATGTATTGCACGTATAGTTAGCATCCCGGAAAAAAAACTAAGATATCCGGCTTATCGACAAACGGAGTACGGTCAGATTTTTTGCAAATTATTTCCGGTTCCAGGGTGGTTGGGGAACGCATGTAAAAAGGACGCGACTTTTTTGCGGATGAAGCATGCGTCATCATAAAATGGGCACTGCATTGAAGATGGTAGGCTTTAATGGGGGTCTATATCATTGGTGAGGATGGTGTTGCAAATCTTACTGAAGGTTCCCCCCCCCCCCCCGCGTGTTCCCCAGCCACAAGTTAATGCTCCTCCACCAGTATTTTTTTATATCTCCTCTTAATAGTTTATTAAAGATAATTTTCGCGTTGCTGGGGAATAGAAAGTATATTTAACAGTTTCCGGCGTCGTATGAGTGTAATCTCGTCACGACGGAAACAGCGGCATTATCGCGTCGAAAACCCTCTCGGGGTGACCCAAAATTAAGGGCTCTGACGGGGCCGGGAGCTTCGGGGGAGGCAGGGATAGTGGGCCCCATTGCTCTTCCCTTAGAAAAAAATCGCCTCGCGTTATTTCTACTTTAACCCCACCACTCTCCGTCGTCTCCGGCGTGCCAAAGGTTCACATCCCTCGATCCGCTCCTTTCGCCGCCATTTAGATTAGTTCTCGCCTCTTCCACAGACCCTCGCATTCCGCTCGTCATCTCGCTGGTGCGATTTAACTCTTACATGCATAACTATAAATATATATATATATTTATATATATATATATAAATATATATAAATATATATATATATATATATATATATATATATATATATATATATATAATGTATAACACTTAGCACTAGTGGACACAGACAAAAACTCTTCCTTCATTGACATGCTCCCTATCCCCAAACACGCCTCCGAACACAACACTCCCTTTGATAAATGCTATAGTGTATCAATCATAGCATCCCTCCCACCCTCTGATCCTCCTCTGAAACTGAAAACACTAGAGCAATCCTTCATCTGGCTTTTGGAGTCCTGGAACTGGCCAGGAATCAATATTAGGCACTAATTACCCTGTTCTAATTATATTTTCATCCCCCTTCCACCCCCATCACCTTCTACATTTTCCCCACCCTTCTAACGCTGCCCCTCCAAACCCGTCCCTTCCGAATTCCCTCCCCACCTTCCCCTTCCATCCATCGCTCCAGCCCTCGTATTCCCTTCAGTTCTGTCCCTCTCCTCCTTGATAAAGGTGGCAACGACCACCGAAAATTCGAAAAATAGTGAGTCTCTTTTTTTGTGTGTTTCTGTGTTTTTGTCTGTGTCCACTAGTGCTAAGTGTTATACATTATTATTCACGTCCGTGAGTCTTTCAAAAAGTGTTATATATATATATATATATATATATATATATATATATATATATATATTTATATATATATATATATATATATATATATATATATATATACATATATTTATATATATATATATACTTATATATATATATATGTATATATATACTTATATATATATATATATATGTATATATATACTTATATATATATATATGTATATACAGGTCGCACCCAAAAGTGGTATGACTGATTTTCTCTGGCGCGAACGAAGCGGTGGAGGGGGGTCTGCCTGGCAGGGTAAGGTGGAGGGGGCTCGTAGCAACAGACCGACACCAACCTCAGTCGCCTGCGGGCTGTTATTGAGTGAGGAAACCGTTTTTAGTGAAGCAAGTTTTTTGTCCGCGTCGAAAAACAAAATGAATCTGAATTTAGAGCAACGTTATTCCGTGAAGTTTTGTGCGAAACTCGGGAAGACGGCAACTGAGACCCCCGATATGTTCAAGCAGGCTTACGGGGACACTTCCTTAAGCCGTTCCACAGTATTTGAGTGGCACAAGTTGTTTAAAGAGGGTAGGGAGCTCGTTGAAGACGACCATCGCTCCGGACGGCCGTCGACGGCAAGACGTTGGCACGTTGCCGCACCCGCCCCATTCTCCCGATCTGGCACCACCGGACTTCTTCTTCTGCCCCCTGATGAAAAGACAGCTCAAGGGACGAAGTTTTGACTCGATAAAGGCCGTTCAAGAGGCTTCGACGAGGGTCATCAACGGCATCCCCAAAGAAAATTTCCAGCGGGCGTACGGGGAATGGGAGCAACGTTATGCTAAGTGTGTAGCAGCTCAAGGAGCATAGTTTGAAGATTATTAAGTCGATGTAAGTATATCGTCAATAAAATTCTTGTAAAAAAATCAGTCCTTTCACTTTTGGGTGCTACCCTATGTATATATATATATATATATATATATATATATATATATATATATATATATATATATATATATGTATGTATACACTCATTAGTTAAGGTGCATCAACTGGGCCCGACTCCCGATGAATTTGGGCAGCTGATGAGTCTTCCGCACTCAAAAATTGAAACGCATCGCCCACTTCGCAACTACGATTTTCGCGGGCATTGTTATCTGCATTCGCCGACCGGCAAGCGACTACTGAATCTAAACAACGGCTAAATGGGTTAAGGAATACTCAATAGATGGCTCTGCATGCGTACAACTTCTATCCGACCCGCCAATATTGAATTATTAGAAAACGACCCTTGCTTTTCGGATGTTCCTAGTATGTTACGTTTCCGCGGTCCTGACACCGCTGTCGGTTGGTCCTTGAACTGGGAATTCAGAAAATATGTGGACACACCCGCCTCTCATTATATTCATAGAAAGATTACAAGAAACTCACGCAGATGCCACAACAGTAACTTTTTGAGGGAGTTATCCGTTAATATGCACTCCAATACAGCAATTGCAGAGTAAAAATTGAGGGACATCGAGGGATCCGATCAAGGCTAATGAATTTTACATTCTGAAATTATCGCATTGTAATTCATAAAAAGAGTTTTGTCAACCGATTTTCCTCGTTAGAATTAACCGTCCAATGGCATAGTCGCAAAAATGTTGTGGAATGCATTTTTAATCGCATTTGCATCAGCTGTGTTTAGGTGAACGTTTCAAGAAGACAGTGTGTTTAATTCGGGCAGTACTGTGGTAAAAACAGTTTTTTCGTCCAAGATTTCCCACGCGTACATATACACAAGCCATGTTTGCAAATGAAGTATATCGTGATAATGTTTCGATTTTTTAAGCTGGCGCTTATATTTGAACATTTGGTAGTTTAATTTTAACTCTTTAATGGGCATATTATGGGATATTTTGTGGGTTAAAAAAAGTGAAACCAAGACGGTGTTCATGATTGTGACGGTGACATCGATTGTGGGAAGCTTTGTCTGATGCCCAATAATGTTCGTGGGTATGTTCACTTTTTATGTGCGAAAATTAAACAGTCCCCACCGTTACAGTATGATTTGCCGAGATCGTAGATATCTACCAGCCAATGGCAAAGAGTACTCTTACTCTGAAACGGCTACATTCGAATTCGCAGGCAGCAGCCCCCCTTGCCCAAAGTTAAATCGATTTTCATCCATCATCCCGTTCTTGCGAGTCTTATTTCATATCAACGGGAATATGTAGGGGCAAAAAGCGAAATTCCCACAGACCTCCGCAGCAAAAATCGAAATCTATCATGGAATAATTTTACCAGTGGCGGAGGAACGTCGTTCGTTGCGGTGTAATAAGAAACGCGATGATAGGAAGACCCAGTGGGTGGTTTGTGACGCTTACGATGTACAATAGTCTGAATGCATACTCTTTTCAACTCTCTACTCAGAGAATCAGTGGAATAGATTTCCTGGAGAGAGGTTGGAATAAAACCTCTCCAGGGTCAGAAGTCATTTTATGTGGAAGGAGATGATGCGGTCGACAAAGGAAAAAATTACTCTGCTTTTAGACGGCTGCTTAATGGTTTTCCCGTCACTTAACATTGTTTATTCCAATCCCTGGATGGCGTTTCTCATCAAAAATAACTCCCTCCAGCTATGAGCAAACGAATATTGGCTTCTTGTAATTTGACGAGTTTTGCAAAGGGTTAGAATATGATTTTTCATTTTGAAGTTTTCGCATTATTTTTACATAATTTAAACGCTAATCACTTTTACTGGAGTAAAATGGCGGAATGCTTCATTCTGGCATTAATTCTTCAATCCTTGATTTTGAAATGTCCATTTTAGTTCGACTTCTCATTTAAGATTAATAATAAATGAAAATGATAAGAAAGAAAGAAGTCATCAAGAGTTAATTTGTTGAATAAGAGTCGAATGAAAGAGAAGCGACAATTTATTTTCCATTCAAAGTATATAAATCGTCGTCAACTCTAGAAGACCTGACGGTCTACTGAATTGTTGCCTCTCATTTTCTTTTCGTGAAAATATGTCATCTAGTACGTGATTTATGGCATTGCGATGCGTGATAAAATCCAGGTTTTATTAACTATCCTATAGAAGCTTTCACTGTAACTGGTTATACCAAGTCGAGTGCGGTTTTCTTTTCTACGGGATAGCGACACCTAAGTGGCCTTAACATAACAACTTGTGAGTGCCATCTGAGGTGGCCGGAATTACATCAGTCACTGCAAATAATAGTTCTCGTTAAGAAAAATCTTATTTCATGCGGCGGTATTGCCTGGTTCCAAGACGCTCATGGTCCGACTGGCTTCATTTTTTTCAAACTGTTTTCTTTCCACGAGACCGGCTTCGAGTGAGCACTTCCTAGACGTGTCCATCCCGATTGTGTGACACATTGACGAGAGCGTCGTCGGGCGTGATTGGGCGGTGACGTCACACCCTCCCATCATTTCCGCTTCGTTCCACTGCTGCGGTCTTCATTCAGCGGCGGCGGAAGTTATGCACGGGAAATTAATGATCATTCTGCTCCCACAGACGCTGCGCTGTCGGCTCTGCCGAACGGAGGAAGGATGAAAGGAGAAGTTCCCAAAATAAACGAACACATTATGCGACTGTTTTTTTACTAATGTTACTACTTCGGTGTGGTGTTAAATTATTCAAAGTTACCGTTCAAATTTTTATCATCTGTGTATGAATGAAAGGAGAAATTATTTTTTGAAAACGATTCGTGCTCAGTAATCCGTGAAAACATTCTCTGGGGCGAAGTGTAATGTACTAACAGATATTCCGTAAGGTAGTGGAAGGATTTACCCTCATAAAATATGTTGATCAATTTTGTATGCCACCTGACCCAAACGTCTGGTGTACATGTTTACTGATATTTTCCATCACACTTCCACGTAAAAGATTCCAATCTGTCCCAAAATGATGAATTTCTGTGGTTTAAGAGAACTGGAAGTTGTGGTGAAAAAATACTAGTATAGAGACTCATGACGGATGATTGAACACCTATGGGAGAAATTTGAGATATTTGTTTCAAGAAATTTTAAAAAGTTTTAAGTGCTCATTTTTTCACACTGATGACCGGGGTAAACAAAACGTGCCCCACTCTGGCAAAGTGAGGATTGTGCATTGCATTTGCCTTTTTTCGCAAATATCGACCGTGAAGTAATTGACGTGCATTTCAGAAAATACCTACCCCTTCCCCTCTCCCCCGAAACCCCCTTCAACGCCGTTACGCCTCCCGCGTGAAATGCACTGCCTTCCTGCGGTCGGCAGCGATTTTCGAAATCGAACTCGTTGTCCCCTCAGCCTTCTCCCCTTCCCCACCTTTTCCCGCGACTCTTTCGGCCGCAGACTTTCTCCTAGCACCCTCTCTCCCCGCCCGCTCGTGTCCCACCCCGGCGGGAGTGCAATCGGAAGTGGGTTGGAAATTACGCCGAACGGAAGAAAGAGCCGGCCGGCGTCGTGAGTTTTAACGGCTTCCAGTCAGCCAGTTGTTGGGAATATATTTTGTTAACTGCCCGTGTCTAAAACCATACGAGTGCAGCAAAGCCGAAGTGAGAGCCGGAACCCCCTCACCAACGCGTCGGGTTTTCCGTCTAAATCAGGCTCACCTTTCCCGGCCAGGTCAAATAAAATAACATCGTGGCTTCCATGGAAAAAGTGCCTAAAATCAGAGCAATTACATTCTGGGATAGTGTTGGAGTAGTAAACTAAAAATATATTAATAATACAAAGATTAACACGATGCTATGTCCTCGCCGTCGGAGTGAGCTTCTTTTCGAAAGAATCACGTGACGCTACTTTCTATGGATTTCCTTTAATTTATTTCTAGTTATTTTTCATTAATTTACTTTTGCTTATTTTTTACATTTCTCTCTGCATTTCTGATATTTAGCTGGGTGCAATTAAAGTTGTTATGAAGAAATTCAGTAGCTACTGGCGTGATGTGGAGGGAGTCGCACATAATGAATAACTGATCGGAGCACTTTCCCACTTGTTATTTTTTTAACTTTGCCTGTGTTGCCAAGTGGAAAAGTGCTACGATCATTTATTCATTATAGTTTTTATAGTTTTACCGATTAGTAATCTTTATAGAAAATTTTGAACAATTTTTATCAGAATTAGACAAAATCTTCATCCGTCAATGCTAATCATAATGTTGATCTTAGTCCCATCGGTTCGCTTCGAGAACTGCTGAAACCTTAGTTTTGCATGTACGGCAATTAGTGGTGAAATTATTTCTTGTGACTTACAATTAGTCGAGTACTAGCGATTACTCGAGTGCCGTGGTATGATTTCAAAATTATTCTTTATCCTGTCACACATGAGTCCTGAAAGAAGAGATAGGAATTCCGGGAGGGATTTGTTTGATTTCTTTCCGAAAATTCGTTATTTTTGTTTTTCTGAGTAATGAAGATGATTTATTTTAAATTTGTATCGACATTTACTGCCGCCGTATTATTTCATTATTCTATTTCGTTCGCGGCCATTCTTTTCCACTGATTTTAAAAGTTTTTCAATATTGTTAACTCAAAAGGCTCTGTGCTGTTATAAAAGCGATCGGTTAGCAGTACTTAATGGTGAACGTCATACAGGAAAAATATCGGATATTCGTGTATCATTAATTAAATGAAAATATGCGATTATCGCCCCGGTTGAAAATAGTAGAGTACTGCAAAATGTAATATGCATAATTGCATTGCCGATTTTACCTAATCTGATACTCTTGCCTTCGTATTTTTTACATCAAGGAGTTTACATTTTACAATTTACAGTATTTCACAGCTAAATTACGAACTCCTCATGCAGGCGATATGTATTTAATCGGAACAAATTTTTCGCGATCGTAGAATATATTGGATTTGGGTTGAACGAAGTTTTTTTTAATTTCTTTCCCGAGTTAGATGGGTTTCCTTGCATAAGCTTCAGGTTGCAAAACGGATGCCCGGCAACACGATACATTTCCAGGTTACCGGTATTTTCGTATTCTCTGATGAGTAATATCGGAAATTTAATGCGGACGTGATCGATTCAACTAGTATTTTTAAAACAACTACTATGAATTCGTGTCATTAGACTGTTTTTCGTTCGTATTTTAGATTATTATCGGTTTACCTCATTTTAATCATTTAGTAATCATTCGGGAACCAATATATTTCCCTGAAACATCCGTCCGGGTTGAACCGAATCCATTTCCTCTTTAAACGATGGTAAAAATCGAATTTGGTGAGGGGGAGGGAGAAATATTGCTCCATCTCATTACATATCGTGACCACAGTGAGCACTCTGCAAACTGGAAAAATTAAAATCCTCGTCGAGACGTTAATTTAGCGGATTGGAGATTCCTCGTCAACTCATCGCTCGAATCCCAGGGAAAGAAAGGAATGGCTCCAGCCCGCGGGAGCGAGGCAGTGAGAGGCGTCCGTTATTGGTTGTTGGGGCTCGGGAGGAAGGGGGGTGGGAAGGGAGGGGTTGGAGAAGGGCGTGGGGGGAGGGAATTCGCTCGGAGCGATGGCTCGTGTGATCCGACCGGACAAACCCTCGAATGGAGCCGCGTCACGCGCGTCCTCGCCTCGCGCTCATCACCCGCGGTCAGCGACGTTTAGCCGCCCAAACTGATGTTTTCTCTGCGTCATTCCAAATGTCACTGCGATGCTCTTGCGTGTGGTGAATTTGGGCCGAGTGAAACACCTATCCTGTTCAGGCCTTCGATGTGAAGTAACATATCTGATAGTGACAAGTGTGGAGAATTGGATGGACATGATACGTTCCGTCGGAATGTAAAAACGTCTGAAGGTCTTAATTAAATAATAACATGTCTGTGTGAAATGAATCGGATTTAGAGGCATGTGTATCACGTTCAGAGCCGACTGAGCTCTGATGTCAACTATTCAGGTAATCGCAAAAATCTTTTTTGTTGAAAGAAATATGAATGACTTTTTTATGGCTGCGACTTATCGTGATTGTCGTCCATTCTTCATCATGACTTTGTGCGAACAAGTGGCGCTAGTGCATGCGTCACGAGCTGTGTTCACCCTCGTGATATGTGTGTACGACTGATTCCATTTCACGGTTGGCTTACTTTTTCCACTCTGCGGTTATAATTAATTCTAAGACGTACATTAATGTTTTTAGATTATCAAATGGAAAATTTTAGTCTTTTGTTGCCTGTATTCTGACATGGAAGCCAAAATGAGCTCTTACATAATCTGCAAAATATTCCTTAAACTCTGCAACATTTCCCCGATTGGTTTGCTCGAAGTGAAAGACTTATTTTAAAAGTATTATCGTATTTTGGGAGAAAATACAGAAAATCATGCAAAAAAATACATTTTTTTCGTATTGAATGCTAACTTTGGTGACGCAGATTGAAGTAATCCCAGGAAAACTCTTTTGTGTGACGTTGGTGTTTTTGCACTTGGTGCAATTTTGGAAGTTGGACAACTGAAAATCGTGTAATTACTGCGCGAATTTTTTGAGGGTTTCGTGGTAACAGACAACATTTTATCATTGCTCAGGAATGAAAACATCGAAATATTGTGTGTCACGAATGACTTTCGCAAATAAAAAAAGGAAATCTGGCGGTGATGGGAAGTACTTCACGTGTACCATGGTGTCTGTGCACCGAATTCCTCGCGTTATTCAATGGAGCGTCACTCCACGATTATCCATGGTCGGGGAGTCGCGTAACGTCGGTCGTCGCCGGGAGAGCCCCCCCCCCTGGGCGCGATGGAGCGTGGCAAAGGACGGGCGGTGTTAGCGGGGTGCTTGGATGGAACATCACTCATTTGCGGCCCCATTATCCGGCGAAGGCCGGTGCGTGGGCCGGCTTCTGGTGACTCGTACTTAAACCCTTTGTGTCGGCCAGAGAAGTGCGTTTCTCCTCGCCTCAATGCACGTCGTTTTCGGGGGTCGCCCTCCCGACCACCGCATGAAACGGTGCCGTAGCCACGTGAGTAAGGATCCTCGCATGGCACTCTTCATTCGCGAAAAATATCTCTGCGCCTTGATTCCCTCCCCAAGTCCACCCTATTTCCCAAAAGAGAGTCGGATCTTCCGTGGAAATGATCGAAATTCCGTTTTCAATAAAATTTCACCGCTCTAAATTTTTTCAGCTCAGTCGTCCCTCTGCTGTAGCTTCGCGTCATCAAATGCTCCCGTGAACTCCAAAACGGTCGTTGAATAAAAATACTAAACAAAGTTGCTAAAGGCGGTTAGGACACAACGCCTCCAAGCGGATTAAAAAATAACCAGCTGGAAGCGCGCTATTAAAAAAATGTGGCAACTTTTCGAGCAGGCCTCGTGGCGTATGAATTGTTGAGCTTCTAGTGAGAGGATATTGTAAAATTCCGTGGATCATTCAGTAGGAAGCCGTAACTGAACAAAATGTTGATGGCTGCCGCAATAAACGAGTTCATTCCATTATCAGGCCCAAATTAATCGAGTTAGTGGGATCTAAACTTCTTTCCTGAGGCTTAGCTTAAAGATTAGCGCAAAAAACGCAAACGCAAAGGACGCAAGGAAATTAACAATCCAATGAGCATGCGCCCCCTCCTCCTTGTTTCAGCAATATTTTTCCAATCGTTCATCGGGTGTGGGAAGGACGATGACATTTAATTCGACGCATGATACATCTGATTAATTGAAAAGTGTTGATAACGGTGGAGAGTTAAACTACTCTGTGTTAAAATGATTGCTCCAGTTATTCTTATATATAGGTAACCATATATATTTATTGTGGTATTTAAAAAAAATAAAAATGATTGTTATTTTAATGGCCAGTAAGTAATGTCGCCTTTTTATGGCGGCATTGGTTATGCTGCCTACTGGTAGAGTGAATGATTGAGGTAAAATTATGCCATTTAATGTCCATATATCACCACCGAAGAAATTGTAAATTACAAGTCTCTCCATAATTTGAGCACTGGGGATTACCCACGGTTAACATCCAAAGTCAATGCAACTCGGGGGCAAAATCCTTTCCATGTTGATGCAGAGGTGGAAAATTAAAAATACATAACTATTGTTCATGTGGCCGTTTGAATTACTCTAAATTTTTATTAATTTTCCAAATCAATAAATAATCATAGAAACTCCTCCTTCTCTCATGCACCGATGATATTTGAGTTGTGGTTATCCGAAAATTAAGTAATGAATGTTGAATTAATTTTAATAATTTCAATTGATCCTAATTTTGTCTTGTAGCCTGATGAAGTTAATATTTTTTTAACTATGGTAGACTTAACTCGTTGGGTATTTTTTCAACCGGCCTTTCTTTTCAAGTACTCATTTTTTTATTCTTACTTTCCACACTCGCTTCACATCGCAATCAATGGATTGAAGCCCTCCCACTCAATACGAGCAGAGAAAAAATTGTCGATACCCCAGCCCGTTTCCTCTTTTATCACCTCCCTTTACAGACGATGATATTTCCTGTCCACCTTCGTGCACAATAAAATACCCATTCCCGTCTCCACCCCCCCTCCCACTCAAATCCTCTCCAGCCGCCCGCCCACCCAAACATGCCCCCTCCCCCACTGCCCCACTTGAATAAATGAAATGACCGAGAGAATTCCAGGGGGTGCGCTAATTGGTGCCGAGCCCCGGCTCTCCCTCATCATCCGATTACTGTCGGTGACTTCTTTTACTGTGATAATGGAGGCAGAGGGGTGGGATGGGGTCGCGGGACTTGCACCCCGGTATGCTTCGTTCAGTGGAATAGGGTGGGCGACAGCGCGGAGGGAGGGGAACGGGGAAAGCCACTCCGGGGGCGCCAGCCGCGCATGCCCCCCACCTCCCTGTAGTCCTCCTCCGCCCCCGGAGTACATGGGGCGAGGTGGGCTTCGGGGGTAGGTCCACGTGACGCCGTATGCCACCGACCCCCGCCCTCCCTCTCGCCCCTGATTGCCTCGCCGCGGAACATAACGTACCCGTTGCGCCGCGACGCCCGCGGCGGTCGGTTGCGTCGGTGGCGTCTCGTTGGGAGGTGGACGCCGCGCCGATCTGTAGCGGGAGCCGCGTCAGACGCGTCCGCCCATCTACAGGGCGGCCATTGGGAGCCGAGCGGTGAGACGGAGAGAGGGAGCTCGAGCGGTTTTCTTTCTTCACTTTTTCTTTTGATTTGGGGTACTGTTGGGAAATGCTTTTATTCCCCAGCTCATGTGATGTGTGGAGGAGAGACGGAGGTGTGCGTTAACACCTTAGCTCCGTCGTCATTGTAATTCAAGATTTAAAAAAGAAAACGTAAAATAGCGTGGCCATGGGTTGCACCTTACGTGTCTGCTTCTATATTTATATTTTCGTTCCACTTTGTATAAGCTGCGCCCTATCGAATTGATCATTTTGTTCTTATTGGTCATGGCCCTGAGATGAGTGCAATGTTCGGTTTAACTAATTTATAATGTATTTGTAATTAGTTTCCAAATTTTAAAATGATTTAACGGTCGTCCCCGCCGCTGTATATTATTCTATAATTATCACTCTGTTGACTACGCTTCTTCCTACCTCTTCATTTAATACTATGGCAACCCCTCGTTGGCTCTCGTCCCCGCCACTTTATCTTATTCTTTAACTTTTACTCCAGTAATCCTCGCTATCCTTCCATCTCACCTCGCATAGACCTAAAATATCTACATTTCCCCTTACCATCTCTCGCTTAGCATTCTCCAATTTCCCTGTCCTCATCATTGTCCCAACATTCCACTTTCCCTTTCTAACTAATTTGGTCTTCTAATCCTGCGTCTTCTATCCTGTTGCTGCTGGTTCTCCCTTGCAAAGGTTTCGCGGGATGACGACCGCGGAAGCCTTGCCACCCCCGCTGCCGGGCACGACACACGACCGATTGGGCCGAGCCCCGTAGTTGCCAGGACTCAAAATCTCTGTATTGTCCATCATTTAAATCATGGGAATGATAATTGAGGTGGTTTCCCGTTGCCTTCCTCAATAGTGTTTTTAACGTGACACCATCACTTATTGGCCGCCCCTCTGGGGTCAGACGCCACTGCAGCCGCTTCACTGAGGAACAGGCGCGGCATGGTCTACCTTTCGTCTTGCTCCTAACCTTCGACCTATCTGGCTTGGGTGACCCTACCAGGAGCAATTATCATTACTCCCGCCAGCACGCCTCTAGGGGTCATCGGAACGCGCAAGCCCTTCCACCACGTCAAGTGGTATATCCCCTCCCCGGTTGTAGTCCGGGGAGGGGATATATATATATATATATATATATATATATATATATATATATATATATATATATATATATATATATATATATACCTACATACACTACCTGCATCATGGGGTGCAGTTTTTAGTTGTTTTGCGGTATATAGTATGTGTTTGCATGAGTATTGGATGAAGGGATTTTTGCATGAGTGTGTGCGCTGCTGTGGGTGTAATTTTCCGTGTTGTTTTTAGCATGTGGTATTTTTCCTTTTTACGGTTGGTGACCTAACACCCCCTGCCACACGCCCTTGCGGCTGCTTGCGGGGTATTATGTAGATGTAGATGTATATATATATATATATATATATATATTATATATTATATATATATATATATATATTATATTTATGTATATATATACATAATAATAGGCTGACACAATATAACACAAATAGAATAGAATAGCAACATTTAAAAGGACACTCACACGGTAAAATGTTCGGCCCTCTCAGAGGCCTTCGTCAAGAGAGACTGAAAATATGCTGTTGCTGTGGAGAGGGGAAAGAGGTATGGGCGGGGAGGGGAGGTGTGGACGGGAATGCTGAGAGGGAAATTAAAGATGGCGGTTAAGGGTGAGAATTTTGAAAGAACGGAAAGCTAATATGTAGGCGGATTCACGAGTTCTCACCTCTATATTGGTGGCTGAATCAGGTAAGGATTCTAGGATGCTGAGAGCAAAACACTGGTCGAATGAAAGGTTGTGGGAATAGGCGTGTGAAGGGATAGGAAGAGAAGAGAGTTAGGCAGAATTGCAGGAGTACCGGTGATTATTCATTCGGATGGATAAGGGGGTAATGCATTCGCCTATGTAAAAGGAAGTGCAATGTTTTGCATGATAAAAGATAAATAATGTTTTTTGAGAGGCAATTAGCGTGGGAACGAGGTGAGGGGGCAATGAGGGGATGTAGGGAGTGGGGAGTAGGCATAATAAGAGGACAGGTTTTGCATCGGGGGCGGTCGCAAGTTGGGGAAATATTGGGAAATTTGTCACGGGGGGGCGCCAAAGGGTTGGTGGATCTCAGAAGGTTTTGGAGATTGGCGGGTCGTCTGTATGCGATAGATGGGCATTGGGGTAGTAAGAATGAGGTCGCGTCATTGTCATGTAAAATTGGAAACAGTTCTTAAGAAGAGTTTTCAGTCTGTGTGATCCTGGGAAATAGGTGGTACAAAGGTTGAGTCCTGCGTCAGATGTGGGCTTGTTATTGTGTGGTGTGTGTGTTCGGGTGCAGCGGTGGATTTTATTTTGTAGTAGCTGTTCTGGGTAACCGCGTTTGAGGAGTGCAAGATGTAGATTGTCAAGGTATTTGTTGAGAGTGGCTGTGGTGTTCCATATTCGGTGTCCGCGGATAAAGAGAGAGTTAGGAATCGAGCGTTTCGTGTGTTGAGGATGACAGCTAGTGTGTTGTAGGTATTGCTGATGGTTAGTGGCTTTGATGTGTACTGAAGTAGTGAATTTGTTGTTTTGAAGTGAGATATCTGTGTCAAGAAAGGTGATGGTGGAGTCCTAAATGGAAGAGGTGAATTTAACAGTGAAAGACGAATTTAAGGCCGATAAGAAATTATTGAGAGACTCAAAGCCATTCACCCAGAGAATAAAAATATCGTTTATGTAGCGGACCCAGAAAAGAGGTTGAAAGGGTTGCTTTGACAGAAAAGTCTCTTCGAGATGGCCCATGAAGAGATTGGCGTATGATGGTGCCATCCTCGTTCCCATCGCTGTGCCTTTTGTCTGTAGGTAAAAACAATTTTGGAAAGAGAATGCATTTTTAGTTAGGACGAAAGTGGCAAGATTGAGGAGAAATTCCGTCGAGGGGCGCTGGGGTAGGGGGCGTAGAGAAAGATAATGCCGGAGGGAGGATAAACCTTCTGCATGGGGAATAGAAGTATAAAGTGGGGTAACGTCGATGGTGGCCATAAGTAGGTTGGGTGTGGAGGGAATAGAGACGGAATTTAGACGGTCGAGGAAGTGGTACGTGTCTTTCGTGAAGGAGGGCAAGGAGAGTACAAGTGGTTGTAGGTGGTGGTTAAGGAATGCGGAGATTCTTTCGGTGGGAGAATTGTAACTGGAAACTATAGACGACAGGGGATGTTAGGTTTGTGTATTTTTGGGAGGAGATAAAACTGGGGTGTTCTGGGGTTTGGGGGTAAAAGTAGGGATATGCCTTGGGAGGTGAGGCCGTCTTCTGGTCCGGAGTGGAGGAGAAAAGACCGAATTTCGGTTTGGAAAGTTTGTGTTGGGTTTTTGGTTAGAGTGGTATAGGTGGATGTATCGTTCAGGTGAGCGAGGGCTTTGGAAATATAATCATTGGTGTTTAGAATTACAAAAGAGGAGCCTTTATCGGCGGAGGTAACAACGATGTTGGGATTGGACTGTAGGGTTTTTAGGGCATGACGTTCGTTCATGGAGAGGATATTTTTCGGTCTGAGATGTTTTCTGAAGGATTGATTGGAAACTTTTTCGATAAGGAGATGTATAAAAATGTCGACAGGATGGTTACTAGGAAGGGGATTTGGCTCATGAGTTGAAGCCGGGTGGAATTTGTCAAGTGCGGG